>NW_024571763.1:0-437500 GCF_018153835.1 Drosophila eugracilis | reverse complement strand
TAAAATATAAAATATAAAATATAAAAAAAATAAAAATATAAAATATAAAATATAAAATATAAAATATAAAATATAAAATATAAAATATAAAATATAAAATATAAAATATAAAATATAAAATATAAAATATAAAATATAAAATATAAAATATAAAATATAAAATATAAAATATAAAATATAAAATATAAAATATAAAATATAAAATATAAAATATAAAATATAAAATATAAAATATAAAATATAAAATATAAAAATATAAAATATAAAATATAAAATATAAAATATAAAATATAAAATATAAAATATAAAATATAAAATATAAAATATAAAAATAAAAATATAAAATATAAAATATAAAATATAAAATATAAAATATAAAATATAAAATATAAAATATAAAATATAAAATATAAAATATAAAATATAAAATATAAAATATAAAATATAAAATATAAAATATAAAATATAAAATATAAAATATAAAAAAATAAAATAAAAATAAAATATAAAATATAAAATATAAAATATAAAATATAAAATATAAAATATAAAATATAAAATATAAAATATAAAATATAAAAATATAAAATATAAAATATAAAATATAAAATATAAAATATAAAATATAAAATATAAAATATAAAAATATAAAATATAAAATATAAAATATAAAATATAAAATATAAAATATAAAATATAAAAATATAAAATATAAAATATAAAATATAAAATATAAAATATAAAATATAAAATATAAAATATAAAATATAAAATATAAAATATAAAATATAAAATATAAAATATAAAATATAAAATATAAAAAATATAAAATATAAAATATAAAATATAAAAATATAAAATATAAAATATAAAATATAAAATATAAAATATAAATATAAAATATAAAATATAAAATATAAAATATAAAATATAAAATATAAAATATAAAATATAAAATATAAAATATAATAAAATATAAAATATAAAATATAAAATATAAAAAATAAAATATAAAATATAAATAAAATATAAAATATAAAATATAAAAATATAAAATATAAAATATAAAATATAAAATATATAAAATATAAAATATAAAATATAAAATATAAAATATAAAATATAAAATATAAAATATAAAATAAATAAAATATAAAATATAAAATATAAAATATAAAATAAAAATAAAAATATAAAATATAAAATAAATAAAATATAAAATATAAAATATAAAATATAAAATATAAAATATAAAATATAAAATAAAAAAAATATAAATATAAAATATAAAAATATAAAATATAAAATATAAAATATAAAATATAAAATATAAAATATAAAATATAAAAATATAAAATATAAAATATAAAATATAAAATATAAAATATAAAATATAAAATATAAAATATAAAAATATAAAATATAAAAATATAAAATATAAAATATAAAATATAAAAATATAAAATATAAAATATAAAATATAAAATATAAAATATAAAAAAGAAATTTTTTATATCGGAGCATTATTTCGCTATTTTTAATTTAGGTTATAAGGCCTCACATGGGCAGTGACGTCACAATCAGTCATCATGCTTTCTCTGACAATAGGTGGCGCCTTGTGAGATTCCACTAGCAAAATTAATATTTTAAAATTGTGTAAGACAGTAACGGGTATCTTACAGTCTCCGCACTCGACTATAGCGTTTCCTCTTATTATTTATAATCACATGTGTGTGGAAAAGTTTGGATATTTTTTTAGTGATAGGGAGCAATAGTATCATTTAAAAAGAGGTGTTAAATTAATTGTAACTTTTTTAATTGATACTGATAGTAATCTTAACGCTCAAAATAAAAGAGCCAAAAACGATTTAGAGCCCTGACAATGACTTGACCGCAAAACAATATACAGATGAGTGCGCCAGAAAGGTGGGGAAGACCTAAGAAAACATGTAAACTAAAGTAATAATCGTTTACTTGTTAAAATTTCAAAAGAAAAGATATAAGTAATTGAGGACTATATTTTTAAGTACATAACAAGACCAATTGCGACACCAAAAAAGACAACAATCGAAATAGAAGGTGTAGCCTTAACACTGTAGCGGTTCTAGTTAGCCAGATGTAAAATATGGTAGGCAACCCAGCGAACGAAACGCGACAAGTATCCAGCGCAGCGCTATGTCCTAGCTGGTAAGCGTCAAAGCCTCAAAGCTGTTATGAATCTTTGTAGGTGTATCCTTTGCCCGTTAAATTCGGGGATGGCATTCGATATTTCTCTAATGTATGTCCTTTGGGCAATCGTCTCATCAGCCATTGTGGTTGGTTTTAGATCTACAATGCTGTTGTCTAAATCGGAGTCGGTCAAGTCCTGATCTGAAAATTCAGATTGAATAAGGACTGCCGGAATCTTGGTTTTTATATCTTTTTCCTCTATTTCAGGATTTGTAGAGATAGGGACATCAGTCTCAGCTTGATGGTGCTGATAAATCTGATAATTCTGACTCTTCTTCAGTTTCTATTGTCAACGGTGTGTTTAGGATAGTTGGTACTGAAATTTTTAGATCCTAGCTTTGCTTTATAGCTATTGGGCTGTCCCTTAATTTTTTTAGATACTTTGATACCTGAGACCAATGGGCTTTGTCTAGCCTGTCTCTCTGATCATGTATTAGTGTACGCGCTGTATTGAAACGGTTTACTAATATTTCGACATGCTTGTTCACAGTGCTTTTCTGTGCTGGCCAAGGTCTTGATAATGACTTATAAGATTTATAAAAAACAATTTTTATATTATGCAATGTTTCATATATTTCTTTCCATTCCATTATCTAATGCATTATGGACACTCCTTTTTAAATTACGGATACTATATTATGGGTAGCATAGGATATTATATCGGGAGTTTGATCCCTTATCAAGAGTCGTTCTAATGCACTCTGCAGAATTCATATTTTTCATATATTTTTTTTCATTTATTTATTTATTTATTTTTTGCTTATAAGTAAAGATAACGATATGGACCATGGTAGATAAAGAAAAGGTTTTGTTCAGTTTATTTTGATTTAAAAATTTATTAGATTTGGTATAAAATAGAATAAAAAACAAACATTTCGACAGTTTACCAACAGATTTCATTATGTTTAGATCAGCGTCCATGTCTTTGAATTAAGATAGTTATATTATAAAAACAAACTACTTTCTACCAATCGAATTGGATGGACGTTTTGAGTGTGCATTAATTGATTTTAATATGTACAATTCAATCCCAAATTTAGACGAAAAAAAAACTCTTCCATATTGGAACTAATGTAATCACAATTCCTACTGGATTCTATAAACTAAATGATATAACTGATTATATTTACAAAAAACTTAAAGATTACGGTATTAAAAAATCTTTTAAAATTGAAAGCAACAACAATACTCTTCAACTAGATATAACCAGCACTCGAGGGCCGGTTTACTTTAATAAGGAACGATCAATTGGTCAACTTTCTAGTTTTGATGAAAGAGTTCTAGAGCCACACCCGACAAAAAAATATATGTCAGATCAGACTATCAATATTTTAAAAATTAATACTGTAGTATAAGCCAGTCCAATCCTCTCAGGACCCCATCCAGTGATAACCCAATAGATTTTATTATATAGATTGATAGAATAGATTTATTTGATCGTTTAGCTGGAGCAGCCTTTTGTTGCCGCTCCAAGCTCCCAAAAGGTTCTTCTCCTTTTACAATATTTTAAGGAGTCGGGTATCGGTATCGGTATCGGGTATCGGTATTGGTATCGGGTTATTTGGTATCGGTATAGCTACTAAGTATTCAGTTGAATCGCAGATGAGTGTTACTGCGTATTCGGTTTCATTATTAGATTTTGTTAGTGGACCAATCGTATCCACAACTGACCTAAGTCAAGGGTTCCATTAGTATACAAATCGCTAACATCATATCTTGCTGTAATTTTCTTTCCGTGCTTAAATAAACACATATTATTATTTACATGCAAGGTCATTACTTTACGTACTTCATTATTATTAATCACTTCATATACGTTGGGCTCTGAAGCTTTTTCTATAGATTGCTTGTGCAATTCTTTTTGTTCTTTTCCTGCGCAGGATTCAGGCCATATGGCCTGAAGTGTGTTATTGCCCAATGAATAGCTGCTAGTTCTTGTTCTGTAGTGCTCTTGTTGCTTTCACCTTTCGTAAAGGATTTTGATGCGTATGCAACTGGAAGCTAAAGTTCATTTTTGTTTTGAGTTGGGACTGCTCCACAAGCGTATTTGGTAGCATCTGTGATTATACAAAATTCTTTGCTAAAATCTGGGTATTGCAACAGCGTTGGGTTTATTAATGCTGATTTAAAACGCCATGCTTGTTCACAGTGTTTTGCTGTGCTGGCCGAGGTCTTGATAATGACTTATAAGAGTTGTCAAAATCAATTTTTATATTATGCAATGTTTCATATATTTCTTTCCATTCCATTATCTAATGGATTATGAACACTCCTTTTTAAATTACGGATACTATATTATTGGTAGCATACGATATTATATCGGGACTTTGGTCCCTTATCAAGAGTCGTTCTAATGCACTCTGCAGAATTCATATTTTTCATATTTTTTTTCATTTATTTATTTATTTTTTATTTTTTTTTTCATTATACATAAAAATAGAACGTTGTTCTTTAAGACGTATGCATAAATATTTAATATATTACAATATGGATATATATATTATCTTTAGCGGGTTTTTTTCCTTAGTAGAACATCTTTTTATAATTATTGTGGGCGCTTTTTTTTAATTTTTTATATTTTGACCAGATTATTATCCTGGCTTCTGTTTAAGGCTCTCTTTGATATACATTTATTATGAAAGATATATGCGCTCATAATGAATACAATTATTGATAATAAGATGTTCGTTAATTCTACATTTATTGTGTTGGACTCGACTTTATTTATTACATTTGCGGTGGAGTCCACTTGTTTCACATCTACTAAGCCCACTTTGGTGTTTTTTCATAGGCTAATATGTTCTTTTTTACGTTAATCCTGTAGTTTAGTTTGTAATTAATTTGCCATCTAGTTTGACTCATTTAGTTCAGAATTTCTTTGTAATTTAAAATGGAAATTGCGCTCTTTGGCCATGTTTTTAGTTAAATTTTTGTTTTCTCTTTTTTCTATTATTTTTTTTACATACAAATCTGCATAGTTTTTTGTATGGTATCCAGGCCTCACGCTAATTGGGCAACATTAACGTTGCTCAATTGTACATTAATTGTTTATACGCATTGTACATTAATTGTTTATATACATCGCAGTGCAATATAAAAACAAGAGGAAACGCTATAGTCGAGTGCCGCGACTATGAGATACCCGTTACTGTTTTACACAATTTTAAAATATTTATTTTGCTAGTGGAAATTACCGAAGCGCCACCTATTGTCGGAGAAAGCATGTCGAGTAACTGACAGTGACGTCATTGCCCATGTGAGGCCTTATAACCTAAATTTCTTCATAAGTACCGAAATAATGTTCCGATTTGAAATATCTTTGGTAAATCGATAGATATTAATAGAAATAAGTTACACAAGGTCAAACGAAGGCATTCATAATATTATTATAGACGCCACAGTGTTCCGACGCTTGTAGGCGTTAGAGTGGGCATGGCCGAATAAAAACTTGTGGAAAGTTGCAGTCGCATCCCTAAAATAAGTTTTCTTAAGCCTAACTTTCTATCTTTTTTAGATCCCGAGATTTTTGCATTTTTGGTGTTGGGTTTTGTGGGCGTTAGGGTGGGCGTGGCTAGATGGAAAAAAACAATTCGCATTTGGGGCTTCATAAAAATCTACATGTTTAATCCTTTCTATCACTTATAGTTACCGAGATATCAGGTTTTCTTGAAAATGCGAAAACCGTCTTTTGAGCTTGGTGGGCGTATGGGTGGGTGTGGCCAGATAATAGTAGCTTTAAAAGATGCGCTGGCATCCAAAGTTTATACATACTGAATTTCATACATACTGAATTTCTAGCTCGAATAGTTTTCGAGATGTCAGCGATTAGAGTTATTCGTGATTTGTGGGCGTTAGAGTGGGCGTGGCCGGGACCTTAAGAATCTTATTGCTTAATCTCAACTTTGTATCTGATATAGTTCCTGATTTCTCAGCGTTTATACGGACGGACGGACAGACGGACATGGCTCATTCGTCTTCGCTATTCATCCTGATCAAGATTTTACTCTACGAGTAACGGGTATAATAAATTCTCCATTTATCGTAAAATCTGGTCCTATTGACGTGAGAGTTGAACTGAAGACACCAAGTAACGAAAATACCCAAACTTATTGCCTACTCATACACGATCGATTAGTCGAATATAACCCCTTAAAGGGATTAGTACAACGAGTTGTTTGATATTTTTAAAAATGATTAAAGATATTGTATCAATTCGTATTTAAGGTTTCTTTGACAATAGAAATAAATTTATTCTTGAAGAAATTGAAATAGTATTCGAAAAAGAATCAAACTTGAATAATATTTTTGTTATAGAACCACCATTAGATTTCAAATTTTTAAATACAAAATCTCGAACCACTGCTTACAAATAAGCATCATAAAATTGCTTGGGACGATGGAGGAAACAGTTTTGTACAAACGCGATGATTTCTGAGGGAAATAACTATTGAAAAAAAAATTATCTGTAAGAGAGGGAAAGAAACATTTTCTACAGTCATTTTTCGGAAACCATGATTTGATTAATGTTGAGGACATACAGTGTCCATCATTAAACCGGTTTAGAGGAAAAAGACTTCCTTATTGTAAAAATCATGTTAAAGGTGGTGTTTGTGCTCTAAACAATGCTTACAACATTCTGGATTTTTTTTTAAATGTAATTCAAAATAAACAAAACACATCTACTTGCATTCACATCATTTTGAAGCTGAGACCACTTTTGACAAGACCTGTTTCTCGAAAACCATTTCAATAAATATTGAAATTTTTGAAAAAATTGATAATTTTCTTTTACAATTTATTTGGAAGATATGTCAAAATCATTTCCAATATCTTCTTAAAACAAAAATGATGTTTATGGATCAAGGTGCACAATATCTGAAAACAATGATATGTGGTGAATACTTTACATTCTGTAACACGGATTCGAGATTGGAAACTTGCGCATGCCTCTTCTTTGTAGATCAAAGGAATGGAGCTAGAAAAATAATTTCATTGTATCAATAATTAATAAATAAAAGTATTATGTGAAAGGAAAAAAAAAGTTCTCTTACTTGCACACGTATGTCAGGGTAGAAAAGAAGAAAAAAACTTGAACATTTTAGAATAAATTCGGCAAGCAGCCGGTAGAGAGTATCATTTTTAAAACTTAAAGTCTTGGATGTACTCTATGTATTCGAATTGTTTTTCAAACAGTTTGATGGAGTTGTACAAAATTGTCACTATCTGCGACTTCTCCTTATTAATTTAAAACTACTTGTGTGTGAAGAAGTTAAAATGATAACTTCCATCCATGGCGTACGAGGTGTGTTCAAAAAGTAAGGTGACTCTTCAAATTTCGCGAATTTCAAATTTTTCGATTATCGAAACCTTTTAGAAGTTATACGAGGTGTGTTCAAAAAGTAAGGTGACTTTTCAAATTTCAAATTTTTCAAATTTTTCGATTATCTTCAGTTTTGGGAACAAGAAAAAGTCACATGGGGCCAAATCCGGTGAATATGGTGGCTGAGGCATTATTGTGGTGTTGTTTTTGGCCAAAAAATCCAAATCCTTTGATCCATATTTTTCGATAGCAAAAAATCGCCGAGCTCGCAAAATAACTTGTAACTTTACGCCTCTCACAACCAAACAAAAGAGGATGTTCCATTGAAACTTGGTACAGATGTTAGGGAAGAGTGTACCAATATAACAAAACAAAAAAATCGATAATCGAAAAATTTGAAATTCGCGAAATTTGAAGAGTCACCTTACTTTTTGAACACACCTCGTACACCTGGAATCATGTATATGGAGTAAGGACTCAGCTACGGAAGTAATCGACACTTGTGGATTTCATAAAAAATTTTGAGTACGAAAGGGAGGCATTAAACATTATGAACATATATTATAATCTAGAAAAAATAATGAGAAGAAAATAAAAAATACAAAAAGTACTGCAGACTATATAACCTTATAACAGTTCAGAGATCAACAAAAACACTGAAATATAGAAACAATAAAATAAACACATTCTTTGTTAAAGTAAATATCTGTTTTATTTATTTCAGTTAATATAGGGACGAAAAAATAAAAGATTTATATTTTTGAATTTTAAATATTTTTATTTTATTTTATTATATTTGTATACAATTTTTATTTAAATATCTAAGCTATTGGCAACATTTATTAAAAACTCATCGTCTTCATCAGTTTTCAGTAAATTGAGATACATATTTTCTAAGTCATCAACTTATACATTGTCAAAGAGGTAGTCGTCGTCTGGAAAAATAATTTCTTCCGGGTCATCTATATCAATCCTTTGAGCACATAAAGTGGTCATACAAAAACTCATTTTCAAATACATCCATCGTTTCATCTCCAAATGGGAAATCTTCCCATTTGAGTGATTCCAACTCTTGTGGAATCGTTTGAGTAGATGTAGAGAAGGGTGCTTATACTTCCCTCAGTTTCCCGATGGAAACTGTATCGGGTTCATAAACTGCACAAATTTTATTGGCGGCTTGAGATGCATTTTTGCCTTTATCGTAGTAGTACTGTAAAATATGCCGTATCTCTTTATTTTGCTCCATGATTGCGACGATATAACTCACGAACGACTTTAAAGAAAAGACAATCAATCAAACACGTGTTAGCGCGTGAAATTAGCTTTCCAAAAAGGTATAGTATGACCTGATGTAGATAGAGGGTGCGAATACTTCCCTCAGTTTCTCGATGGAAACTGTATCGGGTCCATAAACTGCAAAAATTTTATTGGCGGCTTGAGATGCATTTTTGCCTTTATCGTAGAAGTACTGTAATATATGCCGTATCTCTTTATTTTGCTCCATGATTGCGACGATATAACTTACTAACGACTTTAAAGAAAAGATAATCAATCAAACACGTGTTAGCGCGTGAAATGAGCTATCCAAAAAGGTATAGTATGACCTGATGCGACGATTAAAACAAGAACTACGCACTTTCAGCGCCAAAATAGGATATCCATAAAGTTCTTATAGAATAAAAATTTTTAAACTTAAATGCGAGGGCATTAGTGACGACGAACCGGCACACTACCCGAGCAATACGAACGGTCACACAACCAAAGAATTTCCGGGGATGGTCACACTAACTCTGGCCAAAGGGGTGTATAAGGAGAACCGGTTCCCGAGGAAACTTAACTATTGCAGTCAGCCTTGATCGTGTAAGATTCAGCCTAGCGCTGATTGTAATAATTTCTTCTCGGTGATACCGAGGGAGCACCGCCCATCGGCATTAGCCGATGCTCTCAAGTAGCAGATCCACAGGGTCTCTACAATCAATCATGCAAAAGACCAACCGGGCCTCACATCGTCTCAAGTAGCAGATCAACAGGGTCTCTACAATCTCTCACGCACCAGATCCAACGGGCAAAGCATTCTCTGGAGTAGCAGATCCACAGGGTGTCTCACGCAGCAGACCAACCGGGCCCCTACATCATCTCAATTAGCAGATCCACAGGGTCTCTACATCCTCTATCTCATTATCTCACATAGTAGACCCACTGGGTCTCTATTCATTCTCGCACATAGCAGACCCATTGGTCCTCTATTGATTCTCTCACAAAGCGGAGCCACCGGGCGCCTCTACTCTCTACACATTTGGTTCATTCTCTACATACTCTCACGTGATAGGCCACAGAGCCGTCATAGGATCGCTATTCCCATTCCCTCCTTAAGAGATCCCCGGAGCTTACCTTCCATCTTAACTAGCAGACCCAGGGGTCTCCCATTCCTTCTTAGCTAGCGGATTTGCGGATACGGCTAGTCTCTACCCAAGCGGGTCCCAAGGGCTGGACCAACAGCGAAGGGAGCTCATCCCACCCCGTCGGAAACTCTTCCTCCCCAACCCTAAGGACCGTCAACGCTGGAGAATAGCCTCGATATTCTGATAGTAAGCTCTGTAACCCTAAATGTACAATAAGTGACTCGACCATTTTCTATACCGCATTAACCCGCGTCATACTCGGGGATTGAGGTGGAATCTTCTTTTCAGCATCCACACCTGTCATCAAACAAATGTAACGAACTGCTTGCATCCAGTGAACTGTCCCAGCCAAACCCAAAGCAGGACCGTTTCACTATTTTAATGAATATATTCTTTTGCGACTTGACAAAATGTTAGTAAGGCGATCGGTTTTGATCTCATCAATTTAATTAAGGTCCAACAAAATACAAGGTATTTTTTTTTAAATTTGGAATCACTTTAAATTAATAAATTAAACGAGCAAATGTATATGGAGCGAAGGAAAAGTAGTGACTTACAGTATTGACTGAGAACTTTTAGAAACCTATAGAAATTATAACAAACCAATACAAAATAACGAATCCACAGGGTCCATAGGAAACCGTGTCAGATTGTCGAATAGCGATATTTCTGAAATCCTGCACGACGCGGTTCAGACAGCGCTAAATGCACAGGCCCAGGACTGTAAACTAAAAAAATATATATACTTTATTGGGTCGGAAACGCTTTCTTCTAATCTAGTATAGCCTTTTACTCTACATGTTGAAGAATAGATCGGTCATTTATCATTATTGTCAAATTGCACTTAGTAAAATGCTCATCATTGTATTGTTTTTCTAATCGCAGCTAGTTAAATGCACATTATTATTTTGCAGTCTGTATCAAAGCTTTAAGCTCACACGCATAGCCGAAATTGCAGTAGATCTGTATTAGTATTGCAATATCACGCGTTTTTCTGCATTATCTTTTCTGCACGTTTTTTCGGCATTTATATATAGTTTTGTACTGCTCGCAACCTGCATCCGCTTAACATTTTGTAAACCCGCTTGTATCTAAGAAATAAACTCGAATACCAAAAACAAAAAAATACAGTCCACTATTTCGCAAACATAATAAATTTTTGGTCCTCTGTAATGCATAGGGCAATTCAACAACGTCGTGCCTGCAAGGGACAAATAACTCGTACCCTTTACAGTGCTTTGGAGTTTTCGCAGGGATGTGATAGTGTGGAAAAATTGCAACTGAAGCTGGATCGTCTTGTAGCCACCTTCAACCACTTTTATGACCTCTCTGATGATTTAGTGGCATATAACCAGGAGAAGGGATATGAAGACCCTGGATTGGATATACCTGAGTTCGAGGACAAGTTTTACAGAGCGCATGTCATCTTTATTAAAGCCATAAACAAGATGGGTGGTCAAGATCATGGAGAAGACCAAATATCTGAAATCTTATTTAGATAGGGAAGCACTTTTCTTAATTAAACATATTGCCGTTAGTAATGATAACTACCAGGACGCGTGGGAAAAATTGGAAAATCGTTATAACAAGAAAACGCTAATCACTCGAACATTTGTTCAGAATTTTCTATCGTTGCCGGCCGCTAAAAATTTGAATATCGTTCAGAGTTCCGTAGGGTAATCGCCTCTGCCGACGAATGTATTCAGCCGCGATAGGTGGCTAATTTTTATTTTGCTATCCAAATTAGAACCCGAAATCAAACAAGCCTGGGCAAACTTTAGTGTGTCGTCCAAGGAAGAAGTCACCATAAATTATCTATTCGCTTTTCTTTTTGCTCATTGTGATACTTTGGAGTCTTGTCAACCTACGGCCTTGGCGAGCGCTCTGCATGCCACTACCAGATTGGCGGCCAGTGTGGATGCCTATACGGCGGCCGCTACAGCCACAGCGGCAACCGGCGACTACGGCGATCATATGCGCCAGAATCCGAGCCGCAGTCACATCCACCAACAGCACCACCAGACCACCCAGCAGCCCCTCCAACACCACCATCTACACCAGCTGCCCGCTCACTAACTGGGCAATCTCAGATTTTGTTGGGGATGTATTTGGATGCATTTGTTGGGTCGTCACGGTATCTCTATCACAGCCAGTTCAATTCGAAATCGCCGCAAACGAGACGATTCACTGCGCAGCGAGACGGCTCGCCACCATTCGCGGCTTCAGCGATAGCAGCTTCAACAGTAGCACCAATAGCGTCACTAGCACCTCTCGCACCACTATCCTCCATAGCATCGCCCAGCCCCCGCCCTTTCAGTTGCGTACCTACCAACAGTATCAATCAAACAGTATCATGAATCTCCGCACGAGCGTCTGCATTGGTATATTGATACAGCGTGGGCCTTCTCCTCGCTACTGGGACTTATACAGGCATATTGTGATGGGACACCTCGTACAACTTCATCCTGGCCAGGATCAGAGTATCCGTATAGTCCCCGTTAAAACTGCTAGAGGCTCCATTACGAAAATTGCTGTGCTTCCTTTGAACTCAACCGTCGTTCAGGGGGGCCGGTATGTTGAAGAATAGATCGGTCATTTATCATATTGTCAAATCTCACTTAGTTAAATGCTCATAATTGTATTGTTTTTCTACTCGCAGCTAGTTAAATGCTTATTATTGTTTTGTATTCTGTATCAAAGCTTTAACCTCACACGAATAGCCGAAATTGCAGTAGATCTGGAATCGGACTTAGGCGGAATATAAGAGCAAGTGATATATAAATTTAATCTAGAGAATGAAATTTTAACTGTGATAAATTCTGAGTCTCCAGTTTGAAGATTTATCACCTCGGAAACGAGATTAAAGTCCACTGAAATTAGGACTCCACCACCATTTCCTAGGGATCGGTCAAGCCTATACATGGTGTGCCTAATGGGAAAAATTAAGAATTTCTGGAGTTAGCCAAGTTTCGGTAAAAAGTATAAATAAAACGAAAGATAAATATCTAATAAAGAGCAAAAACTTTATATATTGAGTTTATACAAAGTGTTTGTGCGGACTCTGCCGAATGCAGGGTAATTAAAAAAACGTCCGAGTTGGTTCGATTTCTAATATGCACTGATTTTTAATGTTCGATTTTGAGATTACAAACAAGAGTTATGTACATGTGTGAGCTGCATATATAAGAGTGCGTAAGGCGAATTCAAAATATTATATAAACATATAATTACAGTGTGTGGTAGTTAAGTAGAACAAGTTGGCAATAATTCAAATTATTAGGCAAATTAACAAAGTTATTTATAAAACAATAATAATTAAATGAAATTAGCATTAACTTATGATGTCATCGAACATTCTCCGCCCGTTGAATGGTCCAAGGAGTATTTAAGCACCAATTTGTTCAGGCAGGGGCGCTATTTTACAGATGGGTCTTCGAATGGTTCCATTTTTCACCTTGATCTTGGCCACTCTTACTCGACATCGTTTGGGTCTTCAGAGAGGGGTGCCATTGGTCTTGAGTTTAAGCCCTCATACGTTAGCCCAGTGTTGCCCAAGTTTTTTATCATTAGGCTCTTCATGGACTTCAGTGCGGCCTCCCACAAGCCGTCAAAGTGGGGAGCACGCGGAGGGATGCACTTGAACTCGAATCCCACGATGCTGCTGAACTTCTGCACATTCAATGTGTTGGCTTCGTCGAACAGCTGCTGCTTAAAGGCTGCGATCGTGCCCCGACGAAATTAGTTGCATTGTCACAATATATGGGTAGTGGAATGCCTCTGCAACTGACGAAGCGCTTTAAACAAAGAATAAAGTTATTAGACAGATCAGAAATGAGTAATATGTGGATTGCTTTTGACGAAGAGCATATAAACACTGCCATGTATGTTTTATATGGCACCTTGTTTCGAATGCGGTATGATGGGGTAAATGGTCCACATAGGTCGACTCCAGCTACAAAAAAGGTGGTTGTGAATGAAAGCGATCAACTGGAAGATATCCCATTATTTGTTCCATTAAACGAGGTTTATAATAGTAACGTTTGTGCAGCGCCGTACAATCTTTCGGACAAGTTCTCTGGCGCTTACAATCTAAGCCTGAAGACGCCGGATTCCAATGAGAGCATTTGGTCCAGCGTGCATGTGCTGCCGTTGGAGATATTCAACAAATTTCAATGTGAAGCAATGATTCTTTATAAGAAGAACAGGAAACTGAGCATCAAGAGAAATGGGCGCCGTGGCTAAGCAGCCTCCTACACGTAATAGTGTTTCAGAACAGTTTGATCCGCCAGCCGCTGCTAGAAACGGATTTAGTTTTTGATCTTGTTTTCCTTTAGCTGCTGGATTTTGTTGAAAGAGGTCTTCTGCTGAATATGTGATACGATGTGCTTAGACGCGTATTGCAATTCAGTTACTGGTGTATGAATTACATCGACTAAGATCAATTTTCTGTTGACCTTGATTCTATTGAAGACGCGCAACACAAAACCTATGACTCGCAAAATGCGTCGATAGGATGCGAATTTATTGATAACGTAGTCGAATATATCTTCCTTGCTACCACAATCGGTATATGTGAGGCCTGTTGCTTTTCGCAGCTTCAACTCTTCATTAGTCTCCTGAGAATTTGGTACTGGTTGAGGCCATCCAAATGAGTCCTGACGTAAGAAGCTTGGTCCACGAAACCATATAGTTTCCATTAGCTCGGACGCTACGCAGCCTCTTGACACTATGTCCGCGGGATTGTCCTTGCCCGGAACGTGCCTCCAAGTGATGTTTGACGTGGTTGACGAAACAGTTTAGCCTGGACGAGTGTATGGTTAACAACTGTAAAACTATTCTTGAATCTATCCAAAAGATATGTGCCATGTTTGCCACAATAAATATGCGGCGCACAGTTCTTGCCGCGGCAATGAAATTGCCTTTATTGGGGCCACTTTATACTTGGCGATGATTACCATTTACTTAAACTCTTCATTTATGTATGTTAGTAGATATAGGCAAAGGCCATTAGCTCGCTGCAATGCATCTGAAAATCCGGGTATTTCCGATCCGGAATCCGGGTATATTTGTGACGAGTTAATAAATCTTGGAATTTCGATGGATTGAAGATTGTGCAAATCTTCTTCTATTCGCTGAGATTGAAGCTCATGGGGAAGTGAATCGTCCCAGTTTAGACGGTGCATTCACAACTCTTGAAACAATATTTTGTATCGAATGGCGACTGGTGATACGAGCCCTAGAAAATCGTACAAGTGAGCCACAAGCTCAAGCGATGAGTAGGTCAATCTGGTGAGACATGTAGAAGCCTGGATCTGCAAGGTTAATCTCTGTGGGTATGTTTCATTGTGAAGTGTCAACGAATCGCTCTGGCTGATTAAGCGATATTGTCTTGGCTACAGCGAATTGTAAATTCCATTCATTTACAGATAGAATTGATCGAATGTTTGTTGAGACAAAGAATTTCATCTATGTTCTGACATCGCCTATGCCAGAAATGTCATACTTCTGTTTCTCGAATTTGAGCTGAAGGAGCTTGGCCAACGCTTCAGAGATTAAATTTATTTCAGAGCCTGAGTCGAGCTAAGCCCTGGCTGGCCTCGAATGACGCGAAAGCATGGAAACAGCTTGAGTGGATTCCCGCTGCTGCTGAGATTTGTGGGAAATAATTGGTTGTTGGTTGCTCTGGATGAGCAGTTCTATGCAGAATAGTATGATGTAAGCCTTGACAAACGCGGCACAGAGACCTACTTGGACATCTGCTCGCCAAATGGCCGGTGCGCAAACAATTTATGCACAGAGCGGATTGCTTGACGAAATTCAATTTATCCTGCCAGTCTAGTAAACCAAATGAAGGGCACTGAATAGAAGAGTGTTCAGTAGCAGAACATTTTTTACCACCACCCTATGCCGTAACAAAGGCTCTCCCATTCTGCGCAGGCCTTTCCTTTGGCTTCTCATCAGATGATCGTTTGACGTTGCTCTCAAAATATTGGCAATGACGGCTTAAGCTGCGATAACAATCTTCCCAAGTAGGCAACACCTCGTACGATAATTTCGAATCTGCATCAATTTTAGATAAAACAAGATGAATTAGTATTGCGTTCATAACATCTGCTTCTAACGACAACAACGATTCACGCAGAGCGGAGACGGTATCCATGATACAGCGAAGAGCTGCGGGATCAGATTTTTTCATAATTTGAATATCGAATAAACTAGAAATGTGCTCTATGAATATCAAAACCATTTTATCGTAGCGCTCCTTTAACTGCTTTAACGCCTTTGGATTAATTGGAATTGATTTCGGACACTTGAAAGGGGGCCACGACACTCAGCGCGGGACCAGACAAACAGCTAAGCAAGTAGTTAAGCTTGTCAACAGCTGATATTGAAGCGTCATGTGTCATGCTAGTAAAGGCAGTGATAAACTTTATGTAGTCACCATACTTCCCGACGAACTTAGGCAGCTTTAACGAAGGCAAACGATTGTTGTGACCAGTTGCGCAATTTGCTGATGAATTGAAGAAACTTGCATCTTCTGGCTGGTCCTTCTTTGACGCCCCAATACGATTGCTTTTGTTTCTATAAATACGTCCTCTAATTCTTGCCGGCCGCCGTCAGCCGCATCCAGCTGTTCGATCTGTGATTGAATTTGAAGAATTTGTTTAAAATACGATTCCAAAAATTGTGACTGGCAGTCAAGGGTAGCAAGGTCATTCTGCGGTTCAATACGAGCTTTGAGATTAACTATATTTCGCTGAATTGTATTCCTTTGTTGTCTTAAAGACATGAGTTAAGTACCAATAATTTTGCAAAGAGTTATTTAGGAAAAACTAAGTGTGGAGCAATTATTGAGTGAAGCAATACCTTATCCAAATATGTTGGCAATGCCCTTTGGTTCAGAGGGAGAAAACAAAATACTCCGATGCTTCGGAGAGTAACTCAATTTTTGTGTTATTTATTTGCAGACACAAGTATGTGTATACCCTTTGGTTGAGAGTGGAATGACAATACCGCGATTGCATTTGCGAGTCTAGCTTACTGTTTTTCGTCCTCTTTGTGACTCTTTTCCTTCGCTTGCGAAGCTGTACTTGCGACGGTTATGATGCGCATACCGTGTATGCAGGTATCCACGACGACTCAGTGGTGATGATTCCGGTGATCCAACGATGCTTCCGGAGAGCCAACGATGCTTCCGGAGAGCCAACGATGATGCCATTCACGCTGACAATAGTCCGATGAGCTGCACTGCGTGCCGAAATTACACCAAGTTTTCTGGTGTTGCTGGAATCTATTTCTCCGTCGAATGCAGACGGAATGATCCTAAGTGAGAATAGAATTTATGGTGGGACTTACCGAATGCAGAGTCCTGTCACGGTCGCCAAAATGTGCGGTCGCCAAATGTGCGTAAGGCTAATTCAAAATATAAACATATGATTACAGTGTGGGGTAGTTTTTTTTTTCGCGACTCCCGTTGCTTAACGTGCAACCTACCTCCCGCCCAACCGACCGAGGGGCACTGCCGTCTATCTTAAGGCTCGGAACACGGGGATAGTACCGAGTGGAAGAAGATCGCATGGGAATCCGATTAAGTCAAGTTTATGAACTAAAAGTGAGTGATTTACAGAGTCAAATGCTTTACTAAAGTCAGTGTAGATGACATCTGTCTGAGAACTTTATCGGAACCCAGTAATGACATAAGAGGTAAATTCAAGTAAGTTTGTAGTTCTAGACCGTCGAGTCATAAAACCATGTTGATATGGAGATATTACTGATCTACACTGGTGTTGCAAATGGGGCACAATAATTTTCTAAAAGAGTTTAGGAATTGCTGATAATTTAGAGATACCTCTATAATTACCAGCATCCGAAGATTTCCCTTTCTTGTGTAAAGGAATGATGAAAGATTCCTTCCAAATAGGGGGAAACGTAGTCGTTTCAAGCGAGAGGTTAAACAGTTTGAGAAGAGGATTGCAAATGGAAGACGCGCAGTACCTAAGCACACAGCCGGGAACGCCGTCGGGGCCCGGAGAGTAGGTCGGCTTAATACTCTGAAGATCCTTAAGAATACCACTCTTAGATAGAAAAGGTCGCGTGACGAGGTTCGATTGTGGAACACCGTAGACATAAGGCTGCCTAGCGGTTGTCGAAGGTGAATATGTGGTTTGTGGTTTGAAAAAACTTGGCGAACATATCGGCTATTGCCTGATCAGTTCTCGCCGTTGAGTTTTCAAACGTTAGTGCTGAAGGAAACGTTTTAGGTCTACGCTTAGTCTTAACGAAATTATAAAACTGTTTCGGATCCTGTGTAAATTGGGTCCTACAACGAGCTAAATAATTTTTATAACACTGAGCGTTAAGCACGTTAAAATTTGACCGAGCAATTAAGTATTGAGAGTAACTAAGCGGAGTTCTAGTTTGTATATATTTGTCCTGAAGCCTGAACTTTATATTTTTTAAGCCTTTTTTTTGCCTAAGCCCTTGGTATACCAAGGAGGGTTATCCGTTCTGGGCGGGTACCTCATCGGAACACATACGAGGTGTGTTCAAAAAGTAAGGTGACTTTTCAAATTTCACGGGCAACATATTTTCGATTATCGATTTTTTTGTTTTGTTATATTGGTACACTCTTCCCTAACATCTGTACCAAGTTTCAATGGAACATCCTCTTTTTGTTTGGTTGTGAGAGGCGTAAAGTTACAAGTTATTTTGCGAGCTCGGCGATTTTTTTGCTATCGAAAAATATGGATCAAAGGATTTGCATCAAATGTTGTGTAAAAAATAAAATTAAGTGCTCTGAAACACTTGAAATGTTGACAGTGGCATACGGTGAAACTGTTCTGAGTAAAAAAAATGTGTACAAGTGGTACAAACTCTTCCAAGATGGCCGGGAAGATGCCAATGACCAGCCTCGCTCTGGACGCCCAAGCACGTCAACAACTGATGAAAACGTTCAAGCAGTGACGAAAATTGTTTTGGAAAATCGTCGAATCACTATCAGAGAAGTTGCTGAAGATGTCGGTATATCGCTTGGCTCGTGCCATGAAATTTTTTCAAACGTTTTGGGTATGAGTCGTGTGTCAGCGAAGTTTGTTCCGAAATTGCTGAATTTTGACCAAAAGAACCGTCGCATGAGCATCGCTCAAGAGCTGTTGAATGACGTCAACGACGACCCAGATTTACTCAAAAGGGTCATAACTGGTGACGAATCATGGGTATATGGTTATGATATCGAAACCAAAGCCCAATCGTCCCAATGGAAGAGCCCAGGCGAGCCAAGACCGAAAAAAGCACGCCAAGTTCGATCAAATGTCAAAGTTTTGATCACTGTTTTCTTCGATTACCATGGCGTGGTGCATCAGGAGTTCTTACCATATGGTCGTACGGTCAATAAACAGTATTATCTGGAAGTTATGCGCCGTTTGCGAGAAGCAATACGAAAGAAACGTCCAGAATTGTGGAAAAACAATTCATGGCTTTTGCATCACGATAATGCCCCTGCTCACTCATCTTTGCTTGTGAGAGATTTTTTGGCCAAAAACAACACCACAATAATGCCTCAGCCACCATATTCACCGGATTTGGCCCCATGTGACTTTTTCTTGTTCCCAAAACTGAAGAGACCTATGAAAGGACGGAGATTTGCAACGATTGAAGAGATAAAGACTGCATCGCTGCAAGAGCTCAAGGCTATACCGAAAAGTGCTTATGGGAAGTGCTTTGAGGATTGGAAAAACCGTTGGCATAAGTGTATTGTATCTGAGGGGGATTACTTTGAAGGGGACAACATAAATATTGATAAATAAATTAATAGTTTTTCTTGAAAATACAAAGTCACCTTACTTTTTGAACACACCTCGTATATCAAAAATTAGGCTTAATGTATGGTGGAATATGTTTAAAGCTGAAGTCATATCATTGCATGCGTAGAGATCGGACCAGTCAAAATCAGAGATAAGAATATTAAGTTTAAGAAAGTCTGACATCCTAAAACATCGAACCTTTTTGACAGCCCTAGTAGGTTCAGTCGCTTGGAGTGGTCCAGCATCGATCGTCAGCTCCAGAGTGGGGTGATAAAGATCTTCAGGGCGTGTAAGTGGTGGAATCCTAGATATATATATACGGAGACCGAATCTGAGATAAAGCATAGATCGAATAACCGACCCAAAGAGTTTTTAACATGGTTAATTTGTTCAAGGGTCATGTCTAACATACCTGCAATAAATTCATTATGTGAGGAAGATGTTAAAGCTAAACTATTTTCATTTTTTGACCAGTTAATTTGTGGTACGTAAAATCACCCAGAACTACTAACTGATCCAACTGATAATAACGTAAAAACTGACTGTATGGCCGCTGGGTGCAACTCACACGTGGATTGGTCGAACTTGGGAGGGATTTAAGAAAATGTAATAAATAACAACCTACCAGGAAGCGAAAGTTTAACACAAATGAATTCGATATCGCCGAATTGAAGGTTAATCTCCTCGGATACGAGTTTAGAGTCGACAGAAATTAACACTCCACCCCCAGATCCGAGTGATCGATCAAGCCTGTATATTACATACCTACTCGGAAAAATTTTAGAGCTAAGAATTTCCGAAACCAGCCATGTTTCGGTAAAAACAATTATTTGGGATGCAAAAGAAAAGCTTTCAGAAAACAATGTAGGAAGCTTAGTACGCAACCCCTTTGTGTTCTGATAGGGAAGAATGAGAGACGATGTTAGTTTTTTGCGAGGGGTTGCTCAGTGGCTTTTTTTGGGGGAGTTTTACCGCCGCGGGACGATTAATTTTCTTTTTTTTATGTCCCGGTCGATGTTCTTGGACGAAAATGTGTTCCGGCCAGAACTTGGTTGAGCGCATTTTGTCAAATTCCACCGAGGGGACGCGAGGAGAAAGCCGGGAAACAAATATATGTTTCTCAGGTGGGATTACCTTTAGGGGCTTTGGTGTAGCAGGTTCTAAACCTGCACCGCCAGTGCACGCCGGTAGCCCTGGCACGAAATTCCCCTGCAGTGTATCGGGTGGGTTGATGTTAATGGAAATTGGCTCTGTAGGAGCCAGGAGCCTTGAAGCAGACCAACTATCTAACGATTTCCTACCATCATGTCCAGAAAATTCGGATGCAGAATTTTTCGTACTCACCGGAGAGATGGCCATAGGCGTTCCAAACAGCTGCGCCGACACTTCAATGTTCTGAAGGTAAGAAGTGGGAGGGAGAAGGGAACTCTTTGGAGACTCATTTAACAATTGGACATTATTAAATTGGGTGTCCAGCGCCGTGAGCAAATCCCTGGCTTTACGAATAGCGCCGAGTACCTCACGATAACCATTTTTTGTCTGCCGCATAAAGGATCACGTTTCCCTTTGAGTCCCCCGACAACTTTCACAGCAATAATGTAAGCCGGAATCGCCTCGGGCCAAAACGTCCGATACGGTAGCACGGAAATTGGCACATTTGGCATGAATCATATTATCACAAAGCCAACACAAAACGCTCGGCTGGTTAGTTGTAATTATTTTGTTACAAGATTTTAAGTAGCAGACAATTTCAGACATAATGAGTTATAATTATTATTTTTAAGCACTATTTAATCGAAAAAAGCCCACTGTGCGAGAACAGAAAAAAAAAGAATAAAAACAAGATAAGTTTTAGATATGCACACTATAAGAAGTGAGAGGGAGCGAGGGAATAGATTGAAATCAAGATAAGGTATAGATAAACACACGAGAGAGGCGCGAGCGGGAGAGCAACCGTTTACCGCGAAAGACGAGAAATAGGAGAATGTGAAAATTATTTAAGTAAATTGAGAGTTTAAACAAAAGAAACAAAAGCTACATAGTTTAGTTCACTGCGCGGAAGGCAAACGGCTGAAGGTTTTATTTATACAAAGAAATTCGTATCGGTTTAAGCGTATATTCGTAAATAGTCAACAAAGTTAACGAGAGTAGAGAAAAAACACGTCCGCAGATCCGCAGCTGTTGTGGTTGAGAGGTAAGCGGGATAAGTTCCGTTTCTAATAGAACAAAGTAAATTAAAAATATTTTAGAATACAGACAACTATTGATGTAATTCGTTTGCAATAAATATTTTATGCAAAAGTATAACAATAATGCACTGCACGACCCGGAATCGAAAACAGCTTAGATATTGAAGTTGATAAACGTTAGCAAAAAGTAGCCAAAACATTGTGTTCGGGATTAGATTCAAAGATTAAATCGCTCGAGAAGTGAAGTGTGTATTTTCTACTTAAGTTCCCAAAACCGCCAGACACTTTACAAAAAAAAAAGGTATAAATTCTCAATATCGCATTTTTTACTTGGGGCCTTTTTTCTTTTTTCCTTGTTAAATTACCATTTGAATAACATTATTTATATGAATACAAGTATTTGGAACTTTTGTTCGATCACCGATTAACTGCTGGGGTCCTCCTCGACGAAAGCGCTTTCTCGGGATAGATCTGGAAATTTAGATAATATGCTTTTTCTGAATTTAGTGAATAGAATTTAGTCTCTTTTAATACATTGATGAAAAAATACACAAGAAAAAATGAGGTCGAGTCCCCGGACAGAAATCACAAAATCACTCAAAATTTTTTCTTGCTAAAAAACCGCTCAAATGGCCTCTGCCTTTCATCTTCATTTGCGCACTTTGATCGGGTTTCGTTTTTCTCTTTTTTTCTCACCGCATGGCTATTACATAACTAAATTAGATGAAACAACTAAACTAATGATGTTTTTCTTTTAAATTAGAATTTAACTAAAAATTTTCCTCTGCCTGACTTTTTGTCCTTTCTGTATCCGTTTTATTGGGTACTCGGATTTATTCCGACTTTTCGGCCATTATAGCTGAACATTTTATTTGTTGGGCTTTGAGAACTTTTCACGTCACTCGGTCTGGGCACACATGATCACAAAACGTCGCCTCTTTCACCAATACTGTAACTTTTCTCTGCTTGACGAAATTCAATGTTTCCCGGTCATCTTCGCCCAGGCTTAGAATAACACGCCCTCGAAGGCGGCAGCGAGACAACTGCGCGAGTCCAAAAAAAACTCAATCTGGGCGGCGTTTTGGAGATTTCTTTGTTGTTGCAAGACTTCGTCGTTCCTCGGTTTTTGGCTCGCCAATGTGAACTCAATTATGACGCGTTTGCTTCCCAATTGATTTTTAAGCGCAAAGCCTAATTAACTAAATTCCAAACTAAATTTCGTTTCACCCCAAACCCTACGCTTTAGACGCTTACCAGCTAGGACATAGCGCTGCGCTGGATACTTGTCGCGTTTCGTTCGCTGGGTTGCCTACCATATTTTACATCTGGCTAACTAGAACCGCTACAGTGTTAAGGCTACACCTTCTATTTCGATTGTTGTCTTTTTTGGTGTCGCAATTGGTCTTGTTATGTACTTAAAAATATAGTCCTCAATTACTTATATCTTTTCTTTTGAAATTTTAACAAGTAAACGATTCTTACTTTAGTTTACAGGTTTTCTTAGGTCTTCCCCACCTTTCTGGCGCACTCATCTGTATATTGTTTTGCGGTCAAGTCATTGTCATATAAGGGCTCTAAAACGTTTTTGGCTCTTTTATTTTGAGCGTTAAGATTACTATCAGTATCAATTAAAAAATTAATTTAACACCTCTTTTTAAATGATACTATTGCTCCCTATCACTAAAAAAATATCCAAACTTTTCCACACACATGTGATTATAAATAACAAGAGGAAACGCTATAGTCGAGTGTGGAGACTATAAGATACCCGTTACTGTCTTACACAATTTTAAAATATTAATTTTGCTATTGTTAGAGGAAGCATGTTGAGTAATTGATAGTGACGTCACAAACCATGAGAGGCCTTATAACCTAAATTTCTTCATAAATAGCGAAATAATGTTCCGATTTGAAAAATCTTTGGTAAATCGATGCAATAATATATTAACAGAAATAAGTTATACAAGGTCAAACGAAGGCATTCATAATAATATTATAGACCGCATAGTGGACGCCAGAGTGGGCGTGGCCGGATGCAGCCTCGTGGAAAGTTGCAGTAGCATCTCTTAAATACGTATTCTTAAGCGCAACCTTGTAGCTCTTATGGTTTCCGAGATTTTTTCGTTTTTGGTTTTTCGGGTTTTTTGTGCGTTAGAGTGGGCGTGGCTTGATCGGAAAAGAAATAATCCGCATTTGGAGCATCATAAAAACCTACATGCATAATCCGAACTTTCTATCTCTTATAGTTACCGAGAAATATGCACACATATATAAATATATATTTCGAGCACTCACTGTACCAAGAGTACTAAAAGGGGCCCACATTGTAAACCTTATAAACCTTAAGCGGCCGAACTTCCAAACGCTCGCTGTGCCTTACCCGCACGCCGAAACTGCATACACAGCATTAATGTAATACGAGCAACAGCTGCCGCTGTTTGCAGCGCAGGTAGGGACTCGTTGGGGTCCGCGAATGCGTTTGATCTAAATTTGATCATTTTCTGAAAAGAATTTTTAATGACCATCGGTACGTCTTTATCATCAACTTTTACAAAATTTACATTTTTAAATTCAGCGAATTGAAGGGCCTCTATACCGCTTTCGTATTCTATAATATTTTTTACTAAATTAATTTTAGCATTTACCTCCTTTAGGAAGTCCACACCAACAATACCATCAAATTCCCTTAGGCAATTTAAGATAAAGAAGGTGGTTTTTTTATTAAAGAGATGAATAAAGCATTTTTTTCTTACGAATGTTCCACCATGAATGGAGTTTACTGTAAAGGTCTTCTCAACCGGCATTATATATTTTAGCTCCGTTAGGGGCTGAATATAATTTTTTGAGGCGCCGGTATCTATTAAGAACCTTAAAGTACGCCCTGCTATCGTACGAGTTATGTACGGAAGCAGGGACTCACCCCTAACAAATTACAGTATTCCAGGTCTGAAGTCTCATCTTCTATAGCTAAGGCTTCTGTTCTTGCATAATTCTCATATTCAATATTTTCGCCTTGCTCGGTAAGGTTTAGTTTCTGAGTTCCCATCGAGACATCCTCATAAACCTTTTTGTTGTTCGCTTGCCACTTTGACCGGGAAGTAGGGTCTACTTCCATGGCCTCGGCCATTTGGTATTGGTTCTTTTGACCAAACGGTCTTCGTTTAGAACTACCGGGATCCCTGTACTTATAAGCCTGGTCTTGCCCAGACTTAACGTAGTGCGGATTTTTCTGCCCGTTGCCCGTTTTCTGGCTGTGTTGACTGCCAGTTTTTTGGGGCTTCTCCTTGTCGCTAGCGAATTTAGCCAAGCTTGCGGCGTAGGCGCACCTGTCATTAGCCGCTTCTTGTGCGAGTGCTAATGCGTAGGGCATATCTTTAGGTTGGGCTGGGAATACTGTAAGTCTCAAGGGCTTTCTTAGCCCGGAGACAAAGGTGTGGAGAGCGTCGCTCCTAAATTTCTGGTTCAAAACGACAGCAGCGGAAGGCTCGTGTGACATTAGTCTTTTATTTGTAAGAAGCGTTAGCTTCTTTTCTATTTCGTCATAATACCTATTTAAAGAAAGTTCGCCTTGTCTCATGGTATCTGGTTCCTGCTGCATTACGCGTACCGGCGTTTTGTCGGCATATGTGAAGTCAGGACGAGCTACAATGGCGTCGAAATTCAAAACTGTGTTAAAGGAGGCTAGCACGGCATCTGCATTGCCCCTTACCTTGTTTTTTATAATTGCTACCGCATGGTAGTGCCTGGAACTGCCATTAAAAGGCTTAAAAACAGTGTATGCAGCGTTAGCCGCTTTTCTCCAAGAGACATAATTCTCCTCTTTCCCGTCGAATTCAGGAACGGATTTGACAATATCTAAAGGCTCTTCGCACTTTATATTATTGTCGATACTTATGGCCTCATAGGCCTTGACTTCCGTATCTGTTAAAGAAATGGAACCTATTTTACCCTCTAACTTTTGTTCAAGAGCCTGGGCCTGTGTAGTCAACGCTGCCAGAACTGCGGCGCGTACAATTTCGGAAATATCGTTGTTCGACATACTCATACTGTTCCCAATATACCCTGCGGTTTTGTTAGTTTGTAATTTCTTAATTCTGAGGTTCCTATAACTTTCTAAAAGCTCTTCGTCACTTCTCCCTGTGTTTCTTTTGTCTCTATAGTTCATTTAATTTACTAAGAATAATCGCTGAACTGGAGAAAATAAATTTTGTTCTTGCCTTTTTTTTTTTTTTTTTTTTTTTAGTTTGATTCACTGAAGAGATAATAAACAATCGCCTTACTTACATTTTGTCCAGTGGAAACACAATATATTTAAAAAAAAAAAAAAAAACTTGTATTGTTCTCCTGCGGGGGCGAAACTATGTCATGAATTTAGTTGTTGAATATTCGCAGCTTCTTTATCCTCCAGTAGTTCGTTTTAAAAATTTCGATGCATTTGCAGTTTTTATTTTATTTCACTCCAAAAAAAAAACTTTATTTCTTTTTTATTTCTTTGCACATCAAAAAAAAATTAATAAGTTAATTTTTTTTAAGACGATTGCGTTTTTTTTTTAAACGACTTTAAACGATTTTTCCTCTATGAATTCGTTTTTTTTTTAATTCGGAGTCGCGGAACTTTCTACGTTGGCCGCCAATTATAACAAAAGTTATTTCGTTATATTTTAATTGATTTATTGATAACCCGTTTGGGCAGCTTGAGCTCTGTTTAGAAACTAAAAGTACAATTCAAAAAGAGACTGCAGCTCGCCACTCCATCGCCCGGCTAAGATGCTGATGCCGTACTTTTGGGTAGCCGCTGCTGGTGCGTGACCACTCAGCGCTTGCATGGGCCGGATCGAATTTCACCGTGACAGGACCGATGTAAACTTGGAGAACGAGGACACCGAAGAGCCGACATCGAACGCTTTAGAACCAATCCTTATCCCGAAGTTACGGGTGTAAGAGAAGAAGAGCGGACATCGAAGGATTGCAAGAGGGAAAACGATGGATCACTCAACAATGAATGAATGAACAATGAAAACGAAGAAATATAAAGATCGCAGTAAGTAGAGTGTGATGTGTGCTGAACGCAGTGGTGTGGTAATAAGATTAAAAGCCAGAAAGGCTGAATTACTGAAGCTACTAAATAGCGGAAGTAAATTAAATTGGAACGACTCGGTAAAACTACATGCCTAGGTCGAACATATAAAGAATTTACTAAGTGAAAGAAAAAATTAAACCACAGCCACCCACACATCCACCTACCCTGCAATTAAGAAGCTCGCTAAAGCTAATGTCAAATTAATTAGAAGAAAGAAATAACCAAATTGAAGAAGAAGTGCCCAGACGACTGCGAGGGCCCACTATGTTCACCCCATTGCAAGTACGCCTGTGCAGCCAGCACATGTTCTACTAAGAATAAAAACCGCTAAAGATAATATGTATTATATATCCATATAGTGATATATTAAATATTAATGCATATGTATTAAAGAACAAAATTCTATTTTTATGTTTATGAAAATAAAAGAAATATTAAATAAAACAATAAATAAATATGAATTCTGTAAATAAAAAAATAAAACATGAAAAATATGAATTCCGCAGAGTGCCTTAAAACCACTCTTGATAAGGGACCAAGCTCCCGATATAATATCCTATGCTATCCATAATATAGTATCCGTAATTTAAAAAGGAGTGTCCATAATCCATTAGATAATGGAATGGAAAGAAATATATGAAACACTGCATAATATAAACATTGATTTTGACAAATCTTATAAGTCATTATCAAGACCTCGGCCAGCACTGCAAAATATGCTTTTAATATGCTTTTTCTGGCCCAAACGTACCATAGAATTTAGTCTCTTTTAATACATTGATAATGAAAAAAACACAAGGAAAAATGCGGTCGAGTCCCCGGACAGAAATCACAAAATCACTCAAAATTTTTTGTTGCTAAAAAACCGCTCAAATGGCCTCTGCCCTTTCATCATCATTTTCGCACTTGGATCGGGTTTGGTTTTTCTCTTTTTTTCTCACCGCATGGCCATTACATAACTAAAATAGATGAAACAACTAAACTAATGATCATTTTCTTTTAAATTAGAACTTAACTAAAAATTTTCCTCTGCCTGACTTTTTGTCCTTTATGTATCCGTTTTATTGGGTACTCGGATTTATTCCGACTTTTCGCCCATTATAGCTGAACATTCTATTTGTTGGGCTTTGAGAACTTTTCACGTCACTCGATCTGGGCACACATAATATAAACATTGCATAATATAAACATAGATTTTGACAAATCTTATAAGTCATTATCAAGACCTCGGCCAGCACAGCAAATTACTGTGAACAAGCATGCCGAAATATTAGTAAACCGTTTCAATGCAGCGCGTACACTAATACATGATCAGAGAGACATGCTAGACAAAGCCCATTGGTCTCAGGTATCAAAGTATCTAAAAAAATTAAGGGACAGCCCAATAGCTATGAAGCAAAGCTACGATCTAAAAATTTCAGTACCAACTATCCTAAACACACCGTTGACAATAGAAACTGAAGAAGAGTCAGAATTATCAGATTTATCAGCACCTAATCAAGCTGAGACTGATGTCCCTATCTCTACAAATCCCGTAATAGAGGAAAAAGATATAAAAACCAAGATTCCGGCAGTCCCTATTCAATCTGAATTGTCAGACCAGGACTTGACCGACTCCGATTTAGACAACAGCATTGTAGAAGTTAAACCAACCACAATGGCTGATGAGACAATTGTCCAAAGAGCATACATTAGAGAAATATCGAATGCCAACCCCGAATTTAACGGGCAAAGGATACACCTACAAAGATTAATAACAGCTTTGAGGTTAGTTAACCTAACGAAAGGTACATTTGAAGGTTTGGCTGTAGAAGTAATTAAATCCAAAATAATTTGATCAACTTTATACAGAGTCCAAAACGAAACCACGATAGAAGCCATAGAAAGCTGCAAGATACTATAGTCGGAGAAACGTCCGACGTAGTTAAAGGCAAAACGGCAAAAACAAACCAAAAAGGCAAAACAGCGGAAATATTTACAACCGAAATAGACAATCTGCGAAAGCTCCTAGAGCTTCTTCGTATATTGATGAATGTCTATCGGCTGAACACGCTGACAAATTCAGCAAGAAGGATGCAGTACTGAAATGACAGGCAATGACAATTCCATATTGTACACCCAACGAGGAAATAATTATCGCGGTAATAATTACAAAAACAATTATCGCGGTAGACGTAATAATCAAGGTACTTACAGGGTATAAGTCAAGAAGATACACAATCAATAGGCTTAACTTCTATTGAAATTCAGACTTCTAAGTACATAATTCCACATTATTTCCATATCGTAAATTTGCAATTCGCTATTCCATATGATGAAATACTAGGAATCGATTTTATCAAAAGATACAACTGTCAATTAGACTTCAAGCATACATACAGTTCAGTCAACAACTCTCTAATTCTGCCAGCAAGATCTCAAGACGCCCGAAAAATTGAAATAAATTCAGAAAATGACAGGGTATTAATTCCGAATCAAGAAATTCAGCATGATATCTATATAGGAAATACCATAGTAACAGCTCAGAATGCATATATAAGTAGTATTACAGTAGTTTATATTACAACTATTCATCATGAACCACTTTCAAACGTAGAAATCCTCATAGTCAACAAGACGAAATTCAAAACCAAGTCCAAAAACTCATTAACGATAAAATAGTGAAACCCCCTACCCTCTACTTTTGTTAGTACAAAAATAGTCACAAAATTGGGAAAATAAAAAATGGCAATTAGTAATTTGGACGATAGTTCAAATTAATAAAAAACTCTTGTCTGATAAATTTCCGGTCCCTAGAATCGACGATATTTTGGATCAACTAGGTAGAGCAAAATATTTCTCATGCTTTGGTTTAATGTCAGGTTTTCACCAAATTGAACTCGAAAAAAGTTCACGCGATATAACATCCTTTTCAACAAACAATGGTTCATATCGCTTCACGCGATTACCATTCGGTTAAAAAATAGCGCCAAACTCTTTTCAGAGAATGATGACTATAGCTTTCTCTGGAGTAGAACCTTCGCAAGCATTTCTTTATATGGATGACTTAATAGTCATAGTTTGCTCCGAAAATCATATGCTCAAGAACTTAACTGATGTTTTCGAGAAATGTAGGCAACACAACTCAAATTATATCCAGAAAAATGTTCATTTTTCAAGCATGTAGTCACTTTCCTAGGACATAAATGCACAGATAAAGAAATCTTGCCCGACGACAAAAAATACGACGTCATTCAAAATTACCCAGTCCCACATGATGCAGAAAGCGCTAGAAGATTCATTGCATTTTGCAATTATTACAGACGTTTCATAAAGAATTTTGCTGAATACACCCGTCACATAACAAGATTATGTAGGAAAAATGTAAAATTGGAATGGACAACAGAATGTCAAAACGCCATTGGACATTTTAAATCAGCATTAATAAACCCAACTCTGCTGCAATACCCAGATTTAAGCAAAGAATTTTTCATAATCACAGATGCTACCAAATACGCTTGTGGAGCAGTCCTAACTCAAAACAAAAATGGATTTCAGCTTCCAGTTGCATACGCAGCAAGATCCTTTACGAAAGGTGAGAGCAACAAGAGCACTACAGAACAAGAACTAGCAGCTATTTATTGGCCAATAACACACTTTAGACCATATATTTATGGTAGACATTTCAATGTCTAAGCAGACCACAGAGCACTTATTTACTTATTTTCAATGCTAAATCCCAGTTCCAAACTAACACGAATGAGATTTGAATTAGAGGAATATAATTTTACGGTAGAGTACTTAAAGGGTAAAGATAATTATGCAGCCGTTGCGCTCTCTAGAATAACAATCGCAGACTTGAAAAACATACAATTAAATATTCTGAAAGTCATTACCAGAAACCAAAGCAGACAAAAATCCTGCGCAGGAAAAGAACAAAAAAATTGCATAAGCAATCTATAGAAAAAGCTTCAGAGCCCAACGTATATGAAGTCATTAATAATAATGAAGTACGTAAAGTAGTGACCTTGCATGTTAATAATATTATGTGTTTATTTAAGCACGGAAAGAAAATTACAGCAAGATATGATGTTAGCGATTTTTATACTAATGGAACCCTTGACTTAGGTCAATTCTTCCAAAGGCTTGAAAAGCAGGCCGTTATTCACAAAATCAGTGGGAAAATATTTTTGAACACGTTTGAATATGTTTGAATTGAAATCATTAAGAGTAGCCCTACTCAACCCGGTGACCGTAATAAAAGTAAAAAAATGATAAAGAAGCTATATTGTCTGCATTCCATGATGACCCAATACAAGGTGGTCATACAGAAACCTTGGCCAAGATCCAGAGACACTATTACTGGAAAAATATGTCCAAAGAAATAAAAGAGTACATAAAGAAATGTCCTAAATGCCAAAAGTCTAAAACGACTAAACACACTAAGACCCCATTAACCAAAAACGAAACTCCGCAAAGGGCTTTCGATGGAGTAATTGTAGATACGCTTGGTCCACTAACAAAATCTAATAATGGAAACGAATACGAAGTAACACCCATCTGCGATTCAACTGAATACTTAGCAGCTATACCGATATCAAATAACCCGATACCAATACCGATACCCGATACCGATACCCGACTCCTTAAAATATTGTAACAGGAGAAGAACCTTTTGGGAGCTTGGAGCGGCAACAAAGCCTGCTCCAGCTAAACGATCAAATAAATCTATTATATCAATCTATATAATAAAATCTATTGGGTTATCACTGGATGGGGTCCTGAGAGGATTGGACTGGCTTATACTACAGTATTAATTTTTAAAATATGGACAATCTGATCTGAGATATATGTTTTTGTTGGGTGTGGCTCTAGAACTCTTTCATCAAAACTAGAAGGTTTACCAATTGATCGTTCCTTATTAAAGTAAACCGGCCCTCGAGTGCTGGTTATTTCTAGTTGAAGAGTATTTTTGTTGCTTTCAATTTTAAAAGATTTTTTAATACCGTAATCTTTAAGTTTTTTATAAATATAATCAGCTATTCATTTAGTTCATAGAATCGGAAGAGTTTTTTTTGTCTAAATTTGGGATTGAATTGTACATATTAAAATCAATAAATGCACACTCAAAACGTCAATCCAATTCGATTGGTAGCTAGTAGTTTGTATTTATAATAGAACTATCTTCATTCAAAGACAAGGACGCTGATCTAAACATAATGAAATCTGTTGGTAAACTGTCGAAATGTTTGTTTTTTATTCTATTTTATACCAAATCTAATAAATTTTTAAATCAAAATAAACTGAACAAAACCTTTTCTATATCTTCCATGGTCCATATCGTTATCTTTACTTATAAGCAAAAAATAAATAAATAAATAAATGAAAAAAATATGTGAAAAATATGAATTCTGCAGAGTGCATTAGAACGACTCTTGATAAGGGACCAAACTCCCGATATAATATCCTATGCTACCCATAATATAGTATCCGTAATTTAAAAAGGAGTGTCCATAATCCATTAGATAGTGGAATGGAAAGAAATATATGAAACATTGCATAATATAAAAATTGTTTTTTATAAATCTTATAAGTCATTATCAAGACCTTGGCCAGCACAGAAAAACACTGTGAACAAGCATGTCGAAATATTAGTAAACCGTTTCAATACAGCGCGTACACTAATACATGATCAGAGAGACAGGCTAGACAAAGCCCATTGGTCTCAGGTATCAAAGTATCTAAAAAAATTAAGGGACAGCCCAATAGCTATAAAGCAAAGCTACGATCTAAAAATTTCAGTACCAACTATCCTAAACACACCGTTGACAATAGAAACTGAAGAAGAGTCAGAATTATCAGATTTATCAGCACCTAATCAAGCTGAGACTGATGTCCGTATCTCTACAAATCCCGTAATAGAGGAAGAAGATATAAAAACCAAGATTCCGGCAGTCCTTATTTAATCTGAATTGTCAGACCAGGACTTGACCAACTCCGATTTAGACAACAGCATTGTAGAAGTAAAACCAACCACAATGGCCGATGAGACAATTGTCCAAAGGGCATACATTAGAGAAATATCGAATGCCAACCCCGAATTTAACGGGCAAAGGATACACCTACAAAGATTAATAACAGCTTTGAGGTTAGTTAATCTAACGAAAGGTACATTTGAAGGTTTGGCTGTAGAAGTAATTAAATCTAAAATAATTTGATCAACTTTATACAGAGTCCAAAACGAAACCACGATAGAAGCCATAGAAAGCTGCAAGATACTATAGTCGGAGAAACGTCCGACGTAGTTAAAGCCAAAACGGCAAAAGCAAACCAAAAAGGCAAAACAGCGGAAAAATTTACAACCGAAATAGACAATCTACGAAAGCTCCTAGAGCTTCTTCGTATATTGATGAATGTCTATCGGCTGAACACGCTGACAAATTCAGCAAGAAGGATGCAGTACTGAAATGACAGGCAATGACAATTCCATATTGTACACCCAATGAGGAAATAATTATCGCGGTAATAATTACAAAAACAATTATCGCGGTAGACGTAATAATCAAGGTACTTACAGGGTATAAGTCAAGAAGATACACAATCAAAAGGTTTAACTTCTATTGAAATTCAGATTTCTAAGTACATAATTCCACATTATTTCCATATCGTAAATTTGCAATTCGCTATTCCATATGATGAAATACTAGGAATCGATTTTATCAAAAGATACAACTGTCAATTAGACTTTAAGCCGTCTTAATACATACAGTTCAGTCAACTCTCTAATTCTGCCAGCAAGATCTCAAGTCGTCCGAAAAATTGAAATAAATTCAGAAAATGACAGGGTATTAATTCCGAATCAAGAAATTCAGCATGATATCTATATAGGAAATACCATAGTAACAGCTCAGAATGCATATATAAGTAGTATTACAGTAGTTTATATTACAACTATTCATCATGAACCACTTTCAAACGTAGAAATCCTCATAGTCACCAAGACGAAATTCAAAACCAAGTCCAAAAACTCATTAACGATAAAATAGTGAAACCCTCTACCCTCTACTTTTGTTAGTACAAAAATAGTCACTTCAAAATTGGGAAAATTAAAATGGCAATTAGTAATTTGGACGATAGTTCAAATTAATAAAAAACTCTTGTCTGATAAATTTCCGGTCCCTAGAATCGACGATATTTTGGATCAACGAGGTAGAGCAAAATATTTCTCATGCTTTGGTTTAATGTCAGGTTTTCACCAAATTGAACTCGAAAAAAGTTCACGCGATATAACATCCTTTTCAACAAACAATGGTTCATATCGCTTCACGCGATTACCATTCGGTTAAAAAATAGCGCCAAACTCTTTTCAGAGAATGATGACTATAGCTTTCTCTGGATTAGAACCTTCGCAAGTATTTCTTTATATGAATGACTTAATAGTCATAGTTTGCTCCGAAAATCATATGCTCAAAAACTTAACTGATGTTTTCGAAAAATGTAGGCAACACAACCTAAAGTTTCAACCAGAAAAATGTTCATTTTTCATGCATGAAGTCACTTTCCTAGGTCATAAATGCACAGATAAAGAAATCTTCTCGACGACAAAAAATACGTCGTCATTCAAAATTACCCAGTCCCACATGATGCGGAGAGCGCTAGAAGATTCATTGCATTTTGCAATTATTACAGACGTTTCATAAAGAATTTTGCTGAATACACCAGTCACATAACAAGATTATGTAGGAAAAATGTAAAATTGGAATGGACAACAGAATGTCAAAACGCCATTGGACATTTTAAATCAGCATTAATAAACCCAACTCTGCTGCAATACCCAGATTTAAGCAAAGAATTTTTCATAATCACAGATGCTACCAAATACGCTTGTGGAGCAGTCCTAACTCAAAACGAAAATGGACTTCAGCTTCCAGTTGCATACGCATCAAGATCCTTAACGAAAGTTGAAAGCAAGAAGAGCACTACAGAACAAGAACTAGCAGCTATTCATTGGGCAATAACACACTTTAGACCATATATTTATGGTAGACATTTCACTGTCTAAGCAGACCACAGAGCACTTATTTACTTATTTTCAATGGTAAATCCCAGTTCCAAACTAACACGAATGAGATTTGAATTAGAGGAATATAATTTTACGGTAGAGTACTTAAAGGGTAAAGATAATTATGTAGCCGATGAGCTCTCTAGAATAACAATCGCAGACTTGAAAAACATACAATTAAATATTCTGAAAGTCATTACCAGAAACCAAAGCAGAAAAAAATCCTGAAACAACAAAAATTGCATAAGCAATCTATAGAAAAAGCTTCACAGCCCAACGTATATAAAGTCATTAATAATAATGAAGTACGTAAAGTAGTGACCTTGCATGTTAATAATAATATGTGTTATTTTAAGCACGGAAAGAAAATTACAGCAAGATATGATGTTAGGTCAATGTTAGGTCAATTCTTCCAAAGTCTTGAAAAGCAGGCCGGTACTCACAAAATCAGTGGGAAAATATCATTGAACATGTTTGAATTGATAATTTTAAAAATAAGAGCAATTATATATTGAAATCATTAAGAGTAGCGCTACTCAGCCCGGTGACCGTAATAAAGGTAAAAAAAAATAATAAAGAAGCTATATTGTCCACATTCCATGATGATCCAATACAAGGTGGTCATACAGGCATTACAAAAACCTTGGTCAGGATTCAGAAACACTATTACTGGAAAAATATTTCCAAAGACATAAAAGAGTACATAAAGAAATGCCCCAAATGTAATCTAAAATCTAATAATGGAAACGAATACGCAGTAAATACTTAGTAGCTATACCGATACCAAATAAAAGTGCAAGTATAGTAGCAAAAGCTATATTTGAAAATTTTATTCTGAAGTACGGTCCAATGAAGACGTTCATTACGAACATGGGAACGGAATATACAAATTTAATTATTGAAGATCTATGTAAAAATTTAAATATTGAAAACATAATTTCGACTGCACATCACCACCAGACTGTAGGTACCGTGGAGCGAAGCCACAGAACACTCAATGAGTTCATTCGTTCATACATCTCAGTGGACAAAACAGATTGGAATGTATGGCTACAATACTTCGCCTATGGTTTTAATACGACCCCCTCTATGGCACATGATTATTTTCCATATGAGATAGTTTTTGGTAAATCGTCAAATTTACCAAAACATTTTAATAGCATAGATAGATTAATTAAAACCCCTTTATAATATAGAAGATTATGCTAAGGAATCAAAATTCAGATTAGAACAGGCAGTTAAGAGAGCTAGACTAATGCTAGAAGCTCATAAACTAAAACAAAAAATTATTTACGACAAAACTAGTTTAGAGTTTTATTTAAAAATAGGGGATCAGGTTTTATTGAAAAATTAAACAGGGCATAAGCTAGATTTTAAATATACAGGCCCTTATAAGGTAGAACACATAGGAGATAGAGATAACATAACAATATCAACTAATAAAAATAAAAAACAACTAGTAAATAAAGATAGATTAAAACTTTTTATTTCATAATCAATTTTGTTGTAGTGGGGCGGTGTTGCCGCAGAAAGATGCCTCTTGATCGTTGATAATCAGCTGATTGCCACCGTGCAGCGTGATGCGATGCGTAAATTGAACAAGGAGTCGAGACAGATGGCAGTCGTATGGAAGGATTATCGGATGCCGTTCGTCATATTGGAGAAGTTCAGAGGACGTGACCCGGCCGCAGGCTCTCATAAGGCCTTGCGAATTCATGAAGGGGTTCAGATTTTGAATCGGACTGGACGCTGATACTGAACGCTTTTCGCTTAAGCAGCCCATTTCAGAGACGAAGTGTCTGCGCTGAGTGACGGAAACTAGAAGACGTTCAGCCGACGTAATCTCATTAGCTAGCAGGTGCTCTTCGATCGGAGAGCGTATCTTCCGCGCGCGCTGGATGAAGCGACAAACATAGGCAAGGACTTGTAGTGCCTTGTCAAGTGTGGAGAAACGTTCTAGGAGATTTTCGGGGGGCGCCTTCGCGACATGGACCTTGACTGCTCGCTTCTCGAGTTCAGTCACGGGGGCCTCGTTGCCTTGAGTGGGCCACTCGCTGCGAGGCCCTCGCAGCCAGCCAGGCCCGTGCCACCACAGCTGGTTGTCCGCAAGGTCTTGGAGAGCTACGCCCCGGCTGGCAAGGTCCGCAGGGTTCTGCTCGGAGCGGACATCTGCACGTCGGTGAACTGGGCGATCTTGGCTACCCGGTTGGCCACGAACATTGTCCACTGACACGCTGGCTTCTGCAGCCACGCGAGGACAATAGTCGAGTCCGTCCAATAGTATAAGGCAGATGCGGGCCCTGGCATCTTTGGCAGAACGGCGGTGGCCATTTCCGACAGCAACAAGGCGCCGCACAGCTCTAGCCGGGGCCACTCGAGTCCTTGCAGTCAGCAGGTTCACTATGACCGTAGACCCAACCTCGACACGGACGTAAATTGCTGCGCCGTACGCCTTCTCTGAAGAGTCGCAGAACCCGTGATGCTCGACCCTTAGATGTGGTCGGAACGCGACCCATCGAGGAACACGAATCTGATCGAGCACCGAGTAATTCTTCAGGAAGTCAACCCATCGCTGACAGAAATCTTGAGGGAGGGCGTCGTCCCACCCCAGATCCAGAAGCCAAATGTCCTGCATGAACATTTTTGCCCGGACAATGAAAGGAGCGAGCCGAACAATTTGGCAATTTGGGAGAGGACTTGGCGCTTTGTGAAGGACGGACCGGAAGTCAACTCTGGCGGAATAAAAAAAAACTCATCGCTCGTCGCTTTCCAGTGCACGCCGAGTGTCTTGGCCGTGCTCTCTGATCGCTCGGAATGTCGGCCAGGATCGCCTTGCTATTCGACGTCCATTTCCTCAGTGGAAACCCTGCCGACTCTAGGGCTCCCTTTAGCTCCCGAATCACCACTTGGGCTTCGGTTTTGGAGTCTGCCCCCGCGAGAACGTCATCAACGTACATAGAATGCCGGTTAATTTGGCTTGCCTGCGGGTACTTCAACTCTTCGTCGTCAGCGAGCTGCTGCAGGACACGGATCGCTAGGAACGGGGCACAATTGGCACCAAAGGTGACCGTTTTTAATTCGTAGTCGCGGATCTCCCCATCGGGAATGCGAAACAAAATACGTTGGAGCGGAGTATGCTTGGGGTCTATCCAAATTTGCCGATACATCTTCTCGATGTCGGAGTTGAAGACAAACCTAAACTTTAGGATTTGAATCGTCAGGTCGGATTGTAAGACCGGGCCCGTGTAAAGAATGTCGTTCATTGAAGACTACCCGCACCTTGGTGGTCGTGCTTTCGGGCTTGAAGACGGCATGATGTGGGAGGTAGTAGGTAGCGGCACTGCTCGTGGGAGAGACCTCGGTCATGTGGCCTAAGTCGATGTATTCCTGGTTTACCGAGTCATAGCGGGCCTTAAGGGGCGGATCCCTCTTCAGGCGCTGCTCATTACGCAGGAACTGAGCAAGAGCAAAGGACCGTGAAGCCGACAGCTCGGAACCCTTCTGCTCGGGGTCGCGTAAGGGGAGCGTCACAACGTACTTGCCACACTCGTCTCTTCTCGTCGTCTGGACAAAATTGTACTCGCAAACTGAATCCGATTCCGAATTGATCTGTGTGGGCACATCCTCCACCTCCCAAAATTTGGTGAGGAGCTGATACAGCGAGTCACCGAGGCTACGGGCAACTCGTGTGGAAAAACGGACACGCTGCGAGAGTTGGCTGGAGATAATGGGCCTGTCAGCACCCATCCTAAAATGGTTTCCTGACCGAGAAGCGACCCGCAGATGTTAGCCCTGGTATTACCGAGGAGAATGGACGGAAGAATGTCAGCTCCTATTAACACATCGACTTGGGAGCTTTCAAAGAAGTTGGGGTCCGCCAGGGGAATGTCGGGCAGCCCCTTGAGACGATCCCGCGGAATCGGATATAATGGCAGATTTCCTGCCAACTGCGGAAGAACGTAAGCCGCAGTCTCTAATTGCAACCCGGGTCTAGACGGCGACCGAATGGAGAAATGGCACAATTTAGTAGACTGCACGGAAATGGTCTGATTAAGACCGGACACTTGGGCTTGAATAGTCTTCAAGGGAAGCTTGACAAGGTTGAACAGTCGTTCAGTTATGAACGTCGCTTCGGACCCTGAGTCTATCAGTGCTCGTGCCTGGAAACTGCACCCCAAATGGCACACGTTGATAAGGGCAGTGCCCAGTAGGACGGCTCCAGACCCGGAGGCGAAGCACACCTGCACATCCGACTGATCCTCTGAGCCGTTTGTGCTTCTGGCAGGTTGTGCGGGTCGAGCCCTTGCTGGAGTAGGCGGACTTGGAGCGGTAGCGAACGGATTGCCGCGGTGCAGGAGGGTGTGGTGTCGGCTGTGGCATGTGAAGCAGGTATGGGCGCTCGTGCAGTCTCGCTGCTTAGCCCTCGGGCAAAACAGTTCAAGCATAAATGCTTCCTCTTAATGTAGTCGGAGCGCCCGTCCACATTCATTTCTAGGAAACGCGGACATAAGCGGATAGGGTGGTTTTCCCTCGAACAGAGATCGCATCCCTTTTGGCCCGGAGCCACTCGAGTCTCGTACGAATTGAGCCTCCGTGCAGGGGCAGTAGGAAGTCCCGACCTTGGCGGAGATTGCCCGGGGCCACTAGGCCTGCGGAGCCTTAGCAACAATGGCGTGTGCGTCACCACTGTTTTGGACAGCAAGTGGAACAACTTCTCTACCGGGGTGAGCCGCGAGTTTTGGATGTAAATGGCCGTAAACAAGTCTCTAAAGGTGGGTCACCGAAGATAATCACCCGCAAAGACCTCGGTATCCACTGGAGGTAACCGACAGCCTGTAGACGCGGGCGTGTGGACATTGACGGAAGCCTGAGTGGATTGGGAGGCAATTTTCTCCCGAAGCTGGGCAATACACCTCGAATATACGGAGTAACAGTAGCTGTACTTCGATTCCAGCACTGTTGAGGTGGCCGAATTGTCGTCGGACACGGCGAGCAAATCGGAGCAGCTCTCATTGCACTTCTCCACCTTCTCCCAATGTGCCCGAATTTGGTCTCGATGGACTTCGCACATGTATTGGGAGCCTGTTTCTGGGGCTCCCGGGGTATTGATGTTGGCCTCAAATTGGCTAATTCGATCTGTTGTAGCGATGAACTTTTTCAGCGCCACTTCGACCGCACTTTGAGCCATTTTTACAACGGAGCGAGTCTGCCTCTGTGAAGGATCGGGGATTGTATTTTTCGTCACTCTTTGCCCTTGGAATGGCCCTGGTCGCCTTAGGCTTCAAAAGAGGCGTCCGCGGAGATGCGGATTGAGATCTGTCCAAACTGATGGCATTCTCAAAAATCAATTAGGTGGTCAGCGCTTGGCGACTGACTTGCGCAATAGGGGCCTCGTTCGAAGCGGTGGCTGGTCACACTAAAGTGATGAGAACGGTGAGATCGCGGATGGATTGCGATCACAAGGAACTAGTGGGCACTAGTGGAGCCAATGTCAAAAGGAAGATCGTGTGCGGCGCAAATCGAATGTGAAAACAAAACTTCAGGAACCAAACAACCCAGAAGTAGACGAGGTTTGTGGAGATTGTAGGCGGATGTTGCCTGATGCAGAGTAGAAGCTGCGCTAAAGGCACGGAAAATGGACAAGTACCGTTCGTAATTCACCCCAACGGAAAAAAAACACAACACGGCTACTGAGGCGGCGAGGTTGCGAACTTAGGCGACACAATCACGGATTTGTAGTGAAATGGCGGTTTTTTCTTTTAAAACAGATTTTATTTCAGTTTAATTTTGTCATGTATTTATTTCCCGAAATTGGAGGCAGAAAATATATGGCATGCATGCAAGTATGTATATACATATGTAAGTATATGTATGCACTTGAGGCCTAGGTTGGCACAGTGGACTGTGGACTGTATAAATGGAGGAACTGAAAGCTGTGTGGTGTAAAAAAAAAACACTGACTGGGAAAAAAATATTACGCCAGCGGCGGACTGTTAAATGAATTTAAGAATTTTTGGAAATAAATCACACCGGCTGGCCAATATTAATTATGCCTTATTTTTGTCACCACACAACTTCACAAAGTATGTATATATGTAAGTATATGTATGCACGTGAGGCCTTGGTTGGCACAGTGAACTGTGGACTGTATAAATGGAGGAACAGAAAGCTGTGTGGTGTAAAAAAAAACACTGATTGGAAAAAAATATTACGCCACCGGCGACTGTTAAATGAAATTATGAATTTTTGGAAATAAATACACCGGCTGGCCAATATTAATTATGCCTTATTTTTGTCACCACACAATTTCACTGTTCACTTGGTCAATTTTTCGCGGATTAATTGCACCAAAAAAAAGAAAATGTATGGTTGTATGTGTGTATATTATATGTATGCACATATGCCTCGACCGTTGGCAAACGAATAGGGGAATAGCAAATAACGGGGAGGCCGAAAACGGCGAGGAATATGGCGGCACACTAAACGGAGTCGGATGGAAAAATTGGCAGAATATGAGGCCAAGAAGAGTAGAAAATCTCACACTGCCGTTGTGTCGGAAAACTCGGACTTGAAGTTGACACGGAAGGAAAACAAAATCTTGCAGCAGTGTGAACGAAATTTAATGTTCGTACCACTGCTGAAGACCGGCAGATAGACGGAGACGGAAAAAAAAGTCGTACTTATCTTTTGGCGGAACACTGCAGGGAACTGCTGGTAGAAAAATATCCAGAATATCCAGAATATCCGGCTCGAAGGACCAAAATGTTGTAGTGAGGCGGTGTTGCCGCAGAAAGATGCCTCTTGATCGGTGATAAGATGGTGGCGGAAGTCAGGGGACCCGAGAGAGCGAGAGTGCAAGATTGTGCAGAGAGGGGCGAGGGCGGATGCGCTCTTCAGCGTGGGTGAGCAGCGGCACAATGGCCCCTCACCTAAACAAATTTTAATTTCATAAATATATCACGTATGATATACATATACATACATATATACATATATAAATTATAACAAAAGTTATTACGTTATATTTTAATTGATTTATTGATAACCCGTTTGGGCAGCTTGAGCTCTGTTTAGAAACTAAAAGTACAATTCAAAAAGAGACTGCAGCTCGCCACTCCATCGCCCGGCTAAGATGCTGATACCGTTGCTGGCCTAACTTTGTTGACGCTGCGCCTCGTGACCGTGACCACTCAGCGCTTGCATGGGCCGGATCGGATTTCGCTGGCTGGATTCCCGCTTACGCGTGCATCCGGTGCTGGCCCAAGATCGATGACCGTAGTCGGGTTAACTCCTCCCAGTTTTCAGTTAAGGCCGTCCTCGGTCTTTCCAAGTATGTCAGCCAGCAGCTTGCTCCGGTTCTTCTTGTCATTTCGACGACGGATAAGGAGGAAGAGGGCAAAGCATCTTAATAGTAGGGCAGTGGTAGCCCCACAGCTGAAGACGGAGCTATAGGTAATTTGGCCTCCAAGATCGCCGATTCGCTGCAGATTGCGCTGACTTAACTCGTGCAGAAAAAGTAGACTGAGGAGTTGGTGGTGCTCAGTAATGTTGATTCTAGCCATGGCTGGCACTGCCGGTGCTTTCCTCAGAACCACATGATGATTGATGTATGGGGTACCAAGCTTATTTGGTCGTCGAAGGTTACAAGGAACGTGCCGGCAATGTTTTGATAGGTACTGCCGCCTGTTATGTTTGCAGCAGCGTCGTTGATGATTAGCATGCCTTCGTCCACCAAAACCACGGGCTGAAGATGGCTGGATTTTGTGTCGCAGTGAGCGAGAGCGCCGGTCATCTGCTGTTGAGCGCATGTTGAACTCTCCAAAGTTTTGCAGGAGGTTGTTCCTACAGCTATGTCGCAGTTAGAGACGGCCAGAATTCGCTCCCCGCAGTCATCTATAGTGTTGTGTGGATCTAAATCTAATATTACGTTATTGTGCTAAACGGGATAAATCATTAATTTTTTGCAAACTACTTTCGGTTTTGGGAACTTAACTAGAAAATACAAAAGGTTATTATTTTGAAATATTTTTACTTTAGACACCGCAAGCACATCAGCCACACTGACATTTGTAAGGTGTTCATTCGTTATCTCTTTCACATCAATGTAATCTAAAATAACCGGACTCAACAGATTTACTTTGGCTAGAGTTATGGATGTTATTAAGTTTTCCAATTCAGTTATTACTGCTCTATTTCTTGCAAGAACTGTCTCGTACAGGTGGTCGGAGTCTATCTTATCTGACTTGATAATGGAATTTACTTGCTGGGACAGAAGATTAAATTGGTTTTATATCTTGCTATTGATGTCTATCTGATTATTTTCAGCCTGTATTAACTGCAATTGTCTGAATTTTATTTGTTCCCAGTCTTCAAAGTCTGGAGTCCCTGCTATTACTTTTAACATGTTAATATTACGACCCTGTCTATGGTGTATTTTAATTGTGTCTACTAGTGTACGAATTTTTTCGACGTCGGAGAGTACTACTAGTTCCATATGTTTTCTTGGGAACTTTGTCGTTAATGATGATGTTTCGTCCGCATAAGTCTCGTAAATTGTTATATTAGCTGTGTGTCCAAGGTATCCGTACTCGTCCCAGATAGTTACATCCCCGACGGTCACCGGTATGTAATCAGCGTGTGAATAGTCACTATGTCGGAATGTCGCGTTCGTGGTCAGTATTGTCAGGAGGAATATGGCGACGTGGCTTAGCCTAAAAGGAACAAAAGGAAAATGGTTGAAACTAGTTTATCTTAGGTTGTCCTTATGGACCACTCTCCCTTTAATTAAAACCGTTGTCCCCAGGTCACAGCTATTTCGAGTTGCTCTGATTTGTCGGTTACGTCAATTACAAGAGATTAAGATATCTAAAAACTGTCGAGGGGAATTCCTGAATCAAAGCGTGTTGAATAAATGCAAGAACGGGGAGTTCGAAATGTATTGCGTTGACGACTTCTGGCTTCACAACATCTCTTAGAAGATGTAGTAGAGAGTCCTTGTCCCTGAATTGGATAATATATCTCATTTTATTTTGGAACAGATCAATCAAGTTGGTTTGCAAAGCAATTTATCGGTCTGTCCGTTGTTTCAATTGTGTATGTCAGGGACTCTTCACTGTGAATAGTGGCGGCGTCAGAGTCACCACTATCTTCAAGTGCGTTTAAATTTTGACGGGAAAGTGCATCCGCCACTTGATTCTTTTTTCCAGGGGTATAAAAGACGGTGGCATTGTGCTCGTCGACAAACGCCTTCCAACGTATTATTTTGTTGTTTGTGTTTTTTGGTGATACAGCTGATGTCAGGGGCCTGTGATCTGAGTAGATCGTCAAATTTTTTACCCCATAAAAATAGTTTCTCAAACTCTTTAGTGACCATACTATGGATAAGAGTTCCTTTACATTTGCCGCCAGGTGCTCCTCGTCATTGCGAATTGCGCGCGAAATCATTGTAATAGGCCGTTTACCTTGGGATAATACGGCTCCTATGCCATATTGTGAGGTATCCGTAGTTAGGTCAAAGGGCTTACTAAAATCGGGATACATGAGGATTACTTCCTCCGATGCTAAATTATTTTTCAGTCGTTCAAAGGCCTCTTTTTGGGCTTGATTTACATTTATCTCAATTTTTCTAGACTGATATTAAAGAGATGAATAAAGCATTTTTTTCTTACGAATGTTCCACCATGAATGGAGTTTACTGTAAAGGTCTTCTCAACCGGCATTATATATTTTAGCTCCGTTAGGGGCTGAATATAATTTTTTGAGGCGTCGGTATCTATTAAGGTACGCCCTGCTATCCTACGAGTTATGTACGGAAGCAGGGACTCACCCCTAAAAAATTACAGTATTCCAGGTCTGAAGCCTCATCGTCTATAGCTGAGGCTTCTGTTCTTGCATAATTCTCATATTCAATATCTTCGCCTTGCTCGGTAAGGTTTAGTTTCTGAGTTCTCATCGAGACATCCTCATAAACCTTTTTGTTGTTCGCTTGCCACTTTGACCGGGAAGTAGGGTCTACTTCCATGGCCTCGGCCATTTGGTATTGGTTCTTTTGACAAAACGGTCTTCGTTTAGAACTACCGGGATCCCTGTACTTATAAGCCTGGTCTTTCCCAGACTTAACGTAGTGCGGATTTTTCTGTCCGTTGACCGTTTTCTGGCTGTGTTGACTGCCAGTTTTTTGGGGCTTCTCCTTGTCGCTAGCGAATTTAGCCAAGCTTGCGGCGTAGGCGCACCTGTCACTAGCCGCTTCCGCTTCTTGTGCGAGTGCTAATGCGGAGGGCATATCTTTAGGTTGGGCTGGGAATACTGTAAGTCTCAAGGGCTTTCTTAGCCCGGAGACAAAGGTGTGGAGATCGTCGCTCCTAAATTTCTGGTACAAAACGGCAACAGCGGAAGGCTCGTGTGACATTAGTATTTTATTTGTAAGAAGCGTTAGCTTCTTTTCTATTTCGTCATAATACCTATTTAGAGAAAGTTCGCCTTGTCTCATGGTATCTGGTTCCTGCTGCATTACGCGTACCGGAGTTTTGTCGGCATATGTGAAGTCAGGACGAGCTACAATGGCGTCGAAATTCAAAACTGTGTTAAAGGAGGCTAGCACGGCATCTGCATTGCCCCTTACCTTGTTTTTTATAATTGCTACCGCATGGTAGTGCCTGGAACTGCCATTAAAAGGCTTAAAAACAGTGTATGCAGCGTTAGCCGCTTGTCTCCAAGAGACATAATTCTCCTGTTTCCCGTCGAATTCAGGAACGGATTTGACAATATCTAAAGGATCTTCGCACTTTATTATTGTCGATACTTATGGCCTCATAGGCCTTGACTTCCGTATCTGTTAAAGAAATGGAACCTATTTTACCCTCTAACTCCTGGAACTTTTGTTCAAGAGCCTGGGCCTGTGTAGTCAACGCTGCCAGAACTGCGGCGCGTACAATTTCGGAAATATCGCTGTTCGACATACTCATACTGTTCCCAATATACCCTGCGGTTTTGTTAGTTTGTAATTTCTAAATTCTGAGGTTCCTATAACTTTCTAAAAGCTCTTCGTCACTTCTGCCTGTGTTTCTTTTGTCTCTATAGTTCATTTAATTTACTAAGAATAATCGCTGAACTGGAGAAAATCAATTTTGTTCTTGCCTTTTATTTTTTTTTTTTTAGTTTGATTCACTGAAGAGATAATAAACAATCGCCTTACTTACATTTTGTCCAGTGGAAACACAATATATTTAAAAAAAAACTTGTATTGTTCTCCTGCGGGGCGAAACTATGTGATGAATTCAGTTGTTGAATATTCGCAGCTTCTTTATCCTCCAGTAGTTCGTTTTAAAAATTTCGATGCATTTGCAGTTTTTATTTTATTTCACTCGAAAAAAACTTAAAACTTAAACGACTTTAAATGATTTTTCCTCCATGAATTACTTTTTTTTTTTAATTCGAAGTCGCGTAACTTACTACGTTGGCCGCCAATTATAACAAAAGTTATTTCGTTATATTTTAATTGATTTATTGATAACCCGTTTGGGCAGCTTGAGCTCTGTTTAGAAACTAAAAGTACAATTCAAAAGGAGACTGCAGCTCGCCACTCCATCGCCCGGCTAAGATGCTGATGCCGTACTTTTGGGTAGCCGCTGCTGGCGGCCTGCAACTCCGTTGCTGGCTTAACTTTGTTGACGCTGCGCCTCGTGACCGTGATCACTCAGCGCTTGCATGGGCCGGACCGGATTTCGCCGGCTGGATTCGCCCATACGGGTGCATCCGGTGCTGGCCCAAGATAGATGACCTTAGTCGGGTTAACTTATACATACTAAAATAACTCAAAAAAAAGTGTAAAACTAAAACAATAAGACACAAAAACATGTAATCTTATTGCTATAAATAATATCAAGTCTTAAAGCTTGTAAAATTAATATTAGAAAATAACTCCAATAACGTTATTTTTCAAAAGGAGGGATATGTAATATGCACACATATATAAGAAATAATAAAGAAATATATACAAACGGAATATACACACAAAGTGTTTTGATTGCCACTGGATAGGATCCTGCGAGGACTGGAACAACTATGCGAATACTAAAACCGAGATATTAGCTTTTCTAGAATGTCTTTTGAGCTTGGAGGGCGTATGGGTGGGTGTGGCCGAATAATAGTACCACTATAAGATGCGCTGGCATCTAAAGATTATACAGAATTTACCCCTGCCTCACCAGAGGAACTTAGAGTCCGGTTTACCGGCACCCACTGGTAGCGTGGGTAAACCACCCGCCCCGCCAAAGCCCTTTATGGGTATTCCTCTAGAGAAACACATTTTTGTTTCCCGGCTTTCCCATGACACGTCCGAATCGGAAATCTTAAATTACATTCAAGCAAAACTTAAAGTCAATATTAGGGTGGAAAATATCACTAAGTATAAATATTCCTACGCTAGGAACGCGGCATCTTTCAAGATCCCTGTTCCTCCGATGGCTTTTGACGAGATCTGTTCGACCAATTTCTGGCCGCAACATATTTTCGTTCAAGAACATTAGCTTAAAAATTAAAAGAAGAAAAAAAACAGCCCTTTGGGAGTAAAGCTTCGACAAGTAAACGCTCCTGCCAACCTTAAAAACTAACATCATCCATTATTCTTTCGTACCAGAACACAAGAGGCTTAGGCTCTAAGCTTTCTAATTTGTTCTCGGTTTCTCGTTTACATCCCAGGTCATTCTGTTTACCGAAACCTGGCTAACTACAAAAATTATGAATTCTGAAGTTTTTCCCAGTAGGTACTCAATATATAGGCTTGACCGTTCCTAATTTCAGTCCTAATTTCAGTGGACTCTAATCTGGAGACTTCGAATTTATCACAGTTAAAATTTCATTCTCTAGGTTAAAATTGCATATCACTTGCTCTTAGCTATTCAGTCTGTCTTCTCAATGCTATCGGACATGGATCAGCTGGAGGTGTTGGGTGATTTCAACCTACCACAGGTGGCTTGTTCCATGAACAATAACACCTTAGCTTTACGACTTTTCTGCTGGCATGTTAGACATGTCACTGGCTCAAATTAATCATATAGGTCTTTAGGTCTTTAGGTCGTTTTCTCGATCTGTGCTTTCTCTCTGATACGGACGCCGTATCCATATAAAGAGCTCCACCTCTCACACACCCTGAAGATCCTTATCATACAACATTAGATCTTTCGATCAATATGGGGCTATGTACTGAGCCTAAGAACAATAACGCTGATAAGAACATTCCATGTTTTCGTAAAGTCGACTTTGAAAAAATGAATATATAACTTTGTTTCAGAATTTGACTGGTTCGATTTTTACGCACGTACCGATATCTCGAGGGCTCTAGATATATTTTATAGTACATTAAACCTAATTTTTGATCGTTTTGTTTCGTTGCGGTATCCGGCTATGGCGAATAAACCCCCTTGGTATACAAGGCACCTTTCTAATCTAAAAAATATCAAGTTAAGATTCTTTAAAAAATACTTAAAAACTAATAGCAATGACTGTTATGTGCATTATATGGTGACTCGGTCTAACGTTACCGTGCATAACACTCAGTGTTATAAGAACTATTAAGCTCCGCCTTTGCTATCGTTTGGAAAATCTACTGCAATCACGGATTAGGAAATTGCCAATCTTTTTGCACAGTTTTTTCAAACCACCTATTCACATTTGTTAATAAACGCGCAGACCTACGCTTATGATATCCCCTGGTCTAACTTTATTTCCCGACCCACCTTTTCGGAATGTGGGATTATAAAGGATCTTCAGAATGTGAAGCCAGTCTTTTTGCCAGGTCCAGACGGGGTACCGGGCTGTTTGCTTTGGTACTGCTCTGCTACCCTGGCCAAGGGGTTACAATTATTTAACCTTTAACCTAACGTTTCCCGCTATCTGGAGAAAGTCCCTTATAATTATTCACAAGAAGGGGAAAAAATAGGATGCTGAAAATTACAGAGGTATATCTAAACTATCAGCAATTCCGAAACTTTTCAAAAAAATTCTTGAAACTGATGCTCTGCAAACTTATTAAATCTTAATGGATCTAAGTGCAAAGCAATGACCTTCTATCGCCTAAGACCCAATATTGCCACTTATACTCTGCATGGTGTAGCTCTGGAAAGAATTAATGCAGTTGAAGATCTTGGCATCCTACTCGATGCAAAACTTAAGTTTTCCGACCATATTTCCTCTATGGTTAATAAAGCTAGAGGAGTTCTTGGTTTCATTAGAAGGTGGTCGAAGGAATTTAACTACCCCTGTGTTAGCAAAACTTTTTATTTCTTTAGTTCGTCCGATTCTGGAATATGGATCATGTATCTGGAACCCCCAGTATGGGGTTCACCAGTGCCTTATTAAATCCATTCAAAAGAATTTTTTAATATTTGCTCTCCGCGGTCTCAACTAGGATGCAAACATACACCTTATAAAAGTAGACACTTACTTATTAATTTGCCATCCCTCTCTAATAGTAGGACGATGCTTGGTGTAGTCTTTATCCATAATCTTCGAGGTACGAGTTAAATACGTTTTCTTAAGCACAACTTTCTAGATCTTATAGTTCCTGAGATTTTAAAGATTTTAGTTGTCCGTGATTTGTCGGCGTTGAGGTGGGCGTGAAAGGATTCTTTAACAAATTTGCGCTGTATATAGTTATGTTCTTGAGGTCAAGGCAGCATACCTACAAGATTTTACATTCAATGCAGGCGCCAGAATGCGGCATGTCGATAGCTTAATTAGATTTCCAGTGATGATCGTAACATCTGAGGTATACATACATCTCAAAAGAGCGCAGCAGTATGACGATCACCTAACGACGGTCAGAGAAATTTAAAAACTGAAGCCCTAATCAGATTATGTGATCATGCAGTTCAGGAAAATAAAGTAAAGCAGGTGATTTCGAAATGTATTGAATTTATCACGCATAATCAAAAGTTTGGGAAGCAAGAGGGATTATCTACACGCCATAGATAGATGCGACACCCCTTTCATCGTTGCACATTGATCATTTAGGTTCGTTGGACTTGACGTCAAAAAGCTACAAGTATATTTTCGGTGTATTAGATGGTTTTCACCTGAATATTTCTCCCGAAGTAGACAAACGCAGAAGAAGCTGTAAATCATTTAGAATCTTTGGTATTAATATTTGGTAGTCCTCAAAGAATCATCAGCGATAAAACAGCTTTTACATCACATGCACATAAAGAGTTTTGCAGTAAAAAAAATTAAGCACATCGAGAATTCAGCTGGTGTACAAAGAGGCAATAGACAAATCGAACGGGTTAATAGAGCTATTATTTTCGTTCTCTTAAAGAAGTCAGCAGCGGAAACAGCCAAATGGTATAAGTATACATCCCAAGTTCAGCAGGCTATAAACCTATATGTGTCCACGCATCAACTAGTTACAAGCATTTTATAGTTATGGTGGGCCAATCCTGACCTTTGAAGATAAGATGCTGGCAAACCTACAAGCTCAAGATACCTAAAAGGGAAAACTATAACAAAAAAAGAAAAGCACACCATGGATACCATTTGGGTAACCTAGTAGCCATTGAAACAACAACAGTTGATCACCGGAAGATAGATGACCAATAAATACATCGGCCCATATTCAAACACCCAAATAAAATGAAACAGCCCATACGAAGTAAAGAAAGATGTATAATTTGAGGGTCCATCACATACATCAATAAGCGCTGATTTTATGATGATGATCTACGATGAAGATGACGAGCTGCATTCTAAAGAGTATGATGCATCTGAGAGAGATGTTTCGCAGGATTACCGAATGTGAGAATATGCACATTAGTTGGCAGCCCTACATATATCGAATAGGGTAGAATACTAAGAAGTAAAAGTGAAATGCTTATATGGCAGGATCGCCATAAAATATAAAACAAACTTGTTGTACTTGGTTTATTCTTTATTTCAGGGAGCAGCAGTGGTGCCGCTCCAAGGCTTGAATTGATTGTGTTCTTACAATATTCTTTTAAGTCGAATTAATGCTAAGCCTCGTTGCTGAGCTGCTCGCAGGCGGCGGCAGAGAGACGGCTATCTATGTACTTATGTATATAAACATATGCCCTCTTATGTGAGGAGCGAGGGGTATGCACATGCGTTCAGTTCATGCGATTATGCCGACGCTAGCACTTTTGCGAGTGGCCTAAGCCATAGCGATCGGTTCATATTTCGGCCACTTGGGGTGTATGACCGGGACCATGAATTATGTAAACACTGCAACAAAGTGTTACAGTGCGTACCCTTTAAGAACTCGGTACAGTGGGTATTCAATATTAGTGCATACTACATCTCCCTCCTTTTGAAAAATAACGTAATATTATGAAGTTATGTTAGTTAGTAAAAATTTGTGTGTGTAACTATGCATGTATATACTAAGTACAATTTATGAAATAAAGATTTTACATCTATCTTTATGAACTCTTTGTTTCTTACTTTTATTATTTAATATTACTATGTTATCTCTATCTCTTATTTCCGTTACTTTATACGGACCTTTGTATTTAGGATCTAACTTATGACCTGTCTCGTTTTTTAGTAAAACTTGATCACCTAACTATCTCTTACTTTCTGATTATATAGTAGTTTATTTCTATTCTTATTGGCTTCTAACATAACTCTAGCTCTTTCATAAGCTACCTCTAATCTATATTTACTTTCCTTAGCATAGTCATCTATATTATATATTGTTTCTACGCTATCTATGCTATTAAAGTGTTTCGGTAAATTACTTGTTTTACCAAATACTAGCTCATATGGACAATAAGTATGTGCTTCCTTGAATTGGATCATCATGAAATTTAGACAGAATAGCTTCTTTGTCTTTTAGACTTTTATCTGGGTCACCGGGTTGAGTAGCGCTACTCTTAATGTTTTCAATATTTTAGTGCCCATTAATTTGAAATTATCTATTGAAGTATATTCAAAGATATTTTATTTATACCGGCTTGCAGTTCAAGCCTTTGGAAAGATTGACCTAAGTCTAGAGTTCCATTGGTATATAAATCGCTAAAATCATATCTTGCTGAAATTTTTCTGCCATGTTTAAAAAAACATAACATATCTTTTATATGCAATGTCACTACTTAACGTACTTCGTCATTGTTTATGACTTCATATATGTTGGCCCTAGAAGCTGCATCTCAAGATTGCATTGGCAATTCTTTTTCTTTATTATCCCTGCGCACAAGTCGTCGTCCCATGCAGACGTGTATTTATTGTGCTCCGGGAAAAAGTATTCAATAATATCAAAAAAGTGCAGTGACTGGATTCGTAAATCAACAACAACGCGAAAAGACGCTATCAGCAATGAAATCGCTAATGTTTATATTGATTAATTAATTAATTAATATAAAACATACCACTTAAAACTCTAACAAACTCAACCACGATTGCATTGAGTCTAAACGATGTTCGCACACAACGTCAACGTGAGCAAGACGAGAGACGGCTCTCAGTACAAAGAAACAACGCTTACTTCTCTTTCAAAGCAACCGAAAGTAATGCAAGCTCTTCCCAAACACGGTCAATTGCCCCAAACTTGACCGACTTGACTTAAACGTAGAGAGCGAGAGAACGCGTTCTTGCTCCTCCTCGCTACCATCGATGTCTCTGTAGCCAAAGAGCGCAGTAACTAGCACCGCAATTTCTTTGACAATGCCAACCGTAACAACAACAACAACCGCAACTGTAACAACAGCGCGTTTAACGACGTCATCAGCTATCAGCGCAAACATTAATACTTCTGCCGCTGCGCTGCTTAAAAAAGAGAACAAAAACAAAGAAAATAAAAGCCGGCTGTGCAGACTGGTATGGATTGCTACATCAAAATCAAAAGGAAGCTAAGCCCCCTAAACCGTTTTAAAATCTTGGCGGACTATGAGGATGATACCGAATCTACTGAAGTCGAAAAAAAGGAGCCAAAGCCTCCGCTAATTTACATACGAGAAAAAAGTTCCAGCGTTCTTGTCAACAAAATTATAGAGCTTATAATGCAATTATCAAAGCTAAGAACAAGCCCGACTATGTTTCTTCTGGCACACCAACATACTGGCCGACAGACCCAAAGAAACTTCCCGATTTAATAGACTTTGCGATTACCAAAAACATTCCTAAAAATATGATAAGCGCCGAATGTCTTTCGGATCTTTCATCTGATCACTCGCCTGTCCTTTTTACTCTACTCCGACATCCAGGAACATGGAATCAACCATTACAACTGACCTCACATAAAACCAATTGGGTTAAGTACAGAAAGTATATTAGCTCACACATTGAGCTAAGTCCTCACCTCAGCGATGAAGCCAACGTAGACAGTTTTGTTAATTCATTGGAATCTGTACTCGTCTCTGCTGCTCGAGTTTCAACACCTCATACTATAAATACACAATGCAATCAAAAGAAGACATAACTACAAATCGAACAACTCTTCCTCGAAGAGCGACGCTTACGTCGAGAATGGCAATTTCACAGATCGCCATCTGCTAAGCAAAGCTTAAAACATGCCTCACGTCAACTTGCTCAAGCTCTACAGCAAGAAAAAAACATATGTCCACCGCCGCTACATTGAGCAATTGTCAACTAATAGTACAAAACACTCACTATGAAGAGCTCACCCAACTCTGAGCTCACCGAAAAGAAACCGTGATGCCTATTAGAAATTCCACAGGCGGCTGGGCGCAGTGACGCAGACAGATCCAGCAAGATTGCCAACCGCTCCTGCCACTAATGCGATTACTTTGCCGACTCTATCATATGAGCCCCAGCCTCAACATGAGCCAATTGAGTTTCGCCCAAACGAAGTCGTTAAAAAATCCCCGTGCTGCGACCTTATAACTCCCAAAATGATCATGAAGCTCCCATACTGCGCCGTTTGCACTCACCCAGCTCTTTAATGGCATCTCCCCAGTCATGGGGGAACGCCAGCAATAGCAACACATTGACATTGTTCAGAGAGTTCAGTCGAAGATCTTGTGAACAATCACCGGGGCACCGTTGTACGTTCGCAACTAAAACATATACCGCAACTTAAACATTCTACCAGTCAAAGAAGTGATCGCAGAACAGAAGGTAAAGTACTTCACCAAGCTATCGGTGCACCCTAACTACCTGGCGAGAAGTCTAACAAGGTTGAGCAACCAATAACGCCTTCAGCGCAATGACTTACCCACCCAGCGACCGACCTGATGGACGCGCAACCAGAATGCAGTCTTAGTATACTGTTAGTTAAATTTTAATGTTAAGATTCGTCAACTTATTGTTAGTCTCGAAATTAAGAGTAGATTCAATAAATAAAAGCAAAGCTATATACAAAAAAAAATTATCCCTGCGGATTTCCTGTCTATTCTGATATCTTGTAGTGACTTTGATGATATTGTCTGTTATATTTTGTAGGTCGTTGATGGTTGATAACGCATCTACTACATAGTTGTCTTTTCCATTTAAGTATTCAACCGAGAAATCATATTCTTCTAATTCAAGCCTTATACGTGTCAGTTTGGAACTAGGATTGATCATTCAGAAAAGGTATATTAAGGGTCTATGGTCTGTTTTTATTGTGAAATGTTTTCCATATATATATATTGTGTACAATGTAAATTTGCTCAGTAGTACACTTATTATCTATTTCTTTAGTAAAAGATCTAGATGCATAAGCGATGGGAATTGAAGTCCATCATGGTTTTAACTTAAACCCGCTCCACATGCTTGTTTTCTATCATCCGTAATTATACAGAATTCTTTACTAAAATCGGGGTATTATAATAATGTTGGTTCCACTAATTTGGTTTTTATGCGTCTTGACATTCAACTGCGTTTCCGATCCTATAAAGTATATATATTCTTGATAAGGATCAATAGCGAAGTCGATTGAGCCATGTCCGTCTGCCCTTATGTCTGTCCGTATGAACGCTGAAATCTCAGGAAGTATAAGAGATACAAAGTTCAGATTAAGCATGAAGATTCTTGAGGTCCCGGGACAGCGCAAGTTTACTTCAGCATCCTGCCACGCCCACGCTAAGACTAAGGCTAAGGCACAAATCACGAAAACTAAAATCGCTGAAATCTCGGGAACTAATAGAGCTAGAAAGTTGAAATTCAGTATGAATAAACTTTGGATTCAGCGCATCTTTTGGTGGTTATCCGGCCAACCCACCCATACGCCCACCAAGCTCAAAATACGGTTTTAGCATTTTCAAGAAAACCTTATATCTCTGTAACTATAAGTGATAGAAAGTTCGAATTAAGCATGTAGGTTTTTATGATGCGCCAAAATCCGAATTGTTTTTTTTCGATCTTTCCACGCCTACCCTAACGCTCAGAAAACACAAAAAACCAAAAATGCAAAAACCTAAAGAACTAAAAGAGCGAGAGAGTTAGGCTTAGGAATATTAATTTTAAAGATGCCACTGCAACTTTTTACGAGTTTTTATCCGCCCACGTCTACTCTAACGCCCACAAACCGCGGAAAACTGTGGTGATCTATAATAATATTATAAATGCCTTCGGTTAACCTTGTATAACTTATTTCAGTTAATATCTATCGATTTACCAAAGATTTTTCAAATCGGAACATATATTTGCTACTTATGAAGAAATTTATGTTTAATGCCTCACATGGGCAGTGACGTCACTATCAGTTACTCGACATGCTCTCTCCGACAATAGGTGGCGCTTGAGAAATTTCCATTAGCAAAATGAATATTTTAACTGTTATCTTATAGTCGCAGCACACTACTATTGCGTTTCCTCTTGTTAAGCATATGTTTTTCGGATCAACCTATGACTATTAAGTCATCCATATAAAGGAATGCTTGTGAAGGTTCTAATCGAGAGAACGCAATAGTCATCATCCTCTGAAATGAATTAGGTCCTATTTTTAAACCGAAAGGTAATCGCGGGATACGATACGAGCCATTGCTCGTTGAAAATGACGTTATATCTCGTGAACTTTTTTCGACTAAAATTTGGTGAAATCCTGACATAATGTCAAGACACGAAAAATATTTTGCTCGCCCTAGTTGATCAGTTCTAGAAAGTGAGAATTTATCGGAAAAAATTTTTGTTTATTTGACGATAGTTAATCACTAATCGCCATTTCTTTGACTCTAAAGCGTGAGATGATTTTTGGGGACAAGTAGTAATGGTAGTATTCCGTCGGATGATATTTATTTGTAGTTTTAAATAGTCGTATGAATGCATAATTTTTTGTTGCTATAGTAGTAGCTATGTAAACACAATTTTTAAGTTAATTTAATTGAATTTTTCTGATAACCTTTTTAAGGTTATCGGGTCTGATTCTTTAAATGGTTTGAAGTCTAATTGACAGTTGTATTTCTTTATGAAATCGATTCCTAATATGCCATCGCATGGAATTCCAAAATGTAAATCCACGATATGAAAGTCGTGTTGGATTATATATTTAGTTGTCTGTATCGCAATTGAAGTTAACCCTTTTGATTTCGTCACCTCCTGACTTCTTCCTTTTATATCTATTATATAGTTAATATATATGTCTATCATCATCAGAATTTTCTTTAACTATTGAAATGTCTACACCCGCGCCTACTAGAAAGACCAGTAATTTTCCTGTGGCTACGTTAGTAAAAGTAACATAGATATAGTCTGACTGAAATTAATTGCATGAACCATTACATTTTCTACTGTTGGATACTTAAAGGGTCTTGACAGTTTCCCGATATACTTTGGACTACTCTCACATTGTTATTGTGATTGTAGCCTCGATTCGAGTTACCACGTCCTCGGTTGTTTCCTCTATATTGATTTTTTCCATTATTATTATAATTGTAACTTTTGTAGACGACTACGAAAGTTACCTCTGAAATTTCCACGTCCGCGGTATCCACCATGCTGTGGTTAGTTTTTATAATTACTTATTTTTTTTCTTCCGTGCAACTATTTACGATTTTGGATATGGCACCATTCATGGTGTTCAAGGTGCCAGCCTGTATGATAAGTTTTACCTGATCAATTGCGCAATTTATTGTCATTGCTTTAACTGCAGACTGAGTAGAATAACTTCCGTTATGTACGCACTTTCAAGACCTTTGTCATCTGCTCAACCTCTAATGTATATTGGTTAGCAGGTTTGTTGCGTTGCTGTAGATTCATCAGTTTAGCGGATAATACTTCTACAGTTTCGCCTTGACATTGTTTTTCTGGAAAAAACTCTTTTTCTTGAATACCATCGTAAGACTTGCTCTACTTGGAATTAGTAGATACTAAATTCTGAAATCTTTTACTCAAGTACTGGTCTAATATAGTCTGAATACAAATACATATATTCCTTTTAAATTTACTTTATTTTATTTCATTTTCTTTTCGTTACTTATTTAATAAATTTTTTGAATATATTTTTAATTTTATCATTAACATTTTCTGCTTTTTTCTCTTTTTTAAATTTTGTCCAAGTCGTTTGCATGGCTTATATATTGATTGCACAAGCACCTGTTATAAAGCTTGTACAATTTTTGAGCGCACAATTACTATTAACATTATGTTTAATAATTCCAAAACAATATTATTTTGTTCAACCTTATTTATTACGTTAGCAGTAATATCCACTGTCTTAACGTCTACGATACCCATTTTTGTTTTATTAGAATTATAATTATTACTTATTTCCTCACTGAATTTACCTATTGAGTTACTCCTCATCTATTCCATAAGGTCCTTTCTAATATATCTTTTTTTTTACATATATCCTACCTATGGTTTCGCATAGCTTTACGGGCTATACTTCTAAGCGAGCGGTTCCACCTTCGCCGGTTGCTACACTGACGCTCCTTCGAAGGCGAAAGTGCCGGGGCAATCGGTCGGGCAGGATTCTGGTCGTTTCGGCAGTGGCTTAGGAGTATTTGGGTTTTTGGTTTTTTTATTAGTTTTTCATTTACAATTTGTATATCGTTGGCTGAGTGAGTGAGTTTCTTTTAAAAATTCAAGCTTTATATAAAGTTTTTGAGCCATCCATGCGTGCGGTTTAATTTTCTTCCATGTAGACTTGTAGTTGTTGTCGTCGAATTCCTGATCATTCTTGTTTTTGTTGTTGTCGAGTCCAGTTGCCTTGTGACAATTGTCTCGGTCGACATGTAAAATCCATCAATCACTTTTAAAATAAAAAGACTATTTGTCAACTGTTGGTTTTTGTTGTCTTTATGCGAATGATCTTTAGTTCTCTTAAACTAAGGCTTGCTACCTGTCGGCGCAGCGGTAGAGTATTTCATATACAGGGTGGGCCATTTAAATTTGACCCATTTGGCAACCCTGTAACTTTTGATAGCGTCGACATATCGTCAAATGTCATACCACGTTGGAAGCGTCAGTCGAAGACAATTGATACCATGGAACAATACACTCCAAAGGGACGCGCTCAAATTGTTCAGCTCTACGTTGAAAATAAATTCTCAATTGTGTTAACCCAGACGAGGCACATTTCTTGATGAATGGAGGCAAAATTTTCGATTTTATGCCACCGAAAAGCCTCAATTAATCGAAGAACAGCCACTTTACGACCAAAAAGTTACAGTTTGGTGCGGTGTTTGCGCGAATATGATCATCGGATCGTATTTTTTCGAAGACAATGATGGAGCCACGATAACCGTCAATGGTGAGGATAACCGAATTTCTGATGCCTATTATTCGTGAAAATGTCATGGATAACTTCTGGTTTCAACAGGACGGGGCAACTTGCCATACAGCTAAAGCAACAATCGATTTATTGCGAACATTGTTCCCTGGGCGGTTGATATCGAAAAGTGGTGATTTTGTCTGGCCCCCAACATCACCAGATTTGACGGCACCAGACTTTTATTTGTGGCGTTATTTGAAATCCAAGGTACATGCTAATAAACCAAAAACCTTAAGTCAACTAAAAGACAACATTAGACATGAAATAGCCGCCATATCGTCTGAAACATTGACCAAAGTCATGGAAAATGCTGAAAAAAGAATGCATTCGGCTGTCACAGCTAAAGGTTCCCATTTACGTGATATCATTTTTAATAATAATTTGTAAAAAATGTCCTTGGACCAAAATAAATGATTTTTGGAATAAAAAAAAATTGTCCACTTATTTTGTTTTTGTTTTAAGAATCAACTTTAAATGGCCCACCCTGTATAAGTAGAGTAACACTATGTAGAATGTGCAGAGAGAGAGAGTTATACACATATGTATATAAGCGGTCAGTGTGGGAACCATGCTGACTCGGCTATAAGCGGGGTACGCTAAGAGTGCATATCATATTACGTTTGCACTTGAAATGTATGTGGGCACTTGGTATGTTGTCGCTGAGTGACAATGGCAATGCCCTATGCATATTATTGGCATAACAACAAAGTGTTGTAGCTTCCGCTAACCATGTGTTGCCGCTCAATATTTATTTTATACGGTAAGACGCATATGTGCATACACTACAATAGAAATATAATTTAAATTCCGATATCATTAATGTTCTTATCAAATTTCCTAATCCCAAGCTTTTTTGTAAGAAGATAACAGTTTACCCGGTCCAGCACCACAACAAGATCCTAGACTTCGAAAACGGAATCATAGTCGCTGAGTGCCAGGTATCAACATTGGGTATTCTGCTGGGAGCTCCAAAAGGACACTTTTGCGCAGCAATTATTTAGTGGAGTTATTGTGCACTGTTCCAGGCTCCCAAGTCAGCTGGATCCAATAACTATGGTAGACCAAGGCACCCTCATAGTGATCGAGGCAAACAAACAAAGAACAAGGACGAGACTAAAAAACATCTGCAACGTATCTAGTAACCTATGACAGAATAAGCCTCAACGGAACTTATTTCGTAAACAATCTGAGAGATTCGATGAAAAAACCAGCTCTGTCGGCCATGACCATGGTCAGCATCACGACCCAGCAAACTCGGCTAAGCTTTCTGTTCCTGCAGGAGCTGAGTTTGAGAAAACTCCACCATTTGTCTCATTTACCACCATCTAAAGACCAAAGGTCACGCCAAAACAGGAGGTATCGATGACATGGAACTATCGGGTTGCAGGCGAATCCGCTGGCCAACACGTGAAGTAATCTGGCCCAAAGTCCGGCCATAACAATTGCGCACCGAGTGATCGTCACCGACCGGATGCCAAATGCTGATCCGTCACTTGGCGACTGTGCTGGGGCCAGACGAAGGCTTCTAGCTGCAGTCGGATCAGACCCTTAAAAGTTAGTCTAGTCCGCAGCCATAGCTGTGTAAAATAATAATTGTAACATATTAATCTATACCTTAACAGGGTTAGGGGAAATAAATAAGTAAGCAAGAGGAAACGCTATAGTCGAGTGCCGCGACTATAAGATACCCGTTACTGTTTTATAGAATTTTAAAATATTCATTTTGCTATTGGAAACTCCTTAAGCGCCACCTATTGTCGGAGAAAGCATGTTGAATAAATGATAGTGACGTCACTACCCATTTAAGGCCCTATAACCTAAATTTTTTCATAAGTAGCGAAATAATATTCCGATTTGAAAAATATTAACATAGATATATAGATATTAACAGAAATATGTTATACAAGGTCAAACGAAAATATACACTACAATATTATGGACGCCACAGTTTTCCGCGGTTTGTGGGCTTGGCAGGATGCGGAAATAAACTTGTGCTGTCCCGGGATCTGAAGAATCTTCATGCTTAATTTGTATCTGTTATAGTTCCTGAGATCTCAGCGTTCATACGGACGGACGGACGGACAGACGGACATGGCTCAATCGACTTGATCCTGATCAAGAATATATATACTTTATAGATTCGGAAATGCTTCCTTCTATCTGTTACATACTTTTCAACGAATCTAGTATACCCTTTTACTCTACGAGTAACGGGTATAAATATAATAAACCAATTCTTTTAATTAATCCTTGCCCCAACGAGCTTAAGTGAATGCTAAAATAATACTACAAAATAACAGACGCCCAACTTAATCGACTTTCTTGATACGCAGTTCTAATGCATTTACTGAAGTAATTGCCAACGATAAACAATTTAAATAAAAAAATATATTCAAAACCACCAAATTGGCAAATAAGAAATATAAAACGAACAGCGGGAACGGTAGAAATTCTCCTCACCCCTTCAAGAGAGGAAACAAAACAACAACGAAAGAGCAGCAGTAATAACAGCACAGCGACAACGACGATAGAGGTAGTGACATCAACAGCGACGGCAGCAGCAGCGACGGCAAAAGCAGCAACAACAGCAAATATATTAGAGAGGGGCATTATGAAGTTGGCATCTCGTTGGGAACGCGTCATCGAACAAAACGGCGCATATTTGACTTGAATCGCATTATTGTAACCAACTTTTTCGACAACATAATATATAGGAATATATATAGCAGGCTCTTTGCCTGAACTCCTCGCCAAAAAATAAAGAAAATAAAGCGAATAAAATTCGTCGCTACTTAACCGTGGGAAAATTATGAATTAATATGAATTATTAATATATCTCCCTGTTTGGTCATTCCGTTCTTTAAGAATAAAGCTCTTTCGCTCAGGCGAATTCGGCCGCCGTTCTCCTCTCTCCATCTCACGTTGTGTCTTCTATCCATAGCATAAGATAATGTTAGTCAAATAAATCAGTTTAAATCGAAACTCCCTTTCGAACGCACGCGCCGTGCCTTTTCCTCTTGCAAAGTCAACTTCGAAATAGTAATTAAAACAAACCCTGCATTTCACAAAATAAACTTTAATAAAAACGCTTATTAATTTTCATGGTGACCCCGACGTGATTTTCAGGCGTTGTTTTCTTTTTTTTTCGCGACTCCCGTTGCTTGACGTGCAACCCACCTCCCGCCCAACCGACCGAGGGGCACTGCCGTCTGACGTACGGCTAGTAACACGGGGATAGATCCGAGTGGATTAGTAAAGATACGAGGAAAGTTAGTTTTGTGCTAAATGGATTAGTTTCGAAACTTTCACAGTGTTAGGAGAAGAGTTAGAAGTAATGTTATAAAGATCATTGTAGTTGGAACATAATATCCGAAATGGTTCATGTTGGGCAAAGTTCGAACTACAATGCTCTAAGGATAGAGGAATATAGTTTCTAGTAATCCTAAGGGGTTCATGGATATTCAAGAGGCCTAGAAGGGCCTGGCTTTCAATGTCACCCTTAAGAAGATTATGGATAAAGACGACACCAAGCATCGTCCTACGATAAGCGAGGGATGGAAAATTGATTAGTAAGAGTCTACTTTTATAAGAGGGAAGGGTTATGTTTGCATCCCAGTTGAGACCGCGGAGATCAAATATTAAAAAATTCTTTTGGATGGATTCAATAAGGCACTGGTGAGCCCCATACTGGGGGTCCCAGATACATGATCCATATTCCAGAATCGGACGAACTAAAGAAATAAAATGTGTTTTGGTAACATAGGGGTCGTTAGATTCCTTCGACCACCTTCTAATGAAACCAAGAACTCCTCTAGATTTATTAACCATAGAGGAAATATGGTCGGAAAACTTAAGTTTTGCATCGAGTAGGATGCCAAGATCTTCAACTGCATTAATTCTTTCCAGAGCTACACCATGCAGAGTATAAGTTTGCTTTGCACTTAGAGCCATTAAGATTTAATAAGTTTGCAGAGCACCAGTTTTGAAAATTATTAACTCAGATTGCAGTTTCACCTGGTAGGAGGCATCGGTATATTGCAGACAGAGTTTGCATCATCTGCATACATAAGTTCTAGGGAGTCATTAACAACCAAGGTAAGGTCGTTAATGAATAAAGTAGAAAGTAACGGACCAAGGTGGCTCCCCTGAGGGACCCCGGAGGAAGCATAGACTAAAGCAGACACTGAATTTTTAAAAAGAACTCGTTGCGTTCTACCTGTGAGGTAACTGCTAATCCAACCCAAGAGATCAGTAGGAAAACCGATAAGATCGAATTTTTCTAAAAGAAGGCCATGATTTACGGAGACAAATGCTTTTCTGAAGTCAGTGTAAATTATATCTGCCTAAAGTTTATTTTGGAAACCAGTGATCAAGAAGGATGTTAGTTCCAGAAGATTGGTAGTGGTAGACCGTTGTTTCATAAAGCCATGATGGTACCAAGATATGACAGATCTACACTGGTGCTGCAAGTGAGGCACAAGAATTTTTTCGAAAAGTTTCGGAATTGCTGATAGTTTGGATATACCTCTGCAATTTTCAGCATCCGATTTTTTCCCCTCCTTGTGAAGCGGAATGATAAGGAACTCTTTCCAGATAGCGGGAAACGTGGACGTTTCCAGGGAAAGGTTAAATAATTTTAAAAGGGGTTTGGCCAGGGTAGCAGAGCAGTACATAAGCACACAGCACGGTACCTCGTCTGGACCTGGCGAAAAGACTGGCTTCACATTCTGAAGATCCGTTATAACACCACATTCCGACAAGGTGGGTCGGGAAATAAAGTTAGACCGGGGGAAATCATAAGCGTAAGTCTGCGCGTTTATTAACAAAGGAATAGGTAGTTTGAAAAACTGTGCAAAAAGATCGGCAATTTCCTAATCCGTGATTGCAGTAGATTTTCCAAACGATAGCAAAGACGGAAAGGTTTTAGATTTACGCTTAGTGTGAACAAAACTATAGAACTGTTTCGGAACCAGAAACTGGTTCTTACATCGAGCTAAATAGTTCTTATAACACTGAGTGTTATGCACGGTAAAATTAGACCGAGACACCATATAATGCACATAACAGTCATTGCTATTAGTTCTTAAGTATTTTTTAAAGATTCTTAATTTGATATTTTTAGAATAGAAAGGTGCCTTGTACACCAAGGGGGTTTATTAACGGAACAAAGCCATTAAAAATTAGGTTTAATGTACTATAAAATATATCTAAAGTAGTTGACATATCAACCCAGTCAAATTCTGAAATAAAGTTATTAATTTTTTTAAAGTTGGCTTTACAAAAACATCGAATTTTCTTATCAGCGTAATTGTTCTTAGGCTTTGTAGCCCCATAGCCTATATCGATCGTAAGATCTAATGTTGTATCTTCAGGGTGTGTGAGTGGTGGAGCTCTGTATATGGATACGGCGTCCGTATCAGAGAGAAAGCACAGATCGAGCAAACGACCTAAAGAATTCCCTATATGATTAATTTGAGTCAGTGACATGTCTAACATGCCAGCAGTAAAGTCGTGATGCGACGTAGGTGTTAAAACTATGGACCAAGCCACCTGGGGTAGGTTGAAATCACCCAACACCACAAGCTGATCCATGTCCGTTAACATTGAGAAGACAGACTGAATGGCTGCTATGTGCCGCTCATATGTCAAGGAATCGAACTTAGGCGGAATATAAGAGCAAGTGATACATATATATTTAACCTAGAGAATGAAATTTTAGCTGTGAGAAATTCTAAGTCTCCAATTTGAAGATTTATCACCTCGGAAACGAGATAAGAGTCCACTGAAAATAGGACTCCAGCAAAATTTCCGAGGGATCGGTCAAGCCTATATATTGTATACCTACTGGGGAAAACTTCAGAATTAAGAATTTCTGGAGTTAGCCAGGTTTCGGTAAACACAATGACCGGGGATGCAACCGAGAAGCTTACCGAGAACAAATTAGAAAGTTTCGAGCGTAAGCCTCTTGCTTTCTGGTACGAAAGAATAATGGATGATGTTAGTTTTTTAGGTTGGCAGGAGCGTTTACTTGTCGAAGCTTTACTCCCAAAGGGCGATTTTTTTTATTCTTTTAATTTTTAAGCTAATGTTCTTGAACGAAAATATATTGCGGCCAGAAATTGGTCGAACAGATCTCGTCAAAAGCCATCGGAGGAACAGGGATCTTGAAAGATGCCGCGTTCCTAGCGTAGGAATATTTATACTTAGTGATATTTTCCACCCTAATATTGACTTTAAGTTTTGCTTGAATGTAAGCTAAGATGTCCGATTCGGACGTAGCAGGGGAAAGCCGGGAAACAAAAATGTGTTCCTCTAGAGGAATACCAATCAAAGGCTTTGGCGGGGCGGGTGGTTTACCCACGCTACCAGTGGGTACCGGTAATCCGGACCCTAAGTTCCTCTGGTGAGTCAAGGGTAAATTCTTTTGGGCTTGCAGAACATTTGGCACCGGAGGGTCCAATGCGACTACCTCGGACTGCTCATCGGACAAATACTTACGCACCTCAGCAATATTTTCGGGATCCGAAATATGGGCTTTTACGGGTGTCGTCACGATTGGAGTGGTAGACGGCAGCGGTGACAATAAAGGAACATCAGACGGAGGGAGAAGGGAGTTATTTGCATTACTGGCGGTAACCGCCGGCGGCAAACGGGACGTTTTTTTGCGCTTAGGAGACTCATTCAACAGTTGTAAATTGTTGTACTGATTGTCCAGCGCAGAAAACAGGTCGTTAGTTTTGCGAAAAGCAACCAATACCTGACATTTTTAGTCTGCCGCATAAACGATCTAATTTCCTTCTTGGCCTCACGACATCTGTCACAACAGTAGTGTAAGCCAGAGTCGGAACGACCCAAAGCATCCGGAATTGTGGCTGACTTTAACCCTGCACACTTGGACTGCGCAATGATACCACACAGCCAACAGTGGATGCTTACTTGGTCAACCGACACAATTTTATTGCATTTTTTAAAGCAACAGATAAGATCGGACATTTTGTCAAATAATTAGTAAAATGTAAACCACTGTACCAGAAAAATATTATAGGGAAGAAGAAAGGGAGTTTGAGAGAAACAGTTAGGGGCAATAGAGTAAGCGAGAGAGTGTTAGCGAGAGAGAGGCGTTATAAGAGAGTACAAGTTGTATATGAGAGGGAGGGAGAGTGTGTTTTCGAGAGCTACAAGAAAAGTGATCTAAATGTTGTGCTGGAAAGGTAAGCGGTGAAAGTTTCGTTACTAATAGCACAAAGTAAAGTAAAATATATGTTAGAATATATACCACAGTTGTTGATATTTGCTTGCAATAAATGCTTTATGCAAACAGATAACAATAAATGCACTGCACGACGCGGAATCGAAAGACGGAATTTTCAAGTAGATAAACGTTTGCAAAAAGTAGCAAAAACGAGGTGATTCGGGAATAAATTCAAATATTAAATCGCTCGAGAACACGCAAAAGCCAAAAACACAACCGTTCGCTTTGAAAGAGAAGGGAAGTGATTTTAATATATTGTGTTTAAATAAACATCCGCGTCGGTCGAATTCAAGCAGCAGCCATAAGACTCAGAAGCCCGATCAAACACGATACATGGAGCAAAAGAGGGAAGTTACTGAGCGGACCGAATCGGATATACAGGTATAGAATGTTTAATGTTGGAAGTTAATCTGTGGCATTTTTTCTAAATAATTTTGAACCATCTTTAAACTTTTTGTATTCGTGTAAAATCTGTAGATAGTGAGCATTTAACACATAATTTAACACAAATAAAAATTCGCATTCAAAATAAATTAAGATAAAAAGTGAATCGCTTTGGGTGTTAAATTTAATTTCATCGTGGATCCAAATTATGTTTTAATTCCCCAACATCTCGTAGTGATCACCAATTTAGGGTTCAATTTCAAGACAGGAAAAAATTGACTTATTTCGTTTTCGTTTCTTTTTTTCTGTAACTTGCTGCCAAGAAAAGTGTGGGACATTTTCGCGCGCTTTTCCTAAATTTGCCGCGTGTCCGCCATTTTTCAAGCCTCAACGCTTCTTGAGACTTCTATCCCGCTTATATATTCGTTGTCTTTTATTTATCGGCCAGTGCATCATTTTCCGCTAAGTGTCGTAACATATATTATTAAGGAGAGAGCCACCGGCCACCATACATACACACTCGCACTGATATCGCTGCTAGTTCTTTTGTCTCTCTCTCTCTTGCATTTTCGTTTCGGTCGTTGGACAAGTGCAAGCGTTGTTGTTGTTTTTCACACCGTTTTCGGTATTCTGGCTGAGCTTGTGCTTCCCTTTAAAATTTATGCGTTCGGCATATTAGTGCCGAATAAATTGACATATAAAATGTTAATTTTATTTGTTTTTCAAAAATTTATCGACATGTCCCTTGCTTGCCTACGTTCGGAATATACCACTCGTTATTTTTTATTTTTTATTTGATTCGTTATTTCTTTCGAATTAAAATAAATTTGTATTACACTCTTCGATTCTTGAAAAAAATATTATAAGGAATAACATGGCGAGCAAAGATATCGAAGAGCTTAAAAATAAACGAGATGGAATAATGCGGAGTATATCCCAAACACAGAAGTATTTACAAGAGGGTCGCCTCTCTCTAAATCCAGTCTAATTAGAATGTCGATTAGAAATTTTGAATTCGCACATCCAATGATTCAGAATCATATCGAAGCAAAAGACGCAAAGGATTTGTTCCGTGAGGAACTGGAAGAGACTTCCGTAATGGCAAAATCATTAGTTATTTCGCTAATAAGCAAAGGCAGGCGTATGAGCGCCGATCATGCTGGTCCGCCAGTGAAGCGCACCTCCCAATGCCGTTTGCCGAGCGTTGCTCCTCCAACCTTCAGCGAAAAACATTCCGAATTTAAAAATTTTTTAAGCCTTTTCGAAACATATGTCGGCAAAGATGACACTCTGCACGATATTGAAAAATTTAATCATTTGCTATCTGTCTGGCTGGCGACGATTTAGGCACAGTCAGGGCGTTCCACGACACTGAGGTTCGTTAGCCCAAAGCCCTGGCTAGCCTTAAGCGGGTATACGATAATGATTGTCTGATTTTCTTCGACAATATATCGACACCTTTCAATCTGCTGAAAATGTCCCAGCCATCAGCTACAGCCTTGAGAAACCTGATCGACACAGTCAGAGCTCTTTATGATTCTCTGCAGTCTATTGGAGATGACAAACGGATAACGAATGCCATCCTCATCCATTTAATAGTGAGCAAAGTCGATGCAGGAATAAAGAGAACATTGAAAGAACAGGTGGACTATACTTCGCTGCCTCTTTGGAGCGAATGTGAGGAGTCAAACAAATTTTGCGTTGCCGCATCCTCCTCAGCCCGCGCTCACGCACGAGTCTCCATCCACTTCGAAAGTTTTGCATCCGACTGTATCGGATAGAGTTATTCTTGCCACAGCTATCGTAAGCGTATCAACGAAAAGTAGCGAATTTGTGATGGCTCGAGCGTTGCTTAACTCTGGTTTACAAGTAAATTTTGTGACCGATAAGCTCGCTCAGAGACTACAAATTAAAAGAGAGGACGTGGGTATGAGCTTGCGGGAAGCAGTTAGTTGTTATCCGATTTTTATGTTTTAAAAAATATTTCTGGTTATCATCCGGATCAAGCGGTGAACGCCAGCGGGTAGAGGGTACCTGAAAATATTCAATTGGCTGATCCATTCTTCTTCAAGCCCCAAAAAATTGACATCCTTATCGGCACAGATTTATTCTTTGAAATTCTGTCAGTTGGCCAGATAAAGCAGAGGCCTGAACTTCCCATCTTACAAAAAAATGTTCTCGGCTGGATAGTGTCAGGGAGATGTGCCTCGGAAAACAAAATAAAGGCTGAAAATTCGGTACATCTCAGCTGTCAGGAAAATGCGTTGGAGTCAATCGACACCACCCTGCAGAAATTTTGGTCTGTGGAGGAATTGCCGCCTAATACTAAAGTCCATACTCCAGAGCAGCAGCTTTGTGAGCACCACTTTGAGAAAAATACTCAAAGACTGTCGTCTGGCAGATTTTCGGTTCGTCTGCCGTTCAAATCTGACCCAAATACTCTTGGTTCGTCGTTTGAAGTTGAGAAACCTAGTTTTTTGTCGCTTGAAAGGAGATTGTCATAAGATCCTTTCTTAAAGAAAATGTATCTGAATTTCATGGAGGAATATGAATCAATGTGCCAAATTTTCTCTACTAATGATAAAATTCATGATGGCCCACACTATTTCATCCCGCACCAATGCGTGCTGCGGCCTCAAAGCACCTCAACCAAGTTGAGAGTGGTATTCGATGCCTCAAGCCGCACATCGCCGCAGGTTGCGTTGAATGACATTCTGATGGTAGGCCCCGCGGTTCAAGAGGAGCTATATTCTACGTTTCTTCAGTTCAGATTGCACAAGTTTGCCCTTGCAGTGGACATTAAAAAGATGTACCGCCAAGTGATGGTCGACGAAGCTGACCGATACTTCCAGCTCATGGACACAAGATCCATCTGAGTCTTCGAGATCTGGAACTTTGCCAGCTCCGTTTATGGTGATCCGGTGTTTAATGCAGCTTGGAGAGATGGCGCAAGCTAAGTAAGTAAGCTGCGAAAGTCATTCAGAAAGATTTCTATGTTGACAATATGTTGACAGGCGCCGGAAGCGTTGAGAACCTGCAAAGCCTTCGTGATGAAGTTTCTTTGATTTGCAAGAGGCAGGTTTTGAATTGGCAAAGTGGTTTTCGAACTGCCCAGAGATCTCCGCATCTGAGAGCGCTGTTATGCCATTATTGGCGGACTCAGATGTAACCAAAACCCTTGGAGTGGTATTGTTACCTGGCAAAGATTACTTTCAATTTGGGTTGGATGACTCTTTCCTGGATCTTCGTGCGACAAAACGGAACATACTCTCGGGGACTGCGCGGCTTTAGGATTCATTGGGCCTATTGTGACCATTGGTCACAAAGGTAAAGATGCTTTTACAGGAGCTGTGGCTTCGAAAAATAGATTGGGACGAGTCGCTACCAATGCAGTTACTATCGTCGTGGGAAGCCTTTAAGGCAACTTTGCTTCAACTGCCCAAGGTTATGGTACCGCGATTCGTTCACAAAGATCCGCAGGTTCCGATTGAGATACACGGTCACGGTCAGATTTGAACGGCAGACGAACCGAAAATCTGCCAGACGACAGTCTTTGAGTATTTTTCTTAAAGTGTTGCTCACAAAGCTGCTGCTCTGGAGTATGGACTTTAGTATTAGGCGGCAATTCCTCCACAGACCAAAATTTCTGCAGGGTGGTGTCGATTGACTCCAACGCATTTTCCTGACAGCTGAGATGTACCGAATTTTCAGCCTTTATTTTGTTTTCCGAGGCACATCTCCCTGACACTATCCAGCCGAGAACATTTTTTTGTAAGATGGGAAGTTCAGGCCTCTGCTTTATCTGGCCAACTGACAGAATTTCAAAGAATAAATCTGTGCCGATAAGGATGTCAATTTTTTGGGGCTTGAAGAAGAATGGATCAACCAATTGAATATTTTCAGGTACCCTCTACCCGCTGGCGTTCACCGCTTGATCCGGATGATAACCAGAAATATTTTTTAAAACATAAAAATCGGATAACAACTAACTGCTTCCCGCAAGCTCATACCCACGTCCTCTCTTTTAATTTGTAGTCTCTGAGCGAGCTTATCGGTCACAAAATTTACTTGTAAACCAGAGTTAAGCAACGCTCGAGCCATCACAAATTCGCTACTTTTCGTTGATACGCTTACGATAGCTGTGGCAAGAATAACTCTATCCGATACAGTCGGATGCAAAACTTTCGAAGTGGATGGAGACTCGTGCGTGAGCGCGGGCTGAGGAGGATGCGGCAACGCAAAATTTGTTTGACTCCTCGCTCCAAAGAGGAAGCGAAGTATAGTCCACCTGTTCTTTCAATGTTCTCTTTATTCCTGCATCGACTTTGCTCACTATTAAATGGATGAGGATGGCATTCGTTATCCGTTTGTCATCTCCAATAGACTGCAGAGAATCATAAAGAGCTCTGACTGTGTCGATCAGGTTTCTCAAGGCTGTAGCTGATGGCTGGGACATTTTCAGCAGATTGAAAGGTGTCGATATATTGTCGAAGAAAATCAGACAATCATTATCGTATACCCGCTTAAGGCTAGCCAGGGCTTTGGGCTAATGAACCTCAGTGTCGTGGAACGCCCTGACTGTGCCTAAATCGTCGCCAGCCAGACACGATAGCAAATGATTAAATTTTTCAATATCGTGCAGAGTGTCATCTTTGCCGACATATGTTTCGAAAAGGCTTAAAAAATTTTTAAATTCGGAGTGTTTTTCGCTGAAGGTTGGAGGAGCAACGCTCGGCAAACGGCATTGGGAGGTGCGCTTCACTGGCGGACCAGCATGATCGGCGCTCATACGCCTGCCTTTGCTTATTAGCGAAATTACTAATGATTTTGCCATTACGGAAGTCTCTTCCAGTTCCTCACGGAACAAATCCTTTGCGTCTTTTGCTTCGATATGATTCTGAATCATTGGATGTGCGAATTCAAAATTTCTAATCGACATTCTAATTAGACTGGATTTAGAGAGAGGCGACCCTCTTGTAAATACTTCTGTGTTTGGGATATACTCCGCATTATTCCATCTCGTTTATTTTTAAGCTCTTCGATATCTTTGCTCGCCATGTTATTCCTTATAATATTTTTTTCAAGAATCGAAGAGTGTAATACAAATTTATTTTAATTCGAAAGAAATAACGAATCAAATAAAAAATAAAAAATAACGAGTGGTATATTCCGAACGTAGGCAAGCAAGGGACATGTCGATAAATTTTTGAAAAACAAATAAAATTAACATTTTATATGTCAATTTATTCGGCACTAATATGCCGAACGCATAAATTTTAAAGGGAAGCACAAGCTCAGCCAGAATACTGAAAACGGTGTGAAAAACAACAACAACGCTTGCACTTGTCCAACGACCGAAACGAAAATGCAAGAGAGAGAGAGAGACAAAAGAACTAGCAGCGATATCAGTGCGAGAGTGTGTATGTATGGTGGCCGGTGGCTCTCTCCTTAATAATATATGTTACGACACTTAGCGGAAAATGATGCACTGGCCGATAAATAAAAGACAACGAATATATAAGCGGGATAGAAATCTCAAGAAGCGTTGAGGCTTGAAAAATGGCGGACACGCGGCAAATTTAGGAAAAGCGCGCGAAAATGTCCCACACTTTTCTTGGCAGCAAGTTACAGAAAAAAAGAAACGAAAACGAAATAAGTCAATTTTTTCCTGTCTTGAAATTGAACCCTAAATTGGTGATCACTACGAGATGTTGGGGAATTAAAACATAATTTGGATCCACGATGAAATTAAATTTAACACCCAAAGCGATTCACTTTTTATCTTAATTTATTTTGCAGGTATAATAAATATAAAATATTTTTTGTGCGAATTTGAATGCGAATTTTTATTTGTGTTAAATTATGTGTTAAATGCTCACTATCTACAGATTTTACACGAATACAAAAAGTTTAAAGATGGGTCAAAATTATTTAGAAAAAATGCCACAGATTAACTTCCAACATTAAACATTCTATACCTGTATATCCGATTCGGTCCGCTCAGTAACTTCCCTCTTTTGCTCCATGTATCGTGTTTGATCGGGCTTCTGAGTCTTATGGCTGCTGCTTGAATTCGACTGACGCGGATGTTTATTTAAACACAATATATTAAAATCACTTCCCTTCTCTTTCAAAGCGAACGGTTGTGTTTTTGGCTTTTGCGTGTTCTCGAGCGATTTAATATTTGAATTTATTCCCGAATCACCTCGTTTTTGCTACTTTTTGCAAACGTTTATCTACTTGAAAATTCCGTCTTTCGATTCCGCGTCGTGCAGTGCATTTATTGTTATCTGTTTGCATAAAGCATTTATTGCAAGCAAATATCAACAACTGTGGTATATATTCTAACATATATTTTACTTTACTTTGTGCTATTAGTAACGAAACTTTCACCGCTTACCTTTCCAGCACAACATTTAGATCACTTTTCTTGTAGCTCTCGAAAACACACTCTCTCTCCCTCTCATATACAACTTGTACTCTCTTATAACGCCTCTCTCTCGCTAACGCTCTCTCGCTTACTCTATTGCCCCTAACTGTTTCTCTCAAACTCCCTTTCTTCTTCCCTATAATATTTTTCTGGCACAGTGGTTTACATTTTACTAATTATTTGCCAAAATGTCCGATCTTATCTGTTGCTTTAAAAAATGCAATAAAATTGTGTCGGCTGACCAAGTAAGCATCCACTGTTGGCTGTGTCATTGCGCAGTCCAAGTGTGCAGGGTTAAAGTCAGCCACAATTCCGGATGCTTTGGGTCGTTCCGACTCTGGCTTACACTACTGTTGTGACAGATGTCGTGAGGCCAAGAAGGAAATTAGATCGTTTATGCGGCAGACTAAAAATGTCAGGTATTTGTTGCTTTTCGCAAAACTAACGACCTGTTTTCTGCGCTGGACACTCAGTTCAACAATTTACAACTGTTGAATGAGTCTCCTAAGCGCAAAAAAACGTCCCGTTTGCCGCCGGCGGTTACCGCCAGTAATGCAAATAACTCCCTTCTCCCTCCGTCCGATGTTCCTTTATTCCTTTATTTCCTTTATTTGGTATTCCTCTAGAGGAACACATTTTTGTTTCCCGGCTTTCCCCTGCTACGTCCGAATCGGACATCTTAGCTTACATTCAAGCAAAACTTAAAGTCAATATTAGGGTGGAAAATATCACTAAGTATAAATATTCCTACGCTAGGAACGCGGCATCTTTCAAGATCCCTGTTCCTCCGATGGCTTTTGACGAGATCTGTTCGACCAATTTCTGGCCGCAATATATTTTCGTTCAAGAACATTAGCTTAAAAATTAAAAGAAGAAAAAAAATCGCCCTTTGGGAGTAAAGCTTCGACAAGTAAACGCTCCTGCCAACCTAAAAAACTAACATCATCCATTATTCTTTCGTACCAGAAAGAAAGAGGCTTACGCTCGAAACTTTCTAATTTGTTCTCGGTAAGCTTCTCGTTTGCATCCCAGGTCATTGTGTTTACCGAAACCTGGTTAACTCCAGAAATTCTTAATTCTGAAGTTTTCCCCAGTAGGTACACAATATATAGGCTTGACCGATCCCTCGGAAATTTTGCTGGAGTCCTAATTTCAGTGGACTCTTATCTCGTTTCCGAGGTGATAAATCTTCAAATTGGAGACTTTGAATTCCTCACAGCTAAAATTTCATTCTCTAGGTTAAATATATATGTATAACTTGCTCTTATATTCCGCCTAAGTTCGATTCCTTGACATATGAGCGGCACATAGCAGCCATTCAGTCTGTCTTCTCAATGTTAACGGACATGGATCAGCTTGTGGTGTTAAGTGATTTCAACCTACCCCAGGTGGCTGAACGAAAACACCTTAGCTTTAACACCTACGTCGCATCACGACTTTACTGCTGGCATGTTAGACCTGTCACAAATACTCTTGGTTCGTCGTTTGAAGTTGAGAAACCTAGTTTTTTGTCGCTAGAAAGGAGATTGTCATAAGATCCTTTCTTAAAGAAAATGTATCTGAATTTCATGGAGGAATATGAATCAATGTGCCAAATTTTCTCTACTAATGATAAAATTCATGATGGCCCACACTATTTCATCCCGCACCAATGCGTCCTGCGGCCTCAAAGCACCTCAACCAAGTTGAGAGTGGTATTCGATGCCTCAAGCCGCACATCGCCGCAGGTTGCGTTGAATGACATTCTGATGGTAGGCCCCGCGGTTCAAGAGGAGGTTCTACGTTTCTTCAGTTCAGATTGCACAAGTTTGCCCTTGCAGTGGACATTAAAAAGATGTACCGCTAAGTGATGGTCGACAAAGCTGACCAATACTTCCAGCTCATGGACACAAGATCCATCTGAGTCTTCGAGATCTAGAACTTTGCCAGCTCCGTTTATGGTGATCCGGTGTTTAATGCAGCTTGGAGAGATGGCGCAAGCTAAGTAAGTAAGCTGCGAAAGTCATTCAGAAAGATTTCTATGTTGACAATATGTTGACAGGCGCCGGAAGCGTTGAGAACCTGCAAAGCCTTCGTGATGAAGTTTCTTTGATTTGCAAGAGGCAGGTTTTGAATTGGCAAAGTGGTTTTCGAACTGCCCAGAGATCTCCGCATCTGAGAGCGCTGTTATGCCATTATTGGCGGACTCAGATGTAACCAAAACCCTTGGAGTGGTATTGTTACCTGGCAAAGATTACTTTCAATTTGGGTTGGATGACTCTTTCCTGGATCTTCGTGCGACAAAACGGAACATACTCTCGGGGACTGCGCGGCTTTAGGATTCATTGGGCCTATTGTGACCATTGGTCACAAAGGTAAAGATGCTTTTACAGGAGCTGTGGCTTCGAAAAATAGATTGGGACGAGTCGCTACCAATGCAGTTACTATCGTCGTGGGAAGCCTTTAAGGCAACTTTGCTTCAACTGCCCAAGGTTATGGTACCGCGATTCGTTCACACAGATCCGCAGGTTCCGATTGACATACACGGTTTCGCTGACTCTTCCATGCGAGCATATGGAGCGTGCATCTACGTTCGCACTCAAGCTGCTGAAGGTTTAAAAGTGTCATTATTGACAGCCAAATCGAAAGTAGCTCCCCTTAAGACGAAAGCTGTGTGCAGCTCACCTTCTTAATCGTGTACGACCACTAATTAATTGCCCAATAAGTACAGTTGTTCTATGGACTGACTCCGAAATCACTCTGCATTGGATTAAATCCCATCCCTCGTCGTTGTCCGTTTTCGTTTCGAACCGAGTAGCGGAAATCCAAGAGTGGTCGGAGAAAGCAATTTGGAGACACGTCCCTACGAAAGTGAACCCAGCGGATATAGTGTCTCGAGGATGTGACGTTGCAGAGCTCGTCTCGTCCATCTGGTTCGCTGGGCCATCGTTTTTACTCGACTCAGAAAGCAATTGGCCTGTAAACTCTCACTTCGAATCAGCGGCGTTAACTCTGATTGCTACAACAGAGCCTAATGGCTTGATTCAGAAAATATAGTCCTTTTCGTCGCACCATAAGCTTCTGAGAGTTTTCGTGTGGGTTTTTCGATTCATTCGAAAGTTTAAGAAAGTGTCAACGCCTGTCGAACAAAGTATTACGCTCAGAAAACTGAATTTTGCTTTCGAAAAGATTGTAGAAGTTATCCACTCTCACGAATTCAGTGAAGACATAGGCGAAATTCGGAATCAGAGACCGGAATCACCGAATATTCAGAAATTGAATCCTTTTGTGCAGGGAAATAGCTTAGATTGGTGCTGCTCGACGTTGCTCTAAATTGGTGGTCGGTTGTTGAATGCTCCTATCTCGTACGAAGCTAAATTTCCATTGTTGCTAACGAAAGGCTCGCAATTCGTTAAATTTTACGTGTCATATCTGCACGTTACGAATTTTCCCGCTGGTCCTCGAGCTCTTGTAAGTCTTCTGCGCGAAAAAGTATGGTTAGTCAATGCTCAAGAAGTATGTCGCCGAACTGTTCGTTCGTGCCGCGCTGCTTCTGGTGCAATCGCAACTCGTGACGTAAATATTGGGGAACTTGCCATCAGACAGACTTCGAGCTCTCCGCCCGTTTAATATCTGCGGCGTTGATTTTTGTGGACCATTCAATACAACCTATCGTATTCGTGGCAAGCCACGTCGTACATGGCCTTGTTTGTGTGTTTTGCATTCAAAGCGGTCCACTTAGAATTAGTGTCTTGCCTCACCAATGGAGCTTTTTTACTGGCTTTTCAAAGGTTCGTTAGTCGCCGCGGGATCCCGGAGAAGGTGTGGTACGACAACGCGACCAACTTCGTCGGCGCAGACCGCCACTTGAAAGAGTTCCGGGCCCGTCTGGAGGAGCAGGAGGACGGTCTGAAGGCATTCGCATCAAAAAATGGATGCGAATTTGCGTTCATAACGCCCAGAGCACCCCACTTCGGCGGTCTATGGGAAGCATGTGTCAAGTCTGAAAAGTACCTGTTCCTTCGGACGGTCTGCAACGACCTTTTGACCGGAGAGGAGCAACATGAGCCCAATCGGAGCGCTAAGCAGCGCTCCCAGCGACGGCGAAGCCTTCTGATCGTCTGCCCGCTGTTGGCTCTACTAACGTCGTCGCTCCCGGACCAGATCAGCCCAACCTGCTTGCGGCGATGGCGCAATGTCTTGTTTTACAAGCACAGGTTTTGGCAACGATGGTCCCGGGAGTACGTCTCGAGTATCCAAAGAGAGGAGCGGGGACCAATAATGCTTTTTCGCTCAGGGGAATTCGGCAGCCGCTCTCCTCTCTCCCTCTCTCGTTGTGTCTACTGTCCATAGCATAAGATAATGTTAGTCAAATAAATCACGCACGCGCCGTGCCTTTTCGTTCTAGCAAAGTCAACTTCGAAATAGTAATTAAAATAAACCTTGCATTTTACAAAATAAGGTTTAATAAAAACGCTTATTAATTTTACCTCTCGCAAGACAAAAATCTCATAAATAAATTTAATTTCTTGATATTTAATTGTGGTAGAAAATGAAAACAAAATAAATATTTAAGATTAGATATCCAGCAAGCTCTGATTTGAATATTTAAGCACAAAAAGCTGCACACAAACAAAGGAGAAGAAAAGGTCCGGTTCACTAGGGCAGAAAACGCAAACTTTATTAAAATTAATGACGAGGACATTCCCCTGGCAATAAATGCCATTTTCGAGAAAGTGATTGATATAAATCACAAAGCCTTTACTGACCCAGACAAAGCACTTCCATTTAACTTAAACACAAAAGCTACTGTTTACCAACTAAGATTTTAATTGCTGTAGATTAAATAAGCCGGGGCAGCTAAATTTCCCAATTTTATTCCGAACCCAAATCAAAACCAAATCAACACCGCAAAAAAACCACGCCGAATGCAAGAAGTACAGCCTAACAACAAAAGCTTCGAGCTACAGCAATTCTACGAAAGCTCCCAAAAGCGCAAGCGAAACTGGAAGAAGCAAGAAAAAATAGAAACTGCTGAAAAACCCGCAGCTACTCATCCGTCTTTGTCTTTGGCTGCTTGGCCCAACAGCCACACTTAACACTGATTGGGAACCAACCAAATTCGTCAATGAAGAGGTTAAACAACTTCTAGCGGACGGCGTGATAAGGCCATCCAAGCCCCATATAACAACTATAACTGGGTTGTAGGTAAGAAAGTTACAAACCAAAATGGGGTTATGAAGAAGCGATTAGTTATCGACTTCAGGAAATTAAATCAAACAAGAAGAAACGATATAGTCGAGTGCCGTGACTATAAGATACCCGTTAATGTTTTATGAAATTATAAAATATTCAATTTGCTAGTGCAAATTCCCTAAGCGCCACCTATTGTCGGAGAACGCATGTTGAGTAACTGATAGTAACGTCACTGCCCATGTAAGGCCTTATAACCAAAATTTCTTCATAAATAACGAAATACTGTTGCGATTTGAAACATCTTTAGTAAATCGATACATTTTGATAGAAATAGGTTATACAATGTCAAATGACGCCAAAGTTTTCTGCGGTTTGTGGGCGTTAGAGTGGGCATGGCCGGATGAAAACGCTCGGTAAGTTGCAGTGGCATCTCTTCAATACTTATTCTTATGAGTCCTATTCTTGGTTGTCCGAGTTTTGTGGACGTTAGAGTGGAAATGGCTAGATGGGAAAAAAACAATTCGCATTTGGAGCATTATAAAACAAGTTTATCCGAACTTCTTATCACTTATACTTACTGAGTTATCAGCTTTTCTACAAAATGTAAAAACCGTCTTTCGAATTGGTGGGCGTAATGGTAGGTGTAACGGATAATGGCATTCCCATAAGATGCGCTGTCATTCCAAGATTATACATACTAAATTTCAACTTTCTAACTTTTATAGTTCCTGGGATTTCATTGGTTTTAGCTAGTCGTCATTTATGAGCGAAAGAGTGGGCGTGGCAGGATACTGAAAGCTTGCGCTACCTCAAGAATCTTCATGCTTAATCTCAATTTCCTATCTCTTATAGTTCCTGAGATCTTAGCGTTTATACGGACAGACGGACAAGAATCGGACTTAGCCACTATACATAGCGAAGAATCGGTTACATAAACCATCGATGCAACCGACAACCCACTAATTTGCTTCCGAAACCAAATAATAATTGAAGACGTAAACAGTTTCTCGGTAGAGACATTCATCTTGTTTAAGAGCAAAGTGAGGCCCCCAACCAGGAAAATCTTATAGAAACATTATAAGATGTTGTAAACGCAGAAGTAGTAAACGCAGCTCCCTACCAAACTTGGCGTTTATCGACCACCGACTAGAAGAGTCCTTCCCAAACACTTCTTTCAAATAAACGAAAGACTTCGTACAGGAAATAACGGACTCAACCGAACAGAAGAAATTATTTTTTCCCAAAAATGCTTCGGTTAGCATCAGAAATAACATCTAATTGTTCCATGGCAAAATACAAACGCAATCCTTTAAAACAAATGGTCGCAAAAACTCCTAAGCCTTTATTCGTCCGTACATGCGTCGATAAATTCTCGAAATTCGCCATAGTGCAAACCATCACATCAAGGGGCATAATAGACATAAAAGCACCTTTATTAAACATAATAATAAACAATTAATTTTTATAACAAATATGTTTAATCATTTCAATATCACCATTTCCAACGTTCCCCCTCTACATAACACATCAAATGGTCAAGAAGAGAGGTTTCATAGCAATCTAGCCGAAATAGCCAGATGCCTTGGATGTAGATTAAACGATACCAAAGAACAAATCCTCTTAGCAACCAACAAATAAAAAAATTCAATCCACTTAGTAACCAACAAAAAACCCACAATACGAGAGAGAAATTAGTAGGAAAATTCAACAAGCACAGCAGAAGACGCTTGACTAGGTAAACAATAGGACCTATAGGGACAATCATCAATAAAAGACTAGGTAATTAGATCTTAATAAGAGGGAGGGTGGACCAAACGGACAATCTACGCTAACTATCTTTGCTAGGCTCACGACCCTTTTTTATGCTTTTTATATTTTTTATATTCCTTTGTTTTTTATACCCGTTACTCGTAGAGTAATTATACCCGTTACTCGTAGAGTAAAAGGGTATACTAGATTCGTTAAAAAGTATGTAACAGATAGAAGGAAGCGTTTGCGACCCTATAAAGTATATATATTCTTGATCAGGATCAATAGCGAAGTCGATTGAGCCATGTCCGTCTGTCCGTCCGTCCGTCCGTCCGTCCGTCCGTCCGTATGAACGCTGAGATCTCAGGAACTACAACAGATACAAAGTTGAGATTAATCATGAAGATTCTTGAGGTCCCGGGACAGCGCAAGTTTATTACAGCATCCTGCCACGCCCACTCTAACGCCCACAAATCGCCAAAAACTAAAATTGCTGAAATCTCAGGAACTATTGCAGTTAGAAAGTTGAAATTCAAAAAGTATAATCTTTAAATGGCAGCGCATCTTATAGTGGCACTACTATCCGGCCACACCCACCCATACGCCCACAAGAAGCTGATATCTCGGTAACTATAAGAGATAGAAAGTTCGGATTAAGCATGTAAGTTTCTATTATGCCCCCAATGCGAATTGTTTTTTTTCGATCAAGCCACGCCCACTCTAACGCCCACAAAACTTGAACAACCAAAAATGCAAAAATCTCAAAAACTATAAGAGCTACATAATTTTGTTTAGGATCACGTATTTAGGAGGTGCCTTTGCAACTTGCCACGAAGTTGCATCCGGCCACGCCCACTCTGACGCCCACAAACCGCGGAAAACTGTGGCGTCTTTAATATTATTATGAATGCCTTCGTTTGACCTTGTGTAACTTATCTCTGTTAATACCTATCGATTTACCAAAGATTTGTCAAATCGGAACATTTTTTCGCTATTTATAAAGAAATTAAGTTGTAAGGCCTCACATGGGCAGTGACGTCACTATAAGCATACTCAACATACTTCCTCTGACAATAGGTGGCGCCTTGTGAATTTCCACTAGCAAAATAATATTTTAAAATTTTGTAAAACAGTAACGGGTATCTTATGGTCGCGGCACTCGACTATAGCGTTTCCTCTTGTTTTTATATATTTTTGTATATTTTTCTAGGCTAGGAAAATACATTTTAATATGGGAAATAATAGCTAGCTAATAGGACGGACGCGACGGTAAGACTGAATGTATACACGAACATGCGACGAACATGACGACATACGAAGACTTCGCTGACCAGGCGTAAGCGATAACGAGAACATTTCCCGAAGACCGCAGATTACCAGTTATAGCGACGGACATATGATACATTCGCAAGTTGGTAGCCACCCTACATATCCATCATAGGGCTGCTAGGAGTATGAACTAATTGGGACTGCCTTTAAAGTTGTTGCAGATAACCCAAGATTAATTATTGGGAGTAAGTAAAATTCAACCAAGAGCCACTAATGAAAACAGATGAAGGACAAACAGAATTTAATTTCAAATTCCAAGAAAGTTTGAATGAACTTTCTAGCGCAATGAACAAAATTTAAAAACACATTTTTAGAAGTCATTTTTGCTAAAAATAGAACCGTTACGCAGATTTGGAAAACATCCTAATGTGCTTAACCCTAGCAAAATTAAATACTGTAAGTCCGGCAATTCTAGATAGCTCCGACATTGGCGATATTAACATTAGTTTGATAGAAATATTAGAAGTTTTATTTATTTTCTCATTAAATTCCCTAATTCTAAGCTTGTTTTTAAGAAGATAACAGTCTACCCTGTCTAGCACCACAACAAGATCCAAGATTTTGAAAACGGAATCCTAGTCGCTGAGTGACCGGGACGAAACTAAAAATAGGGTATTGCAAGACGACGGTCGGCGCCACCTTCTTCAGGGAGCTCCAAAAGGACATTTGTGCTCAGCAATTATTTAGTGGAGTTATTGTGCACTGTTACACGCTACCAAGTCAGCTGGATCCAATAACTGTGGTAGACCAAGGCACCCTCATAGTGATCGAGGCCAATATGACCATAACCGTCAAACAAAAACTAGACCAAAAGATATCTGGAATGTATTTGGTAACCTATGACAGAAAAGCCTCAACGGAACTTATTTTGTAAGCCAGCTGGGAGATTCGATGAAAAAACCCGCTGTGTCGGCCGTGACCATGGTCAACTTCACGACCCAGCAAACTCGGCTAAGCCTTTCCTTCCTGTACGTGCTGAGTTTGAGAAACATCCACCACATTGGGACCCTTAGAGGAGAACTTTCCCTGTGTTCTTTCCTTAGCTACTCCCTCGCTCTACTCGGCTTCCTCCTGGTGTGCTCCACCATTTGGCTCAGCTACCACCATTTAAAGACCAAAGGCCGCGTCAAAACAGGAGCTAACGATGACATGAAACTATCGGAGGAGAAGTTAACACACCCTGTCCAAATTGGGAAAATGCCGAGTTGCAGGCCATCGACTTCTGTCATGCCATTCTTATACTTTTCATTTTGGTATAATTCACGTTTAACCTTGGATTTTAAAAAGGTCTGATTACAAAAATACGCTAAAAAGTTCAGGTAAGGGCCAGTAAAAGGTTTAAATGATTCTCGCCTCTGCTAACAGAGCTAATACATTCATTAACCTGTAATCTGTATAAATTTAAAGTAAAGTATATTTAAAAAAATATATTATCTCTATGTAATCACTCTTCAGTTACTAAATGTATACTGTTTACTGAAAAAAACAAACATCTAATATATATTCCACCCCCAACCATCCCATGAAATAAAAATATTCATTGTTTATATAGACTTTAAAATTGTATTTATTTAATGTAATATTAAAGTGTTGGTCTTTTTGTATTGACATATTTCTAAATATAAGTTATCATTTTTTTTATGGATATTAAAATTCCCATCAAGCATTTCCTCAATAAATTCGTCCCGATGATGTGTGTACCTTTCCGGGGTGTATAGGAAGTACTCCTCAAACTCCAGAACAAGGGACTCTCCAATTTTTGTCATTTTACGCTTCGCCTTGAGAATGGGGAACATTATATTTTCCCGCACCTTTGCCTTGGCTAAAATACATATCTTAATACATCTATTGAATTCTTGAGATACCGTCTGAAACTTTAATCATATATCTTTATTTTCAAATTCAATCGTTCCTCCTTTTGAAAACATAAGCCAAACTTGTCGGATTAACAGGTTTCTTCCTATAATCGTCTTTAGAAGGATCGAATTCGAATCGAATTGTTCATTTTATTATATGTTTTTTATTTGTTGTTTTTTATTGATAATCAGTTGTTTATGTAATTATTCAGTTGTTTCTTTGTTGTTAATCAGTTGTTTTTGTTGTTAATTAGTTGTTTTTTTGTTTGTTGTTATTGAGTTGTTGACATATTTTTTTTGTTGCTGTTAAGTTCCCATTGCGACGGACGCTTATTAAAAGGTTTTTGGTCAAATGTGTTCCTCTGGAACTTTCCGGGGGCGTGGCTTTTTGCAGTGCGTCTTTTCATTAATCTGTGCTTCAGCAGAGAGTTGGGCTCGATAAAAATAGGTACGTGGTTGACGATAGTTTCGTTGGCCAAGAGTGATTTACAGAAGCCTTCATCGGTTGTGAACTTTATTACGGCCTTAATGCCCAACATCTGGATGCTCTAGATTTCGCCGCTCTTGGTAAACAATTGCCTTAAGTCAGCTTCAGTAGTATCTGATGTCAAGTTTATCCCTAGAATATTCATTCAGAGTTGGATTCCTCGGGTTTCTTACTTTCCTTGCCTTTCTTAGAAACAGGCTCCTCTACAGGGGCTTCATCATCTTCGTCGGAGTCTTCTTCCTTCCCCGCGTATGAGGTCTTTGAAACCTCTCCTAGCTCCACCTTCTCGTCATCATCTTCCTCTTCGTCATTATTCTCATCTTCATCTTCCTCAGCCTCATCATCAATTAAATCAGCCGCGTCTTCTGCCTCGGTGTCGCTATCGTCCTCAACCTGTCGGCGATCTGCTCCTCAGCGTCGGACTTTTCCTCGCTCGACGGTGGAACTTCCTTCACTGGTTGCTTTCAGGTCTTTTTGGAGGGCGACTGGGTAGCTGCGATCTGTTTCTCTTTTTCCTGTACTTTTAGTTTTTGATTGTCGGCCAGGTGAGATAAATTAATTTTATCTAGGATGGAACTTTTCTCGACTCTCTCCGTGACACACATTCCATTAAATGTCGATGCAAAGTCTCTCTCTTTTGCCCTGAACTCGACGCCGTTGGAACTGAACATTACGTCGACTAACTGTATCACATCGTTTCCCACAACCGCAGAGTACTCGAGTTCGTTCTGTTTAGCGACATGGAAAGTTACCGAGAAGCATACACCATCCATTCTACGGTCACAAGTTCGCCCTTGCCGATACCTCTCAGGTGCTTAACTACTGGCTTTAACTTCAAGCCTTCAAAACTTCTGAAAATGTCCTCTCTCATCAAACACAAGTCACATCCCGAATCAATCATGGCTATGAATGTCACTCCTTCAGCTTTCATCTTTTTGTAAATGAGTCCCTTCGCAGCTTTTACTTCCAGTATGTTTGCAAACTCTTTCTTAACGGAAATAGTTTCTTTATTCTCATCGCAATTTTTAGAGATATGTCCTTCCTTTTGGCACTTGTAAAATATTACTTCGCCTTTGCAATCCTTAGCAATATGGCCTTCGCTGTTACACTTGAAGCACTTCCTTTGAAAATTGCTCTAAGTTGGCTTACCTGTCGATTCCCTGTTCAAATTGTCTTTAGTATTTCCCTTACCCTTCATCTTTTCGTAAATTCTTAATTCGGCTTTAAGTTCCCTATTGGAATTCGCTCGATACAACCCTGCCTTGTTGACCTGTCTACCTGGGATGCCATCTATGAAGTACGATACTAGACTTTCCTCATCAAGATTTATCGGTTTGCTGATCTCCATTAAACTATAGAGATACTCGAGGCATGTCTCTTTAGGTTGTTTTTGCCTTTTGCGCAAAATCTTGTGTATCTCTGCCGAACATAGCTTTTTACTGAATTCTTCCTGCAACGCGTTTTTCAGCTCAATCCAACCCCTAACTCCCCTTGTACATTTAATGTAGAGCTTGGCTGCTTCAATCAGAAGTTGCTTAGCATAAATAAATTTCTGCAAGTTATCCCAAGGTAACTGCGGCGTCATCGAATTCAGACAGCCAGTGATTGACGTCTTATTGTTCGGAGCCTGAAAATGATGAAACACTGTCCTGAATATCGCGTAGTGTAAATCTCGAGCTACTAGGTTGAACCGCCTCTTGGTAATTGGAAGTACTACTAATACTCGCAACTTCCCCATCAGCCTCGCCGTCCTCATCGTCAGCCACATCTAATGCATAATGATCGAACAACCGATCCTGCAAAGCTCCTTTTCTGCCAGTTGTATCCAAACCTAGTTCGCATAACTTTGCCCTTAGTAGAGGCACAGTCATAGAGAGCATCGTTCTAGCATCCATAGTAATGCGTTCAACCCGTTTACAAACAGTGGTACAATTCAATATTTAAATGTTTTGATACAACAAATTAAGAATTTAATAGACGCTAAACAATTCGTGTATTCAAAAAAAATTCAAATCAGATTAGATATATGAAATCGCCTCAGTCGTTTACCACACCCAATTGAATTTGGCTATCTTCTACGTCTGCTTAAATTTTGCCAATCCAGTCCACTCTGCTACACCAGCTTGTACTCTTCTACGATGTCGTCACGCTGCACTGCTTGCTTGTCTCGTTGCGACTTCTTGCTCGTCTCACGCAATTTTTTGGCGGATTGCGTCGTTTGCAGATCTTGCAGCTCCTCTATTCGCCTCGCCGTCCTCATCGACAGCCACATCTAATGCATAATGATCAAACAACCGATCCTGCAAAGCTCCTTTTCTGCCAGTTGTATCCAAACCTAGTTCGGATATCTTTGCCCTTATTAGAGGCACACGAGGCAGAAACCGAGGATCGTTCTAGCATCCATAGTAATGCGTTTAAGCCGTTTACAAACAGTGGTACAATTCAATATTTAAATGTTTTGATACAACAAAGTAAGAATTTAATTGTATTCAAAAAAATTCAAATCAGATTAAATATATAAAAACGCCTCAGTCGCTCACCACACCCAATTGGATTTTGCTGTCTTCTACTTCTGCTTGAATTTTGCCAATCCAGTCCACTCTGCTACTCCAGCTCGTACTCTTCTACGATGTCGTCACGCTGCACTGCTTGCTCGTCTCGTTGCCACTTCTTGCTCGTCTCTCGCAATTTTTTGGCGGATTGCGTCGTTTGCAGATCTTGCAGCTCCTCTTTTCGCCACAGGGAATTTTTTGTTGTCGCAAAAATAGCAAGTGGCCAGTCAGCTGCTGTATGTCGTCGTTCTCTTTTCTCTACTGCGCAGATTTTTCGTTGCAAGTTTTTTTTTCGAGTTAAGTTTTGGGTACGCTCACAGTAAAGTTTTGGCAAAATTTTTGGCACTTTTGTAGTCTGTGTACACCAATTCGCTGCTTCAACGTTAGTCGATCTTTTTAACTTCTTAGATTTTCCTCGTCTTTATCTGTTCTTGTTTAGCAATTACATCCAACGCTTTTCAGCTTTTACTTCTTTTTTTTTCTCAGTCTTCACTTCAATCTTCGTCTTGACAGTTTTCGATGTGTCAACGCACAGTTTTCTCTTTGTTCTTTTTCCTTTTATATTCCCGGACGAGCCCCCAATAATTTGTAGGGTTGATAATGATTATTTCGGATATGTATATAAAAGTAAATTAAAGAAACAAAGGTTTTGGTATCACACTTCACGACTTCCGCACTCTATGGATGACACCTGCTCTCTTCAATATTCGCAATCGACTGACTTCAACTTAAATAAGTAAGGCGCAATTTTTATTAGGAAGATAATTGGCTGATGGAAAAAACCTACGAGGTTGTGGAATTCCGAACAGTGTGTCCCCATACGAAATTAAATAAGCTGCTTAATACCTTAATATACCCATATCCCACATGTGCACTTCCATTACCTAACTACGGAGGACACTTAGAGCAGTCAAGACAGGTATGATTGGTAAAAACTACCAATTTTGGCTACATTAATAATTCTAGGTATTTTCACGTTATTCTTTGAACCCATTGTCGATTGAACTGATTTTCGTGCAATTTTAATTGCACTCATAATGTCCAATGGCTTTTTTTTAATGTTCTAGTGGCAGCGTTAATAACAGTCGACAGATTAGTCATCTTTACTTTTTTCCTCATAATTTACCCTTTACCTTTCATTTTTGTTTTCAATATTCAAATTACAATGCTTAAACAACATTATACATGATGTTGGTTACCAAATATGATGTTGTTATTTAACCAAGAGTGCCGACTGGTGCTTTTGTACGTGACCAAACTTAAGCAATTAATATAGAATCTGCAATGCGGCGTTCAACTAAATCCCTTTTATAGGAATAAGCAATATCGTGTTCCTTAAAAGCCTTATCCAGTTTGATCCTTGATCACCTCGTTTCAAACTTTTTTAGCTGTATACCTGGTCCACATTAATTATATCCTGTTGTTGACAAGACCATCATCTCGTTTACAATTAATAACACTAATGAATCGATTTTAAAAACGTTTCCCCATTATATTTATGTTTAATCATCAAATATTTATCATCAAATGAGGTACATTGGCTTAAAGAATGCGTTTAATAAGTCAGAAACAAAAAAATATTATATATTAAATTGCATTATAGATGATTTGAATAAAGATCAAAACTAATTGCGCGCGAAAGCTCGTAAAAAAATTATAAAGTTCCAAGAGGAGAATATATAGAATTAAATAGAGCAGAATGATTCAAAAGGGAAACCAGAGCGGCAGCATATAGAAAATGATTTGGTGGCTATAAAACGAACTCAGTATGGAGATGGGCTCAAGTTAGAGGAAGAGTTTTTGGGACAATACATGATAGTTTAATTAACGAGTCATGGTAGATATGATGTTAAGAAGGTGGGTGATGGTGAAGGGCCTTGTAAAACATCAATCGTGTCATATATATATATAAGCCATTGAATTCCTTCGGGTCGAAGGATATATCAGGACAGCCGAATGTAGAGTTATCGATTGGAAAAGAGAATAACAACACTACACGTAGTGGTAGATTATTTTAATTTATCGGCTATCGGTTATCGGATCGCAAGCACAGGCCGAACTTCAATGTTCGGTAGTGAGAGAGAGTTTGGGAGTCAGTCGTCATATTGAGAAAGTTGTGAACGGTCGTTGGCTACAAGATCGCGATGAACGCATTTATGTTTGTAAATGGAACAAATTCACTTAACTTTTAAAATTTAGAATATCTCTATAAGCAACTTAAAAACCAATAATAAATAAAAAAGCGACTAATATATGAATAAATATATACATACCTGTTTTACACAATTTTAAAATATTCATTTTGCACAAAGCGCCACCTTTTGTCAAAAAAGCATACTGAGTAACTGAACCCACAGTGGTTGGGCTTGTAAGGCGCCGCTGCCAAAAATGTTTCTAGTGGTGATATCGCAATGAAATTTTTTCCAAAAATCTATAAAAATATTCTAAGCACACTGTAAAAAAATCATATCGTATCCCTTCCATACATTCGGATGGCGCGACTTTTCATTAAATAATTTTTTTCCAAGACTACATTAAATATTTTACCTCTTACTACAAACGTTGGTTAAATGGTAATCCCCAAAAATAAAACACCATACCATCATTAGAAGTTCCACTACCTCCACTCATTTGTTTGTCGACATGAATCCCATTTGGGTGCGGAAGTCTGCTTGAATTTGAGTTTTCCTATCCCTTAATAATTTTGTATCTTCTGTGGTAATATTCGCCAAGTTATTAAATGCAATCTATATGACAAATGCAAGAAATATTTAAAATAAAACCTTTTATACGAGTGCAACCAAAATTCGAATTGTTCTTTCTGAATTTTGTTAAGCATTTTTCCAAATCATTCATTACCCAGCTTTGCGTTACACTTACAAGTAGATTTTTCACTTAAAATACTACAGCCTTTTCCGTTAAAAATGGTTGTTAAACCATTGCGATGTCAAATTGCTATAGATTTGGTAAGTACTTACATGTACCGTTACTCGTAGAGTAAAAGGGTATACTAGATTCGTCTGTCCGACTGCCCGTCTGTCTGTATGAACACTGAGATCTCAGGAACTATAAGAGATACTAAGTTGAGATTAACCATGAAGATTCTCGAGGTCCTTACTCACCGCAACTTTATTACAGTATCTTCATGGCACACCCTACCGCCCACACATCGCTAAAAACTAAAATCGCTGAAATCTCAGGAAATATTAGAGCTAGAAAATTAAAATCCAGTATGTATAATCTTTAGATGCTATCGCATATTATGCTATCGCACCCATACGCCCACAAGGCTTAAAAGACGGCTTTCGCATTTTCTGAAAAGCTGATATCTCGGTAACTATAAGAGATAGAAAGTTCGAATTAAGCATGTAGGTTTTTATGATGCCCCAAATGCAAATTATTTTTTTCCCATCTAGCCACGCCCGCCCTAACGCAGCCGTGTTCGTTATTGTACCTTATTGTCTTGTTAAATGTATGAGTTCTTCCTGTGACTAACTCTATGGGGTATGTTTTATCGCTGAATGGATCGAATTTTGACTTCTCGTCGATAACGTGAACACCCGTCGCCACATTTGTTTCTTGATATATCTGTATAAAGCCAAAAGTGGTATGGAGTTGCAGTTTTGGAATATCTACAACTGCGTTCATTTGTTCTGGTATATCCATGCCTAGCAGTCCTTGTAAAAATTCGTGAGAGTGAAATATGAATATTTTGAATATTGTTTAATTATTATCGCTGCATAACAGCTTGGGTTTGTACCATATAGTTTTCAACTAAGTGATCTTTTAGTACGTGAATATTTTAATAAGATTTTTTATTAATTTAGGTTTTATATTAAATGCAGTGTTTAGTTATGTTTTAGGACTTGATGAATTTTGTTTCCAACGAAAGGCACAGTACGTGCGATCGATAAGGAGTTCTGATTTGAACTATTTTATTCAACTAAAATGATCTAATTCTACATACAGAGATAAAGACAAAGGTGAGAGAGGGAGATCTTGCGGATCACCGCAAGTCGATCGACGCCATCATCTCCGGAGACGGTGCGCTCCACCCCTCCGCCACCGCAAGGGGTAAGTTATCCTCCCTTGATGAGGACCATGTTGCCTAGCTGTATACGTGGCCGTGTGCGATTCTTCCACCTGAACGCTGGCCAGAAGAGCGGGTTCTCGACTAAGGTGAAGATGAAATTGACGACGACGATGATGACGATGAGGGGATGGAGGAAATGTTGGCGTTGCCGCCTGTTCCAGTACTTTCGTTGCCAGCGGAATGCCAGTTCCAGCAGGCATTTTGGAATCCATGAATTTGCAAGATGAGTTATGCTGTAAAACAAAGCGAGGACATTTTAAGCAAGTAACTGTTGCGATCTGTGACATGTGCCCCAACCAAGACAAATACAAAGATTGCGGTAAGGACTCATCACAGGCAGGCTTATCCTTGTTGATGATTGGGGCTATTACTCCAAGCAAATCGTAGAATATAGCGGTTGTTGAAAGAATGCTGCGCTTGATCGCGGGGTGGTTTGTCCACCAGTTTGAGACACTGAAGAGCAAATTATCCGGTATCTCAAGCAGGCTTCGAAATGGTTGTTGTAGAATCTGGGCAACTTTTCTTTAATGCGTCAGAAAACGATTCTGACTCCAATTGAGTGCAGGGTTCCTGAATTGAGGAAATTGAAGATGGGCGCGTAGAGGCTCCTACCTTTAAGCCCCCTGAGACGATCCATCCAAGTCTAGTTTTCTTGAGGGTGGGTAAATGGTTTCCTAAACGAATTTGTCTAATACAAAGCAGTTCGAAGAACACACTTGCTTCAATAAGCAAGTCAATGCGTTGGCTTTTGTAGAAGAGAGGGTCGGCGAACTCGAGCTTTTCTGGTATTTTCCATTCAGATGGGTTAAGGTCGAAATGTGGGTGATAATCGGTGATTGACCGGGTAACGGCAGCTGCAAGCGACGTTGTGTTACCGTATTGTGTGAAATTATTAACTGACTTATCCGATGCTAGCGAGGACTCGCCGATCCCTGATATGGAGATGGTTGAGCGATGGATTTGGAAATGCAGTTGATTTGCGAAACGGGAGGTGCGAAGTTGATTTGAGAGGCCGAGTCGAGTAAAGCCCGGCAAGGTAGGAATACGGCGGAGCAGTTTTTGACATAAAATATTGCGGGCGAGCAACACGTAATCGGTATTATTTGGCGACAGAGCAAGAGGTTACAGTATCTAAAGATGAGGTATGGTATGTGTGGTGTGATGACTTCTACTAGCTACATTTCACACCTGTTTGCTAGGTGTATTGTCTACCATAGCGCAAAAATGTGGAAAATTTGTCCGAATTCGGCAGCTCCTTTGCACGCAACCCCTCTTCCCACCTCTCCTGGTTCTGATGGTCCAGCTTCGAAGAGATGAGATGTAATGATCACTGTCAAGAATGTCCTGCGTTGTTGCCATAGTATTGAGGACGCTCAAGTGTGAATTTGCCTTGTCGTTCAAGTGCTGCAAACTACTTACGGATCCCTTCTCTACACCTGGTAGCTTGAATAATGACCAAACGTGTGCCTGGAAATGTAAAAATTATTATTAAATCGAAAAATCAATAGTCTTAAGTCCTGTCATAATTCCTTCCTGTCCAACTCTGCACCATTTAAGCAGGAATGAAGATGAATTTTTCCACGTTTGACAAATCCTCCTTTTTTTGTTCCCACAACCGTGTTGAACATAGCGTAAAAGTCCGGCCAATCGATGTAAACTCCACCAAATCGCGGAAGATTAAATTCCGGCAGTCTGGTAGGCCTCGAATTGCCTTTGAAGGCGGCACTGATGTCATGCCATTCGGTTGAATTTGCCTCGTGCTTTCTTTTTTCGCTGTTTAAGAAGCGGCAAATTCTCCCTATTGCTTCACAGTACGGGGTGTTAAATCTTTTGTGCGCGTCGTCGCTATTACTATCTGTTCCAGGTTAAGTTGAGAGCAGTCAAAGTCGGAATTTATCCTCTTGACTAACTCTACTCGCACTTGCAATTCACTTTAATTGAAATCGGCCAACTGTTCATCACTCAAGAATGTATTTAAGGCCGCAAGTAGGCGCCACGGCTTCCGGCATTTCGAACTAATTTCGGAAAGAGTATGCAACCGTTACTACACCAACTCTCGGATGCACTTTGTTAACTGCGATGAAGGGAAAAAGGAAGTAGCGGGAACGGAAAGGAGTAGAAGGGAACCGAAAAACGAAAAACCTTCGCTTAGCAACCGAAATTATGTAATGCTCGGAGTTGAGACAAAGTTTTTGAAAGCCGATGTTGACTGCAGCTACAGGTATAAGCGAAAACTGTACAAACGATTCGAATTGAGTTTATGCCCCTTAACACAGAATTGTGTAAAAGACGCTTCAAATTATTAAAACGATATTTAATGATATCAACTTTTACACGCGTTCACGATCACGTCGGGGTCACCAAATGTTTTGAGGAGGGCATTAATTATGCCACCTGTTTATAAATATTTTACAATTACTCCACACTATGAGCTGGAAGTTTCGGTCAGTTTTGTCGACCATCACTTGGCGTTACATCTTTTCTATCAACGTAACCTGCGTCGTTGTGCGACTTAAGGTATCGTATACCACTCTCAACTTGGATTAGATGCTTTGAATGATATAGTGTGCGCCATCTGGAATTTTATCATCAGTAGAACACATGTGGCCCTTCTCCCTCTTTCCTCTATGAAATCGCAATTTCATACGACGAATCAAGAGTATTTGGATCAGATTTGAACGGCAAACGGACTGAAAATTTCCCAGACCACAGTCTTTGAGTATTTTTCACAAAGTGTTGCTCACAAAGCTGCTGCTCTGGAGTATGGACTTTAGTCTTAGGCGGCCATTCCTCCACAGACCAAAATTTCTGCAGGGTGGTGTCGATTGACTCCAACGCATTTTCCTGACAGCTGAGATGTACCGAATTTTCAGCCTTTATTTTGTTTTCCGAGGCACATCTCCCTGACACTATCCAGCCGAGAACATTTTTTTGTAAGATGGGAAGTTCAGGCCTCTGCTTTATCTGGCCAACTGACAGAATTTCAAAGAATAAATCTGTGCCGATAAGGATGTCAATTTTTTGGGGCTTGAAGAAGAATGAATCAGCCAATTGAATATTTTCAGGTACCCTCTACCCGCTGGCGTTCACCGCTTGATCCGGATGATAACCAGAAATATTTTTTAAAACATAAAAATCGGATGACAACTAACTGCTTCATATTCGCACTTCAGTATTGTGTGTGTTTTTTCGTTGCTTGGGCATTCGTTTCAGCAATGCTGTGCAAGTTAATACCAACGTCCTCTCTTTTAATTTGTAGTCTCTGAGCGAGCTCATCGGTTACAAACTATACTTGTAAACCAGAGTTAAGCAACGCTCGAACCAGCACAAATTCTTACATTTTCGTTAATACGCTCATGATAGATGTGGCAAGAATAACTCTATCCAATACAGTTGGATAATCCTGCGATTCGGCAACACGGTGCACAATGTGTGGTGAGAAGATTTGCACACCTGCTCGAATAAAATTTTTTAAAAGTGTAACTCTTGCGAAGGCAGTTAATGCATAAGGGCACTTTTTTGGCGAAATCAAACCTGTGCTGCACATTTAGGGAAGCGAAAGAAGCGCAATTCCTTATTTGATCTTCTGCTAAGGTGCAAAACACACATAAGGCAGGGTAGTCCCTGGCAACGACCAACGAAAAACTTTTGTTTTCTCTCTTCTTCGGGAACGTATTCTTAGGCTGAACATTGCTTGGGCTTGGAAGCCCTATGCTGGTGGTATCGCCTATCCAAGGCCGTCTCACATTCGTTCCAAAGGGGAAGCAAAGTATAGACCAACTGTTCATTCCACTTTCTCTTCGTTCCTGCATCGACTTTGCTCATTATTAAATGGATGAGGATGGTATTCGTTATCCGTTTGTCATCCCAATAGACAGCAGAGAATCATAAAGTTCTCTGACTGTGCCGATCAGGTTTCTCAAGGCTGGGACATTTTCGACAGATTATAAAGTGTGGATATATTTTCGAAGAAAATCAGACAACCCGCTTCAGGCTAGCCAGGGGTTTGGTGTAATTAGCCGCAGTGACTTGGAACGCCCTGACTGTGCCTAAAGCGTCGCCAGCCAGACACATTATTGAATTGTCATCTGTGTCGACAAATGTTTCGAAAAGGCTTATAAATTTTCTGCAGCTCAACCTCCTCAGCCACGCGAGAGTGGCAGGTGGAGCTTAGGAAGCAGGAGACCGCTGATGAATCGGCCACACAATGTTATGACCAGGCTGACGCTCGGCGATGTGAGATGCCACAACTGCCTCAATGAATACCGAATACGTGGATAGGCGAGAGGCGTGCGAGGCGTAATCAAGTAGCACTTTTCAGGGAAGGAAGTCTCCTGATCGGCTACGAACGAGAATGTTGGCGGGGCACAAACGCGTTAGCTGGCGGAGCCCAAGAGGTCGCAACTCCAGCCTCATTGGCATCATCCCCAGCAGCAGGATGGTCATCCACGGGCTAAGTGTCCAGATAAGTGGCAAAGGAAGCAGAGGGCAAAACGCGGGACTTCATCGTGTCGTTCCATAACTGACAAGAAGAAACAGCATGCGACAGGACATCGCACAGGGCACATGGAGCAGGAACGATTATTCAACGACCTACGTCAGCTCACTTGATCCGCTTGCTAATGCGATGTTAAGGCCAAGTCCACAGTCTCAAGTGTACGGCTTCTTTGTTCCAAAAACAGAGCCATAGATCCCCAAGTTGTCAGGCTATCAGCACTGTTTCCTGCGAGAGAGTCTTCGCACTTCGCCTTTGTGGCAGCGTCCATTTTTTCAAAGACGATCTGGATGAGGAGGCATCCTTGAATTTCTTCCGCCGTCCCGGAACTCATGGTGGCCCGCATATGACCATTGAATCGGTCGGATAACACCCGAAGAGTTATCCAAAACGCGCTGGATCTAAGAGTGTTTAGTTGCTTTACAATAAATACATCGGCTTTACATAAATACATTGACTCCGCAACAAAACCACGTCGAATGCAGAGAAGTACAGCTTAACAACAAAAGCTTCGAACAACAGCAGTTCTACAAAGCTCTCAATAGCGCATGCGTTGCAAAGTAACAGTAAAGCGCATGCGAAACTGGATAATCAATATAAACTAGAAACTGCTGATAAGCCTTTTGCTGCTCATCCGTCTTTACTTTGGCTGCTTGGCCCAACAGGTATTTATAATTATAAATAAAATATGCATCGGAGTAATAATACAAAAATAAAGCTCTTGGTAGCCGATTCACTTTTCCTTCGCTCGACTTGGCGCGTCGGGCGGTACCGGTGCCGGCTGCACAGGTTGTCACTTCTTTTGGTGGGGCACCGGTGCACAAGTGTACTCGCAACATTGGGTGAAAAGTGGCCCCGGCAGTCGTTCGGGCAGGTCTTCTTCCTCTTTGGTATCTTAAACAGTTTTGATTGCAGGGTAGGTTGATATGTGCGTGGCTATTCGTTTATTTTTTATGTGTTCAACTTCGAAATGTAATTGGACCGAGTTGGTCAAACTTCATTAACTTTTAACCATACCACTTCTTTTTGCTCACATCTCACTCTTCTACCTGCGGTCTTTTCAGTTATTGTTAGTTGGGAAATTCATATTCCATTTTCCAGATTCCCGGTCCAGGGTCCTGGGCTTAAGGTTTTATTTTTAAAATGTCAGGATCGACATGTAACATGCTCAGACGGGAATTCTCTGTATCCAAGATACACACAGGGTCAATATAGGTAGCCAGACGATCGTTCAGGTTCTGCAGCTCAACCTCCTCAGCCACGCTAGAGTGGCAGGTGGAGCTTAGGAAGCAGGAGACCGCTGATGAAGCGGCCACACAATGTTATGACCAGGCTGACGCTCGGCGATGTGAGATTCCACAACTGCCTCAATGAATACCGAATACGTGGATAGGCGAGAGGCGTGCGAGGCGTAATCAAGTAGCGCTCGTCAGGAAAGGAAGTCTCCTGATCGGCTTCGAACGAGAATGTTGGCGGTTGGCAAGAATACTGCTTCAGCGTGGCTATCCTGGGGCACACACGCATTAGCTGGCGGAGCCCAAGAGGTCACAACTCCAGCCTCATTGGCATTATCCCCAGCAGCAGGATGGTCATCCACGGGCTAAGTGTCCAGATGAGTGGCAAAGGAAGCAGAGGGCAAAACGCCGGACTTCATAGTGTCGTTCCATAACTGACAAGAAGAAACAGCATGCGACAGGATATCGCACAGGGCACATGGAGCAGGAACGATTATTCAACGACCTACGTCGGCTCACTTGATCCGCTTGCTAATGCGATGTTAAGGCCAAGTCCACAGTCTCAAGTGTTCGGCTTCTTTGTTCCAAAAACAGAGCCATAGATCCTCAAGTTGCCAGGCTATCAGCACTGTTTCCTGCGAGAGAGTCTTCGCACTTCGCTTTTGTGGCAGCGTCCATTTTTTGAAAGATGATCTGGATGAGGAGGCTTCCTTGATTTTCTTCCGCCGTCCCGGAACTCATGGTGGCCCGCATATGACCAATGAATCGGTCGGATAACACCCGAAGAGTTATCCAAAACGCGCTGGATCTAAGAGTGTTTAGTTGCTTTACAATAAATACATCGGGGCAGTTAAAATTCCAAATTTTTATTACGACTTCAAATCAAATGAAATTGACTCCGCAACAAAACCACGTCGAATACAGAGAAGTACAGCTTAACAACAAAAGCTTCGAACAACAGCAGTTCTACAAAGCTCTCAATAGCGCATGCGTTGCAAAGTAACAGTAAAGCGCATACGAATCTGGATACTCAATACAAACTAGAAACTGCCTTTTGCTGCTCATCCGTCTTTGCTTTGGCTGCTTGACGCAACAGGTATATATAATTATAAATAAAATATGCATCGGAGTGCATTGGCGCGTCGGGCGGTACCGGTGCCGGCTGCACAGGTTGTCACTTCTTTTGGTGGATGTCCTTGGAGACACTGTTGGCTCACTTCCCTTCGCCTGACTTGGCGCGTCGGGCGGTACCGGTGCTGGCTGCACAGGTATTTAATGTTTTGATGGGGCACCGGTGCTGGCTGCACAAGTGTACAACATTGGGTGATAAGTGGTCCCCGGCAGTCGTTCGGGCTAGTCTTCTTCCTCTTTGGTATCTTCATTGGCTTTGGTGGAGATTGTTTTAATGTATGTTAAACAGTTTTGATTGCAGGGTAGGTTGATGTGTGCGTGGCTATTCGTTTATTTTTTATGTGTTCAACGAAATGTAATTGTACCGAGTTGGTCCAACCTCATTAAGTTTAATTAAGTTCTTATACTAATGCAGACTTTCTGGCTTTTAACTTTTTAACCAAACCACATCTTTTTGCTCACTTCTCCCTCTTCTACCTGCGGTCTTTTCAGTTATTGTTCGTTGGGAAATTCATATTCCATTTTCCAGATTCCCGGTCCGGGTCCTGGGCTTAAGGTTTTCTTTTTAAACTGTCAGGATCGACATGTAACAATTCTTCTAGGTAGCCGTATAATTAAAAGATTCAAGTCCTTTTAGATTGATCAAGTCACTTTATTTGACTCACTGAAGACTGCGAAAAAGAAGAAAGAAAATTTTTACAGATTCAAGTAAGTGAAGCCTTTTTTATGAATTGCCAGAAATATTAAAAGAATCGATAATAAAATAATATACTTAAATTTGTGCTATTTCCTATAACACATTTTTTTTTTAAAAACAGTGTCGGCAATACAGTCAAGAAGTTAGAGTAAGTTAAACAGTATCTGCCCCTAAAATTGCAATATACTTGCCTGCCATTGCCAGAGTTTGATTGGTCACAGGGTAAATATCTTTCTTGGCGACAGGCTGAACTAGCATAATATGAGTTGTTAAGGAGGCTTAACAGTAGTTCTAAACATTATCAGGCTATTTTCATAATTCGCAACAAGTTTAGGTGGTCAGCTGCTTCTGTCCTTTCATCCTTTATTAGTGATCTTCCTTTTGATGCTATTATAAGCCGCCTTGACTCACCTATTCCGATAAGTGGCCATTATACTTGCTTGAGCAAGAGCTTACGACACTAAAGCAGGGGTAGATGTCTATCACATAGTTTTATGAGGCGCTTGAGAAGAAGCTGAAGCTCCTTACAAATAAGACAAATATGACATAAGAGACTGATCATGCCCGATAGAAGTTATAAAATGAAGGCTCTGCGCCAGATTTATGGGCAATTAACTGTGACATTACTGACTTTAATCAATTAACTGTGACATTAATAAGTTCAATTGAATTTCCCCCACCCCAAAACCCATTATATGTCTGTCGGTCCCTTTAATCAGAACGGATTCTGATGGAAGTTGTTTATCCTAATAAAGTGTCACTTCACACTCATGCATCTGATTTGTAAATAAACTTTTTGTTTATTCCTGACTGGGGGAATGTCTTAGGAGGGTTGGGAACGTCTTGGGGAAAGTTTCAAGTTGTTTATTAAAATTTCAGATTTACTTGAACAAAAAAAATGTGTTTATTTTATTTCTTCTTTATTTCAGTGTTTTTGTTTTTGTGTCTTGTTTTTAGTTTTCAATATATGATGAAATTATTAATTATTTGTCTGAAAGCAGTTATATGAGGTGTTCTTTCCTGACTCATCAATCTGTTATAAAGATATATAGTCTGAAGTAATTGTTCTATTTTTTATTTTCTTCTCATTATTTTTTCTAGATTATACTCAAATATTTTATGACATCCACAAGTGTCGATTCCTTCCGTCTCTTTGTCATTAAAACTTCCCCTCACCGCCCGAAGATCCATTTAATCAGAATGGATTCTGATGGAAGTTGTTTATCCTAATAAAGGGTCACTTCACACTCATGCATCTGATTTGTAAACATCTTTTAGGAGCATGTTACGGCATCCGTTGCGCACGCGCCAAATGTGGCAGAGCTTTGTTTTGGCACAGAAATCATTAACCCATGAATAAAGCTCTTTGTTTATTTCTGACTGTGGGAATGTCTTAGGAGGATTGGGAACGTCTTGAGGAAAGTTTCAAGTTGTTTATTAAAATTTCAGAGTTTTAAGATTTCTTAATTGAAAGGGTCACAGACAAAATAAAAACCGATATGAGTCCATGGACACACCATTATAAAATTGTCAAGGGGGTGTAGAAGTATAACAAATCTGTAATGCCCTTTATGTATAAAAATGAGAACAGTCAAAAATTTTTTTTATTTTTGCCGTTGCAACTGACATAGTACGCGAAAGGGTTCACGTTGGGTAAAGTTCGAACTACAATGATCTTTATAACATTACATCTAACTCTTCTCCAAACACTTTGAAAGCTTCGATACTAAGCCATTTAGTGTTAATTCCAGAAGATTGGTAGTGGTAGACCGTTATTCCATAAAGCTATGCTGGCATGAAAATATTTCAGATCTACATTGGTGCTGCAAGTGAGGCACAAGAAATTTTTCGAAAAGTTTCGGAATCGCTGATAGTTTAATTTTCAGCATCCGATTTTTTCTCCTTCTTCTGAAGGGGAGTTATAAGGGACTTTTTCCAGATAGCGGGAAACGTGGACGTTTCCAGGGAAAGGTTAAATCATTTTAAAAGGGGTTTGGCCAGGGTAGCAGAGCAGTACCTAAGCACACAGCCCGGTACCCCGTCTAAACCTGGCGAAAAGACTGGTTTAACATTCTGAAGATCCGTTATAATTCCACATTCTGACAAGGTGGGTCGGGAAATAAAGTTAGACCGGGGGAAATCATAAGCGTAAGTCTGCGCGTTTATTAACAAAGGAATAGGTAGTTTGAAAAACTGTGCAAAAAGATCGGCAATTTGCTGGTCCGTGCTTGCAGCAGATTTTCCAAACGATAGCAAAGACGGAAAGGTTTTAGATTTACGCTTAGTGTTAACAAAACTATAGATCTGTTTCGAATCCAGAGCAAAATGGTTCCTGCATCGAGCTTAATAGATCTTATAACACTGAGTGTTATGCACGGTAAAGTTAGACCGAGCCACCTTATAATGCACATAACAGTCATTGCTATTAGTTCTTAAGTATTTTTTAAAGAATCTTAATTTTATATTTTTTAGATTAGAAAGTTGCCTTGAACACCAAGGGGGCTTATTCTCCATAGCCGGATACCGCAACAAAACAAATCGATCAAAAATTATGTTTAATGTACTATAAAATATATCTAAAGCAGTCGACATATCGGTACATGCGTAAAAATCGGACCAGTCAAATTCTGAAATGAAGTTATTAATTTTTTTAGAGTCAGCTTTACGAAAACATCGAATTTTCTTATCAGCGTAATTGTTCTTAGGCTTAGTATATAGTCGCAGATCGCAAAATCTAGTGTTGGATGATAAGGATCTTCAGGGTGTGTGAGAAGTGGAGCTCTGCATATGGATACGGCGTCCGTATCAGAGAGGAAGCACAGATCGAGCAAACGATCTAAAGAATTCCCTATATGATTGATTTGAGCCAATGACATGTCTAACATGCCAGCAGTAAAGTCGTGATGCGACGTAGGTGTTAAAGCTAAGGTGTTAACGTTCATGAACCATGCCACCTGGGGTAAGTTGAAATTACCCAACACCACCAGCTGATCCATATCCGATAACATTGAGAAGACAGACTGAATGCCTGCTAGGTGCCGCTCATCTGTCAAGGAATCGGACTTAGGCGGAATATAAGAGCAAGTGATATATAAATTTAACCTAGAGAATGAAATTTTAACTGTGATAAATTCTAAGTCTTCAGTTTGAAGAGAGATCGGTCAAGCCTATATATTGTGTACTTACTGGGGAAAACTTCAGAATTAAGAATTTCTGGAGTTTGCCAGGTTTCGGTAAACACAATGACCTGGAACAAATTAGAAAGCTTAGAGCGTAAGCCTTTAGTGTTCTGGTACGAAAGAATAATGGATGATGTTAGTTTTTTAGGTTGGCAGGAGCGTTTACTTGTGGAAGCTTTACTCCTAAAGGGCGACTTTTTTCTTTTTTTTATTTTTAAGCTGATGTTCTTGAACGAAAATATGTTCCGGCCAGAAATTGGTCGAACAGATATCGTCAAAAGCCATCGGAGGAACACGGATCTTGAAAGATGACACGTTCATAGCGTAGGAATATTTATACTTAGTGGTGTTTTCCACCCTAATATCGACTTTAAGTTTAGCTCGAATGTAAGGGTTAAGGCTTAGTTAATAATACGTAAGCCACTGAGCCAGAAAAATATTATAGGGAAGAAGAAAGAGAGTTTGAGAGAAACAGTTAGAGGCAAGACAGTGTTAGCGAGAGCTACAAGGCGTTATAAGAGAGTACGAGTTGTATAAGAGCAATAAGCAGTAATAGTTTAATAAAGCTGGTTCTGGGACAGATTTATGAGCTATTAAGCTGTCACATTAGTGATAAAAACATGGTTTCCCCCACCCCGAAACCCATTATCCGTGTTCCCTTGTGATAGGGGTCCCCCTTCACCCTTTTAGTCAGTATGGATTCTGGCACAGAAATCATAAACCCATAAATTATAGTTTTTAAAATCAGTGCACGTGTTCAAAGAAGCAATAAAATGTGACGATTGTGTCATGATTAGTTTTCCGACCCCTATCCGTTATTTGGGAATATTGAAATGTATTCCTGACCCTAATTAGGAGGATTGCGGACGTCTTAAGAGGTTGAATTTTCTCAAAACACACTGTCAATTTCTATATATGTAAGCCTCTGTCTACGTGTGTGCGTGTTTACGGTTGAGTGAGAACCCCAGATGTGTGTGAAAACATGACATGTGGAACCGATGAGGAAGATCCATTCCAACTCATAAATAAAAAAAAAATTTTATTCAATTTTTTTTTTAGATTTCAGTAAGTATGGAGAATCTCTTGATACAAGTAACGTTGCAGTAATTATTTTCTGATAACATGTTTCTAAGATATTTCTAGTAGCTAGAACATAGGACATAGGCTGATTATAATACATCAGTTTTACGTTTAATTGATTGAATTCATTTTAAAATTTTAAATACTTATATGCAAGGATACTCGGTATGTATGTGTGCGCCTGAGTCAGGTATTCTATAAGATCCTCCCTCCTTTGGTTTTCTGAAATACATGACCCTTTGCTATTTCTTGGGTGAGTCCACCTGGGAACTCACCCCTACTCTCAAGTGTGCGATCGGGTCTGCTGTGCGCGGAGCCGCGAGCTCACCCCAACTCTCAAATGTGTGCTGATATCTGCTTGTGCGCGGAGGTGTGGAAATTTAAATGCTTTCCAAAAAAAAAATTGGAAACAATGACACCAAACACACTTTTTTTTAGGGAGGGTCAATATTGAGACCCCGAATTACCGAAATTTTTTCCTTTTTAGGGTAGTAGTGAGCACTTGGGGAAAACAGAATGAACTGCGGACGTAATGTAATGATCTTGGACTCCTATGACCTATACCCGAAATATAGAAATTGGAAAGCATTTTGTCTGAATTCTCTGGATCTGCGGATGCTGCTCTAAGACATGAGACTGTTTATAGCGGAAAAGTCTCCAAGCTACCGGAATTACACAAGCGAACTCTGGAGTTTACCCAATACCGCAAGCAGCTTGAGGTTCTGCTCGTCGTGTACGCCGACTTTTAATGTGTACTGGAGCTCAGAAATATTGAAGCAAGCCCAAAATTATTCAATTTAAACTCTTATATACCTATAGCTTATGCTTATTATATAATATTAAGTGTGCCTTGATTCTAAGCTAGATAAATTTGTAATAAAAACAGGAAGTAACGCAGGGTCAAATTTAGTAGACTCTCTTGTACAATTTTAAACCAATCATAATGACTCCTGAAGACGAGTTTGAATTTCAGGATTCATTAAATTGTCATATTTGTAAAAAAATATTATTAAATGATAGAGTTAGGGATCATTGCCATTTAACAGGTTTATTTAGGGGTGCAGCGCATTCTAAATGTAACTTGGAGTATAGACTATATAATTTTATTCCAGTGTTTTTCCATAATTTTATCTTGTCATTTATTTAGTGAAGAAACAATAACAACAATAGAAAGAACAATAAATAAAGAACAATATATTTCGGTGTACAAAACCATAAAAACTTCAAATGGAAACAATTTCGAAATTCGATTTCTTGACACATCCAGATTTATGCCATCAAGTCTAGAAGGGCTTCTAATTTAATTGATGATCAGTTAAATACAGTAAAAACATTTTTTTAAAATGAAATAGAATTCAGGCTTACGCGTAAAAAGGGTATCTTTCCTTATGAATGTTTAGATTCAGCTAGTCGACTTGAGAAAACTTCCTTACCATCAAGAGCAGCATTCTATAGTAACTTGACAGAAAAGGAATGCTATCAAGATGATTATGAACACGCACAAAATGTCTGGTCACCATTTTCTTGTTCAAGTCTAAAGGATTATCTTGAGTTGTATTTAAAAACTGATCTTCTTCTATTGACTGTTATATTTGAAAATTTTAGAAAAATATGTTTACAAATATATTTATTAGACAGTTTTTTACTACACCAGGTCTATCTTGGGCAGCCATGTTAAAGACCACAAATATTCAACTTTCGGATGGGCTTAGTACAATGTTGTCATAGATATACAAAGGAAAATAACAAATACTTAACAGATTTTGATCCAACAAAGGAATCATCCTTTATAATGTATTTCTACCGTTTTGTCCGTCGAATAGTTTTGCATTTAAAGAGGATAAAGTTAAAAAATTAATAGCTGATCTCGGGAACAAAAAAAATTTTGTAATCCATTATAGAAATTTTTAGCAATGCATACAAAATGGGTTAATATTAAAAAAGATTCATAGAGGGGTTCGCTTTTTACAAAAACCTTGGCTAAAGACTTATATTGACTTAAATACTTTACATAAACAGAATGCCAAGAACAAATTTGAAAAAGATTTTTTTAAATTAATGAACAACTCGGTCTATGGGAAAACTATGGAAAATCCTGAAAAACGTGTAGAGGTTAAATTGATAACTACATGGGAGTCTACAGATGTTCATAAACTCGGTCAAAAAAGCATTGTGCTAAAAATTTAATTTCAAAATTCAATTTTATTAGTACAACTAAAATGAATGACGAGTTCTATGCCATCCAAATGATAAAACTTTCTGTGGTATTTGATTGGCCAATATATTTGCGTTTTGCTGTATTGGACTTATCAAAGTGGAAAATGTATGATTTTCATGACCAATACATAAAACCCAAATTTCAAGAAAATTTAGTTTTAAATTACATGGATACAGATTCATTTATCTATACTATAAAAACTGGTGATTTTTATAAGGATATTCGTGGTGATATTGAATCAAAATTTGATACAAACTTAAATATAATGAAACAGATTATATTGAGTTTTGTAATATTTGTTTTTCACTAGTTGTGTTGACATTGATTGGGCTCATTCTTATGGTTCTATGTACCCTATTATTGTAATCAAATATCAAATTTTTGTAAATATCTATCTACTTATATTTCCCATTGAAACTAAACTCACGCCACATTGACTCTTTGAGTGTTCTATTAAAACGGTCGACAACTGATGCCTTAAGAGTGCTGATCGTCGAATAATGATTTATATCATAACGTTTCATTAATTGTTTAAATTTTGTATTTAAAAACTGATTTTCATCATCTGTTTGTAAATTTTTTGGTGTTCCATGTCCTTATTTTAAGATTTTCTCCATTGCTTGGGAAACATCATTGGCATTTTTTCATTGTATTTTTTGTATTTGTATTGGCATTTTCTTCACCCCAAAGCAAATTTAGAAAACGTATCAATTACATTTAATAAGTAACCCTTTTTAAATTTTGAATAACCCCCCATTTCAACCAAATCTGCTTGCCACAGATCGTTTATTCCCTTCGTAATGACTCGTCTTCGTTAAAAATGTTTACGAGACGGTCCGTGCGACTCATTTACAATTGCTCGTTTAATCATATTCTTCGAATTGGTGTATAGGCTACACCTTCTATTTCAATTGTTGTCTTTTTTGGTATCGCTGTCGGTTTTGTTACATACTTGAAAATATAGCCCTCAATAACTTTTATCTTTTCAAGAATTTTCTCAAATATTTGATCAGTACTATCTGCTCTCTTGTTATAGACCTCTATTTTATTTTCGAGATTTGAAATTTTTGTAAGTCGACGATTAATACTTTGACTTACAAGTTTTCTTAGGTCTTCTCCCAACTTTCTGACACACTCATCTGTATATTGTTTTGTGGTCAAGTCATTATCATCTATGGGCTTAATAGCGTTTTTAACTCTTTTATTTTGAGCGTTTAGATTACTATCAGTATCAATTAAAAAAGTTTCATTTAATTTAACACCTCTTTTTAAATAATCTGATCGCTCCCTATCATTAGAAAAATTTCCAAACTTGTCAACAGACATGATGATTATAAATAAAAATCTTTTTTGTGTTTAATATATATATATTAATTAAACAATAATTCCCTCCTCTCGCAGTTCCTCTACTATTGAGAAAATCTCATTATTGTGATTGTTGTTACCCGCTGTTTTTGACGCCACTAAAATTTGTAACCGTTCGACTAGTTCATTCACATCATTCCTATGTATATAATTGGTTTTTGATTCCTCCAGAGTCATATAGCCGAAACCAATTTTCGTACGAAGTGGAATGGATGTTGTAGGATTTTCATTATCGTTTATTATTTTTTTTTTTAATAATTTTAGTATACTTAAATGGTCGTGAACCTTTAATTCGAGTATTTACGTTATAACCTAATCTGTGAACATTTGTTTCTAAAATAATATTTTATATGTTTTTAAATTATGAGCATTATAATTTCTGGGGTGTTTATGAAATATAAGAGAGTACAGACCAGGAGTTAGCTCGCAACTCATTCCACTAGACAAATTATTCTTATTATCAATAATTTTTAGCTCACTATTCCCTAATGTTAATAGTTTATCTAAACTTTTTTTGGTCCGTAAGCCTTGTCCTATATATTTTCCTGACTCAAATGACTGATATATCATAATTTTTAATATCTATCTCGAATTCTATATTTATATCTTCCCTCATTTCATTTTCTTTTGTAGGGATTGATATAGCTTCCGGCTCACTCCCTTTGTCCACATAATCATTATATGTTTCGCCTTTCTTTCCTTTTTCAAAAACATTTGTTTGTGAAAAGAAATCATTATACGAATCAATATCATTCATAGTTCGGTATGGAGATAAGTTTCGTTTTGTCTGATGTTGTCTCCCATTGGTTGTATAGTACAGATCATCGTCATCTGTCATATCATTCTCATACTTTTCATTTTCGTATAATTCACGTTTAACCTTGGCTCCAACATTTGTTTTTAAAAATTTTTGCTTTTTATTTTCGTTAACAAGTTCATGTAAAGGTTCTGTAATAACACTTTGATTCTTTACATGTTTTAGGTTAACAAACTTTCTCTTCAAGGCGGATCTCGCTTTTGTTAACTGAGCTAACACATTCATTAATGAAACCTGCATAAATTTAGATAATGAAAATTTTAAAAATGTATATAATCTTTATAAAGATATAATCACACAAGGATATATGTTGAGAGTAAACTACGAAATGGTGATCACGTTCGTATCAGCAAGTATAAACATGTGTTTGAAAGAGGGTATACACCGAATTATACAACAGAAATCTTTAAAATTAGAAAAGTCAACAATACATTCCCCAAAAAAAATACTTACTGGAAGATTGTAAAGGTAATCCGATTCAGGGTGGGTTTTATAAAGAAGAACTCAAAAAGACTGAATTCCCAAACACATTTCTAGTTCAGAAAATTTTAAAGCGAAGAGGTGATAAAGTTTTGGTAAAATGGCTTGTCTTTCCAATTGACGAAGCCAGCTGGGTAAATAAAGATGAAATTTTATAATACAAATACCAAATTAAAAGACAATGTAATATTTAATTTTTATTTTTGTTTTATTATTATTATTTTTTTTTTTTTTTTTATTATAACATATAATTAAATTTAATAATATATTTACATACACATAAATGTACAATTTCATAATGTGTATACTAACAATTTTAATAAAATAATATATGTTTTTTACAATTTATTTTTGTTTTACCTATATTTACCACAATCTCGATCAAAATTAAACATTTCCAATTCAATTGACTTATCTCGATAAAAAACATTTCCAATTCAATTGTCTTATAAAATAATTCTTATTCTATGTTTACTTGCTTATCTTGAGCTTCATTTAATGTATTGACATCTGTATTTCTCTCATCTATTATATCTCTTAAAAAAATATTTTCAAGTTCTAAGAAATTGATATTATCCACAATCTCTTTTTCCATTAACCTTTTATGTTTTATTGATAGAGTACCATGATAATCGTGATTTAACATTGCAAAATGTGTTTCATTATGTTTACGTTTTCTTTTACTATCATTAGTACAAAACGCATTCTAATATACCCTATTTGTTGATATTTTGTTTGCCCTTGATCTAAACATTGTCCTACTACCATATAGTGGAGTTCCAGTGAGTAATAAATTTTTATAATGATCCATAGTTAAATTTCTGGAACTTACACCTTTTGCTTTATTATAAGGGTTTACAACTTCATCTATTTTATAACTATAAACTTTGGAGCATAGACCTATAAATTCACTCATTGGTTTTCCATTCAACTCATATTTAAAATATCCTAACCTCTTTTTATTAACTTTTTTAAAATGATATAAATCGCTTCTTCTATCTGAATAATAGGATGTATCAAATTTTAATTCAATATCACCACAAATATCCTTATAAAAATCATCAGTTTTTATAGTATATATAATTGAGTCTGTATCCATGTAATTTAAAACTACATTTTCTTGAAATTTGGGTTTCATGTATTGGTCATGAAAATCATACATTTTCCACTTTGATAAGAACAATACAGCAAAACGCAAATACATTGGCTAATCAAATACCACAGAAAGTTTTATCATTTGGATGGCATAGAACTCGTCATTCATTTTAGTTGTACTATTAAAATTGAAGTTTGAAATTAAATTTTTAGCACAATTTTTTTTTCGACCAAGTTTATGAACATCTGTAGACTCCCATGTAGTTACCAATTTAACCTATACACGTTTTTCAGGATTTTCCATAGTTTTCCCATAGACCGAGTTGTTCATTAATTAAAAAAAATCTTTTTCAAATTTATTTTTGGCATTCTGTCTATGTAAAGTATTAAAGTCAATATAAGTCTTTAGCCGAGGTTTTTCTAAAAAGCGAACCCCTCTATGAATCTTTTTTAATATTAACCCATTTTGTATGCATTGCTAAAAATTTCTATAATGGATTACAAAATTTTTTTTGTTCCCGAGATCAGCTATTAATTTTTTAACTTTATCCTTTTTAAATGCAAAACTATTCGACGGACAAAACGGTAGAAATACATTATAAAGGATGATTCCTTTGTTGGATCAAAATCTGTTGTTAAGTATTTCTTATTTGCCATTGTTTATCTATGACAACATTGTACTAAGCCCCCTCGAATGCTATTTTGAATAAATCTATACATATCTTTATCTACTAAAATTTTTTTTTTTTTCGCGACTCCCGTTGCTTAACGCCCAACCGACCGAGGGGCGCTGCCCTCTATCGTACGGCTCGGAACACGGGGATAGTACCGAGTGGAAAATTAAATAAATAAATAAATTAAAAATGAGCTAAGTGGTTTAGTAAGACGATTTTTATGTTAGTAGGAGAAGTATTGGATATAATGTGGTAGAGGGTATTGTAACTCGAACATAATACCCTAAATGGTTCATGAAGGGCAAAGTTCGAGTGCAATGTTGACTATCAATGTTGACAATGTTGACTATCAATGACCCCACTAATAAAATTGTTAATAAAAACAACGCCAAGCATTGTCCTACGGTTAGCAAGGGTAGGTAAGTTTATTAGTAATAGTCTGCTTTTATAGGAGGGAAGATGTAAGTTTGCATCCCAATTTTGGCCACGAAGAACAAATAAAAGAAAGCTTTTTTGAATTGATTCTATACGGTCTTGGTGGACCGCGTACTGGGGGTTCCAGACACAAAATCCATACTCTAAGATCGGACGAACGAGAGAGACAAATAAAGTTTTGGTTACGTAAGGGTCATTAAATTCTTTCGACCATCTTTTTATAAAACCTAACACACCTCTGGCTTTGTTAACCATGGAAAATATGTGGTCGGAAAATGTAAGTTTGGCATCCAATAGGACACCTAAGTCGTCTACTAGCTTAATTCTATCTAGCGTTACACCACAAAGTGTATAAGTGGATATTAACGGCTTAGAGCGACTGAAGGTCTAGTTGAATATTTGTGGTCTTTAACTTGGCTGCCCAAGATAGACGTGATGTAGTAAAAACTGAAAAACTGAGGGTGTAATGAATAAATTTGTAAACATATTATTCTAAAATTTTCAAATATATCAGTCAATAGGAAAACATCATTTTTTAAATACAACTCTAGAAAATCCTTTAGACTTGAACAAGAAAATTGTGACCAGACATTATGTGCATGTTCACAATCATCTTGAGAGCATTCCTTTTGTGTCAAGTTACTATAGAATGCTGATCTCAGCAGCAAGTCGACTAGCTGAATCTAAATATTCATAAGGAAGGATACCTTTTTTCGCTTAAGCCTGAATTCTATTTCATTTTTAAAAAATGTTTTTACTGTATTTAGCTGATCATCAATTAAATTAGAAGAAAGGGTATCTAAAATTGATGGCATAAATCGGAATGTGTCAAGAAATCGAATTTCGAAATTGTTTCCATTTGAAGTTTTTATTGTTTTGGACACCGCAATATATTGTTCTTTATTTACTGCGATTGCATTAATAATAAGAGGAATTTTAGCCAAGTCTTCAATAAATAAAATTATGGAAAAACACTGGAATAAAATTATATAGTCTTTACTCCAAGTTACATTTAGAATGCGCTGCACCCCTAAATAAACCTGTTAAATGGCAATGATCACTAACTCTATCATTTAATAATATTTTTTTAGATATATGACAATTTAATGAATCCTGAAATTCAAACTCGTCTTCAGGAGTCATTATGATTGGTTTAAAATTGTACAAGAGAGTCTACATAATTTGATCCTGCGTTACTACCTGTTTTTATTACAAATTTATCTAGCTTAGAATCAAAGGCACACTTAATATTATATAATAAGCATAAGCTATAGGTATATAAGAGTTTAAATTGAATAATTTTGGGCTTACTTCAATATTTCTGAGCTCCAGTACACATTCAAAGTCAGCATATACGACGAAGAACTGGACACATTCAAAGTCGGCGTACACGACGAGCAGAACCTCAAGCTGCTTGCGGGTAAACTCCAGAGTTCGCTTGTGTAATTCCGGTAGCTTGGAGACTTTTCCGCTACAAACAGTCTTATGTCTTAGCGCAGCATCCGCAGATCCAGAGAATTTAGATAAAATGCTTTCCAATTTCTATATTTCGGGTATAGGTCATAGGAGTCCAAGATCATTACATTACGTTCTTAATTCATTCCGTTTTCCCCAAGTGCTCACTACTACCCTAAAAAGGCAAAAATTTCGGTTTCTCAATATAGAACCTTCCTAAAAAAAAGTGTGTTTGGTGTCATTGTCATTGAAAGCATTTTTCAAGCCCTTTCCAAAAATATGCTTTATACGATTGTAAGTTAAAAACTGCAACTCTTCATTAAAACGCTTAACAATAAATTTCCACACCTCCGCGCACAAGCAGATATCAGCACACACTTGAGAGTTGGGGTGAGTTCGCAGCTCCGCGCACAAGCAGACCCAAGCGCACACTTGAGGGTAGGGGTGAGTTCCCAGGTGGACTCACCCAAAAAATAGCAATGGGTCATGTCTTTCAGAAAACCAATGGAGGGAGGATCTTATAGAATACCTGACTCAGGCGCACACGTACATGCCGAGTATCCTTGCATATAAGTATTTAAAATTTTAAAATCAATTCAGGTAAACGTAAAACTGATGTATTATAATCAGCCTATGTCCTATGTTCTAGCTACTAGAAATATCTTAGAAACATGTTCTCAGAAAACAATTACTGCAACGTTACTTGTATCCCTTTTCTTCTTACTTACTGAAATCAAAAAATCTGAAATTTGAATAAACTTGAAACATTGACTTATACTTTACTATGCAGTTGACAATTTTATTATGGTGCGTCCATGAACGTATATCGGTTCTCCATATCGTCACATTTTATTACTTCTTTGAACACGTGCACTGATTTTAAAAACTATAATTTATGGGTTTATGTTTTTTATGCCAGAATCCATTCTGACTAAAAGGACCCGCGGTGGCGGTGAGGGGAAATCCTTATCACAGGAGACGACGGATAATGGGTTTCGGGATGGGGGAAACCATGTTTTTATCACTAATGTGACAGCTTAATAGCCCATAAATCTGTGCCAGAACCAGCTTTATTAAACTATTAGCAGTGTAAGCGACAGGGAGAGAGGGAGAGAGAGTGTGATTTCGAGAGCTACTAGCCGGTGGGAGATACAGAAAAGAGATCTACAGCTGTTGTACTAGAGAGGTAGGCAGTTACTAATAGCACAAATTAAAGTAAAAATATGTTAGAATACAGACCACAATTGTTGTAATTCGCTTGGAACAAATTTGTATGCAACCAGATATGAATAAATACACTGCACGACACGGAATCGAAGACAAATTTTTGAAGTAGATAAACGTTTGCAAAAAATAGCAAAAACTAGGTGATTCGGGAATAAATGCAAAGATTAAATCGCTGGAGAACACGCAAAAGCCAAAAACACAACCGTTCGCTTCGAAAGAGAAGTGAAGTCAGGAGCACCAAATCATACATATAACCATGAGCATAATATCCGTAAAATTTGTCAATTAGGTTCAAGCTTTGGAACTGCTGACGGATGTCGAAACCTGTGACCAAGACTCCGATATGGTGGTCATTAAATGGAGCCAAACTGTATAATGGCTATAGACGAAGAAGACAGGTATCTGAGGGAAGTATTCGCCGCCTCCTCAACATCTACTCAAACGATTACACAAGAGTTGGAATCACTCAAATGTTAAGATTTCCCATTTGGAGATGAAATGATGGATGTATTTGAAAATGAGTATTTGTATGAGCACTTTCAATGAGCTCAAATGATTGATATAGATGACCCGGAAAAAATTGTTTTTCCAGACGACAACTACCTCTTTAACGATGTAAAAGTGGATGACTTAGAAAATCAGTATCTAAATATACTAAAGGATGAAGACGAAGAGTTTTTAATAAAAGTTGCCAATTGCTTAGATATTTAAATAAAAATTGTATACAAATAAAATAAAATAAAATAAAAATATTTAAAATTCAAATATAAAAATCTTTTATTTTTTCGCTCCCATATTAACTTAAATATATTAAACAGATATTTACATTAACAAAAAAAAATGTGTTTATTTTATTGTTTCTTTATTTCAGTGTTATTGTTTTTGTGTCTTGTTTTTAGTTTTCAATATTTGATGAAATTATTAATTATTTGTCTGAAAGCAGTTATATGTGGTCTTGACTCATCAATCTGTTGTAAGGTTATATAGTCTAAAGTACTTTTTGTATTTTTTATTTTCTTCTCATTATTATTTCTAAATTAATGCTTAAATCTAAATAATGCTTGATGCCTCCCTTTCGTACTCAAATTTTTATGACATCCACAAGTGTCGATTCCTTCCTTACTCCAGATACATAATTCCAGGTGTACGCCATAGATGGAAGTTATTAATTTAACTTCTTCACACACAAGTAGTTTTGAATTAATAACGAGAAGTCGTAGATAGTGACAATTTTGTACAACTCCATCAAACTGTTTGAAAAACAATTTAATTTGATTCGAATACATAGAGTACATCCAAGACTTTAAGTTTTAAAAATGATACTCCTTACCGGCTTCTTGCCGAATTTATTCTAAAATTTTCAAGTTTTTTTCTTCTTTTCTACCCTGACATACGTGTGCAAGTGAGTCTATATTGTTCCCTTCCCTTATTCAGAAAAGGTATGAGAAATTTTTTTTTTCATTTCACATAATACGTTTATTTATTAATTATTGATACAATGAAATTATTTTTCCAGCTCCATTCCTTTGATTTACAAAGAAGAGGCATGCGCATGTTTCCAATCTCGAATCGGTGTTACAGAATGTAATGTTCACCACATTTCATTGTTTTCAGATCTTGTGGACCTTGATCCATAAACATCATTTTTGTTTTAAGAAGATATTGGAAATGATTTTGAAATATCTTCCAAATAAATTGTAGAAGAAAATTATCAATTTCTTCAAGAAATTTTAATATTTATTGAAATGGTTTTCGAGAAACAGGTCTTGTCAAAAGTGGTCTCAGCTTCAAAATGATGTGAATGCAAGTAAATGTGTTTTGTTTATTTTGAATTACATTTAAAAAAACATAGAATGTTGTAAGCATTGTTTAGAGCACAAACACCACCTTTAACATGACTTTTACAATAAGGAAATCTGTTTCCTCTAAACCGGTTTAATGATGGACACTATATGTCCTCAACATTAATCAAATCATGGTTTCCGAAAAATGCCTGTAGAAAACGTTTCTTTTCCATTCCCTTACAGATAATTTGTTTTCCAATAATTATTGGCTTCAGATATCGTCGCGTTTGTGAAAACTATTTTCTCCATCGTCCCAAGAAATTTTATGATGCTTATTTGTTAACAAGTTAGGAGGGGTTTGAGATTTTGTATTTAAAAATTTGAAATCATATGGTGGTTCTATAACAAAACTATTACTCCAGTTTGTTTCTTTTTTTATTTTCCTAAAGAATAAATTTATTGATATTGTCAAAAAAAACCTTATATCAATTGATACAATATCTTAAATCATTTTCAAAAATATCAAACAACTCGTTGTACTAATCCGTTTAAGGGGTTATATTCGACTAATCGATAGTGTATAAGTAGGCAATAAGCTTGGGTATTTTAGTTACTTGGGGTCTTCAGTTCAGTGGAAATTGTCACGTCAATAAGACCAGGTTTTACTGTTACATTTTGATATGATAGATACATTACGAAAATTGGAGCTTTCATTTTGAATTCCGATGGTGTTAAGAATGGCTGTGACTCACGATTGAAGTAACTAGATTGAAATCTTGAATACATTTCATATAGGTGAGCAAACTGATTCTTATTGAAATCAACACTTAAATTATCATATGGGTATGATTCAGAATTTAAATGATCCTTCAAGTTGGATAAATTATTTGTGATAAGTTTTCCGTTTAGTGTAAATCCGATTATTGCACAACTTGGTCTTCCCCGATTTGCTGATAGTTTAACATTCCAACAGTGGTGGGTTCCTTGTCCTAATTTTGGGTTAACGTAGAAGTCTCAACTACGAAATGCAATAGGTAGGCTTACACCACTTTTAATAATATCATACATTTCAATTTTTGCAATATCACTGGGTGACACATGAGGAATTTTCCAACTTATATTGGTCATTTCCAGTTTAAAAGTTTGTTCCAATCTCTTTTTCTCAAAAACATCATCTAGGTTTTTGGTTAGCATCAGCAAAAGTTCATGTTTACAATTCAACAGAACCTTTTTATAGTAACAGATAAGTTAAAGTGTGCTCCAGTTAAAAAATCATCATCCAGATTTTAAAAGATTCTTACTTTGAAGGTTACCAAGTGATAAAAAATATATATATAGTATAGTTGTCATACCGACAAATCGAGTTCTATCAATCTCGCATCCATTTATTTCGTAATTGATTTCATTCAAAAAGTAAGCTATACAAATATTTAAAAAAAAAGTGGTAACGTTATCAGTTGTAGGGCCGCCTGCTGTATCTTTTCTAATAATTCCTTGACAGTTGAGGAAACTTTCATGAGGAAGCACATACAAGTCTGGATTTTGGATAGTAATTCGAATTTCATCGTTTGGTTTAAAGGATTGACAATACGATGAATATGTATGAAACTCTGTTTTCGAAATACTCTCATCCGAGTAAACTTTTTCTGGAACATTTAAAATTTCATTTATCTTTTTCTTCAGTATATTTTCATTAATTTTAAACTTTGAGACTTTATTTATTTTATTAATTTATTTTTTTAAGTTAGTGAGCTTCTTTTTAGAGCTGATTCTCTTCCTATTGCTTTACAATTAGTAATGCTTGGTTGAGTGTATGAAACAGGACTTCATTTTTTTTCCGTTGCACTGCGTTGCAAATTTTTTTTTAAATTGCACTGCGATGCAATTAAAAGGGTATACTAGATTCGTTGAAAAGTATGTAACAGGTATAAGGATGCGTTTCCGACCCTATAAAGTATATATATTCTTGATCAAAACGAATAGCGAAGACGAATGAGCCATGCCCGTCTGTCTGTCTGTCCGTAAGAACGCTGAAATCTCAGGAACTATAAAAAATACAAAGTTGAGATTAACCTTGAAGATTCTTGAGATCCCTACGCAGTGCAAGTTTATTACAGCATCCTGCCACGCCCACTCTAACGCCCACAAATCGAGAAAAACTAAAATCGCTGAAATCTCCGGAACTATTAGAGTTACAAAGTTGAAATTCAGTATGTATAATCTTTAGATACCAGCGGATATTATAGTGGTACTATTATCCGGCCACACCCACCCATACGCCCACCAACCTCAAAAGACGGTTTTCGCATTTTCTAGAAAAGAGGATATCTCGGTAACTATAAGAGATAGATAGAGTTCGGATTAAGCATGTAGATTTTAATGATGCTCCCAATGCGAATTGCTTTTTCCCGATCAAGCCACGCCCACAAGCCGCGGAAAACTGTGGTGTCTATAAAATTATTATATATGTCTTCGTTCGACCTTGTGTAACTTATTTCTGTTAATATTTATCAATTTACCAAAGATTTTTCAAATCGGAACATTATTTCGCTATTTATAAGAAGTTAAGGTTATAAGGCCTCACATGGGCAGTGACGTCACTATAAGCATACTCAGCATACTTCCTCTGACAATATGTGGCGCCTTGTGAATGTCCACTAGCAAAATAATATTTTAAAATTTTGTAAAACAGTAACGGGTATTTTATAGTCGCGGCACTCGACTATAGTGTTTCCATTTGCTTTTCATTTTTTTCATAAAAACTATTGAAAAATCGAGCGACATTAAAGCTGCCAGATTATCGTGCGGCCTGAAAACCGAACAAAAACTAGTCAGGTTATTATGTAACAATCCTTTTTCTTTCTTTTACCTTATAAGCCAAAATAGATGGCAAATTAACAGGAAACTAAACTACACCCTTAACGGAATTCCTAAAATCCACCTAAAATTGGTGTAGTAGATGTAAAAGACGTGGACTCCACTGCTAATGTAATCAACAAAATTGAATCACAAGATATCGATACAAATTTAACAAACATCTTATTATTAATAATTGTTTTTATTATGAGCGCATTAACTCTTTATAAAGCCTATATTAACCACAATAAGTGCATATCAAAAAGAGCTGTAAACAGAAGCCAGGCTAAGCCAGAATTTAAATTAATAAAATAAAGCGCCAAAAATTATCATAAAAAGAAGTTTTAAAAAAATATTAAAAATTAAATACAAATATTCACATGCACACAGTGGCATATTGAAAAGAGAACTAGACATTATTAAATAAAATAAATAAAAAACAAAAGGAAACGCTATATTCGAGTGCAGCGACTATAAAATACCCGTTGCTGTTTCACACAATTTAAAAATATTCATTTTGCTAGTGGAAATTCACAAGGCGCCTATTGTCAGAGGAAGCATGTTGAGTAATTGATAGTCGCAAACCATGTGAGGCCTTATAACCGATATTTCTACATAAATAGCGAAAAATTGTTCCCATATAAAAAATCTTTGGTAAATCGATAGATATTAACAGAAATAAGTTATACAAGGTCAAACCAAGGCATTCATAATATTGTTATAGACGCCAAAGTTTTCCGCGGTTTGTGGGTGTTAGAGTGAGCATTATAAGGCCTTGTAACCTAAATTTCTACATAAATAGCGAAGTAATGTTCCGATTTAAAAAATCTTTTGTAAATCGATAGATATTAACAGAAATAAGTTATACAAGGTCAAACGAGTGCATTCATAATAATATTATAGACGCCATAGTTTCCGCGGCTTGGGGGCGTTAGAGTGCGCATGGACGGATGCAACTTCGTGGCAAGTTGCAGTGGCATCTCTTAAATACGTATTCTTAAACACAACTTTGTAGCTTTTCGAGTTTCCGAGATTTTTTTTTTTTTGGGTTTTCGGGTTTTTTGGGCGTTGAGTAGTAGTGGCTTGATCGGAAAAAAGACCTCGACCCTACATATTTAAAATGGAAATTTCGAACTACGGCTGTATTAGCCGAATTAGATGTTTTAAACGAAAAAAACGAAAGAAAGCTAAAATTACGTTCATAGAGTTCTTAAGCGATTCTTTGTTTGAATTTCATCACGATCGCATTGGGAGCTTCATAAAAACCTACATGCTTAATCCAAACTTACTATCTCTTATAGTTACCGAGATATCACATTTTCTTAAAAAAGGTGAAAACCGTCTTTTGAGCTTTTTGGGCGTATGGTTGGGTGTGGCCGAATAATAATAGCACTATAAGATGCGCTGGCATCTAAAGATTATACATACTAGAATTAATTTTTCTAGCTCTAATAGTTCCTTAAATTTCAGCGATTTTAGCTTTTCGTGATTTGTGGCCGTTAGCGTGGGAGTGACAGGATGCTGTAATAAACTTACTCTGCGACCTTAAGAATCTTCATGGATAAGCTCAACTTTGTATCTCTTATAGTTCCTGAGATCTCAGCGTTCATACGGACAGACGGACAGACGCATGGACAGATGGACGGACATGGCTCAATCGACTTCGCTATTGATCCTAATCAAGAATAAATATACTGTATAGGGTCGGAAACGCTTCCTTCGACCTATTACATACTTTTCAACGAATCTAGTATACCCTTTTTCTCTACGACTAACGGGTATAACAAAGCTAAAAGGTGTCCAAAAATCTAATCGGAAATGAAACAACAATATCTGAAGTCATTTCTAGATTAAAAAGCAACTGTCAGCAAAGCTGATGAACCTACAGCAACGCAAATAAAACTGCCAATCAATACACACAAGAGGTTGAGCAGATGACAAAATCTTTATTCCACTCAGCATGCAATCAAATCAATAACTAAAAATTGTACAATCGATAAGGTTAAACTTATCATGCAAGCTGGTACCTTCAATACTTCTCTTAATACTACTACTGGAAACTCGAACAGAGGCTACAATAACAACAATATAAATAATGTAAGAGTAGCCAATGAAACATTGGGAAACTCCCAAACCCCTTTAAGCACTGAACAGTAGAGAATGTAACAGGCAATACTATTAATCTCAGCGAGAATATATTCGTTTCATTCACCCATGTGGCTACCGGAAAAGAACTTGTATTTTTGGTAGTCACAGATGACGAAATCTCTATAGTAAAAAAAAATCCGATATATTTCAAAACATACAGGATAATAACATAATAGATATACGGGGAATAAGCCAAGAAATTACTTAACCCAAGGTACATAATTCCACACGATTTTCATATCGTAGACTTACACTGAGCTGTCCCTTGTGATCGCATACTAGGAAATGATTTTATTAAAAAATACAACTGTCAACTAGACTTTCAGCCATCTGAAGATTGGTTTATAATAAGTCGAAACAATTTAAAATTTCCAATATATGTTCCAATAGCATACAGTTCTAGCAATAACTCAATTCTTTTGCCAGCAACATCACAAGTCATTAGAATAATAAAATTAAATTCAAAAGAGGACAGTGTATTAATTCCAACTCAAGAAATTGAGTATGAAATTTTTATATCTAGTACCATAGCTACAACAGAAAATGCCTTCATTAGACTACTGAATACAACAGACGAAGATAAAGTAGTAAGTGCGAATAATTTAGCATATGAATCACTTTTGAACCACGAATTAATCGAGGGAAACAAAGAATCTAGAAAAAAGTCTGTAATATCACAATTGTCAAAAAGTTTTCCCATACAATTCAAATCACAACTCTCAAACTTATGTAAAGAATATAATGACATATTCGGATTAGAAACCGAACCAATTAGCAGAAATAATTTCTACAAACAAAAACTGAGATTAGAAGATGATGAACCCGTAAACATAAAAAACTATAGAAGCCCACATAGTCAGGTGAACCAAATTCAAAAGAAAGCCTACCGACAGGATTGTCGATCCCTCTGTTTCTGAATACAATAGCCCATTATTATTCTACGTCCGAAGAAAAGAAGTGGCGACAATCGTCAGATTAATAAAAAATTACTGTCCGATAAATTTCCACTCTTTAGAATTGATTATATTTTAGATCAACTAGGTCGAGCAAAACACTTTTCAGTCTTGATTTAATGTCAGGATTTTACCAAATAGAACTAGAAAAAAGCTGAAGAGATATAACTTCCTTTTCAACGAGCAATGGCTCGTATCGCCTTTTGTTTTAAAAATAGCGCCAAATTCATTTCAGATAATGATGAATATTGCCTTCTCTGGACTTGAACTTTCACAAGCATTCCTTTATATGGATGACTTAATAGTTATACGTTGCTCCGAAAAACTAATGCTTAAAAACTTAACAGAAGTTTTTGAGAAATTTAGGGAGTTACATCCACAAAAATGTTCTATGTCATAAGTGCACAGATAACGGAATACTTCCAGACGACAAGAAATATGACGTCATACTGAATTATCCAGTACCGCACGATGCAGACAGCGCAAGACTTTTTTTTGCATTCTGCTATTACTACGACGATTCATAAAAAATGTCGCCGACTCATAATACGATTATGTAAAAATAATGATCCTTTTTATGGCAAACATTTCACTATCAAAACAGATTACAGACCTTTAACAAACATGTTCTCAATTACTAACCTAATTTCCAAACTGACACGTATGAAGATAGAATTAGAAAAATACAAATTCACAGTTGAATATTTAAAGGGAAAAGGCAATTACGTAGAAGGTGCGTTATCAAAAATAACCACCAAGGACCTACAAAATATAACCGGAAATATAAATAAAGTCACTACAAGATACCAAAGTAGACAGAAATCCTGCGCAGTAGAAAAAGAAATAGACTTGCCTACGACGACGTACGTGAACTAGTGAACTTGCACGTAAAAAATTTTCTATGCCTATTTAGACATGGAAAAAAAATTACTGCAAAATATGATGTTAGCGATTTATATACCAATGGATCCCTTGACTTAGGTCAGTTTTTCCACAGGCTTGAGGCACAAGCCGGTATACATAAAATCAGCCAACTCAAAGTGGCACCGTGGGAAAATATCTTTGAGCACGTTTCAATATATAATTTCAAGAAAATGGGCAAGAAAACATTTAAATCATTGAGAGTAGCACTACTCAACCCGGTGACCCTACTAAGTTCTGAAAAAGAAAAAGAAATTGTTATGTCTACATACCATGATAAACCAATTCAAGGAGGTCATACTGACATTACCAAAACCTTGACCAAGGTGATAAGACATTATTTTTGGAAAGGTATGACTCGAGATATTACCGACTACATACGAAGAGGTCAGAAATGCCAAAAAGCTAAAATAACTAAGCAGAATAAGACTCCATTGATAATAACTGATACACCAATAAATTGTTTTGACAGAGTCATAGTGGACACTATTGGTCCATTACCAAAATCAGAAAATGGCGTTAAGTATGCAGTCACCCTAATATGTGACCTGACTTCAGTTGCCATACCAGTTCCGAATAAAAACGCGTACACTGTCGCTAAAGCAATTTTTAAATCATTTATTCTGAAGTACGGTCCAATGAAGACATTCATTACGGACATGGGTACAGAATATAAGAATTCAATTATAAATAAAAAATGACTTGTGCAAATACCTCATATTTAGGTTGATATAAACTCCTCGAAAACACATAAATATTCTAGAATTTTAAACCACTTGGACTGTCTATCAAACTGAGCATAGTGTTGGTTTAACCACAATTCGTAGGTCCAACAGTAAGAGCTCTTATTGTATTCGGTAAGTGTCGTCTTGTGAAGTGCGGAATTGCCTTAAACGGCTCCCCCCCACGCGTAGGTCCAAAGAAAGGTAAACTTCAAAGGCCTATGGCTATGGCGTACGGAACGGAACGGTTTTATTCATCCTCTTCTTACGGCAGTGTGCCCTCCTACCATTCACAAGACAATGAAAAGGCACTTTCCGGCGACATTCACATAACCGCGATTAATAAGCCCGTACTTCAATGGACCAAAAATCGGATAACTTAAAAAATACTAAATTTCCTATTAATACTGACTTAACTATCGATAACAATGTTTTGACCGTCGACATCCCCGACCCCGTGAAGACCCGCTTCACTCAAATCTAAAACTGCAAGTTTAGAGACGGTCCGCAACATTGTCCAAGATAGTCCATTATCATTTACGCGCACAGTGGCGCGTCTGATGACTCCATCAGCTCCGCTGTATACCTCCTCCACGATGCCCTTGCGCCACTCTCGTTTGGGCAAAGCAGAATCGCAGACGAACACCATATCGCCTTGGCGGATGGGCTCCGTTCTCCGGCACCACTTCTCGCGGCGCACAAGCGTAGGCAGGTACTCCATGACCCACCTCCTCCAGCTTCCAAGCGGTCCTCTAGAAGGGGTCCCATTATCGGCGGCATCGGCCGCGTCCGTTGTTGCTTGCATTCGTTGCACGACGAGATTACCTCCTTCAGCACTCGTCTAATCTTCGTGACCCAGAATCTCGTCCGGATCTGGGCAATCGCCGCATCCACGTTTTGATGTTTCATCTGGGCGTGGTAGTGTCTTACTACCATCTCCGAAAGACTGTGCCTGTGGGACAGCATCACAGGCCTCCTCGCACTGTACGGCATGGACAGCGCGGCATCGACTCTGCCATAAACTCGCAGAACTCCATATTTGTCCACGTAAGGCGCCAGACTTCGAATTCCGCTCGAGTTGGCGACTTCCTCTCCGCGTTCCGCCGACCTCATCTCGTCGGGTCCAAGGATTTTCTGCTCAGACTCACCCCATCCGACGCTCTTGACTTGTCCAGGTGGTCCCAACGCCGCTTCCACGATGGGTGAGCTGGATGAGAACTGGCATAGCTCGAATCCAGCCTCCGCGTGTATCTCTCGAGGTAGATACCTCAATAGCTTCGCTCTCCGTATCGAAACTATCTACGTAGTCATCGACGTAATGGTGGTCGATGATGGCCTTGACTGCCCTCGGATCTGAATCCCGAAACTTCAGGGCATTCACCGTCTTGACGTAGTGCGCAGTGCTCGGCGAGCAGGCTGCTCCAAACGTCATTACGTTCATTTCGTATATATCCGGCTCTCAATCGTCGTTGCCATCTCTCCAGAGGAACCGTTGGGAACATCGATCCTCGGGTCGGATCAGCACTTGGTGGAACATCTCCTTGATGTCCCCGCAGACTCCGACTGCTCCTTCTCTGAAGTGGAAGAGCACAGCTGGCAAGGGCTTGTATTGCTGTGGCCCCTTGTCCAGCGCCGAATTGAGTGAGGTTCCTCCAACCTTGGCTGCAGCATCGAACACAAGCCGGACCTTACCGGACTTGTTTGGGTTTTCCACACAAAAAAGGTGGCAAATACCACAGCTTGTCGCTCTTCACCGCGACCTAATCCGGCTGCAACTTCCTTGCATATCCTTTGGAAATGTAATCCTTGATGATACGGTCGCTTCAACTTCTTCTCGACGTTGATCAGCCGTCCGTGCGCCATCTCGTAGCTCCGTGGCAACACAGCGTGGTCGTCCTTCCAGAGCAATCCCGTCTGGTAGCGACGCCCCACTTTCACCGTGGTGTCCTCGAGGATCCTTTGGGCCCGCGTGTCGTCGCTGGCTGCGACCGGTGGCGCGAGCTTTACACCAAAGCTTTCCATGTCGAAGTAGTCCTCCACCATCTTTTCCATCGTGTCGTCCATTGACACGGCAAGAAGGCACGACCTCGGTGACGGCGTAGTTGACTGTCCATTTACTGGCCCGAACACAACCCACCCAAGCTCGGTTGCGGCCGCATACGGTCCCTCTCTGGCAAACCGCCTCGTCCTAAGTGGCAATCCCAGATGACCATGGTCCAGTCCGATTAGCAACTTCTGCACCACGTTGCTGTAGGGCTTCATCGGCAGTCGCGAATCCCTTTGCACGCCCTGGACATCTCGTCGACTTAACGTTTGCATCGGCAGACTCAAGTTTGAAACGGCGTACACGTTCCTCAACGGGTGGCGAGTGGGCTTCCCAGCTCCACTTATCTCCAGACTCACCACGTTGGTAGGCTCCCTGCTGGCTCTTCCTCCAAACCATTGGATGTTCAGCTCTCGATGTTCGCCTTGCAATCCCAGATCCCTCCGTAGCTCGTTGTCGATCATCGTGACGGAGAATCCTTCATCTAACAACGCGTATATGTCCACCTGGCGACCAGCTCCGAAAAACGTTACTGGCAGTATCCGGAACAAAAGTCGGCCTCTTTCGACGTCAATACTTAAATTCGTCCGCACGGGCGCCTCCGCTGGCTGAGGGGCCCTTCTCTCCAGGAACAGCCGGCTGCTGGCTCCTCTTGTGGTCCCTGTAACTACCTCGTGGCGAAGACCTCCTTTCCGGGCTGCGTCTGGAAACAGATGACATCTGGTTTCCTCCGTTGTGGCGCCTGAAGCCACCTCGCTGTTCCGGCCTTCTTCGCCCTTCGTCCTCTCCATGTAGCAGATGGTGATGCAATCTGGGGCATCCGTTAATCTGGCACTCGCCATGCACATCGCAGGATCTGGTCTTATGCCCACTCCGTAAGAATGTGAAGCAGAGCCGATGTCTCTTCACCATGCTCCACCTGCCCGGTGGCGAAGTTCCGATAAACTCCCTGCAGTTCGTCGTAGCATGTTGCCCTCCACAAATTGGACAACCTCTATGCCGGTCATCCCGCTGCTCGTATCCGTCCTGGTCGACGCTCGCGTGTAGAACTCGACGCCTCTGCTCCTTTCCCTCGATGTCCAAAATCGTACACACGATGTTTGCGTACTCCTGTAGCCACACTCTGATGTGCGCTACAGTGGGAAAGGGCTCGATCGATGCAGCGTGCCTGGCCCAATCCACTCGTTTGCTGGTGGGAAGCTTTGCCACAAGATCCTCCATGAGGGTGGGGTTTCCCAGATGTTGCTCCGCCTTCGCCGACTGCAAGAAGGCCGTGAGGTTACTCACTCTAGTTGCGAAGGGAACGATCCTCGCCGGGTTCTGCTCCGTAATCGGCGGCACCTCTCGCACGCTGTTCAGCTGGCTGCGTATAAGCTGCTCCGGTCGGCCAAACCTAAAGCGCAACTGCTCCATCACGGCTCTGACGTTCGCAGGGTGAATCAGCAGCGACTTCACTGTCTCGCGTGCTTCATCTTTCAGCGCCTTCAACAGCCTCTGGTTGTTCTCCAGGTCCGTGCAGTTGTACGCTTGGGTCGTCTCCACAAATGCACAATTAAAGATGGGCCAATCCTCGGGCTGCCCTCCAAATATAGGCAAGTCTAGGAGCCTCCTTGGCCCATTCGCTCCTTGGGTTCCAATCGGTGTCATCGAGGCGTAGGATCCCACGAATGGCGATGCAGTTGCCACGTTGTGGATGCTCCCGCCCGGTAGCACGAATCCATGCGCTGTCTGCGCAGCACGTGTAGCACACAGTGGGTTGCTAGTCGTCAGTAACGGTGGTCCACTTCAATATGGCGGCAGCGTGTAGGCCGCACTGCTCGCGCCGACACCGCTATGTGGGACCGGCCCGACCCCGTTAGTTGGGTCCTCACCGTTCGATGTGGCTAATGGCGGTCCGCTCCACGATGGCGGCCGCTCCGACGCTCCACTGTTGGCGCCATTTGCGCTTGGGCCAACTGCGATTGGCGCGCAATTGGTGGTGCTCGTTATGTTCATGGCTCTAACCTGTTTTAGCTCATTCACCAACGCCGTGATCCTATCCAAAAGGTACGCCGTGGGTGACTGGCCCACCTCCGGCTCTGAGCTCGCAGCTGCTTTTACAGTTCTCCTTGGTTGGGACGCAACTGTAGTCGCTGTAGTGGCTGGGCGAGAAATGGCCGCCGCCGTGGTTATGTTAACCCCTGGCCGGTTTTCTGCTGCACTACTCGCTGGCTGCTGCGTTTTTGTAGGGGTGGCTTCCCCTCCGTTCAGCCGGGAACTCCTCCTGGGGGAATGCTGAATCTCCAAATAAATATGGTCCAAATATGGCGCTGCCCTAGCGCTCCAAAATGGCGGACCTGTGCCGTCTGGCTGCTGCCGCTGATGCTCGGCGCTCCTTGCGCCTCCTGACCGCTGGTGCTTGGCGCTCCTTGCGCTTCCTAACCCGACGCTGGCTGCGTCTCCTGAACTGACGCCGGCTGCGTCTCCGTGCCGCTGGCTGCGACTCCGTCCGTACTCAGTGTTTGGCGCTCCTTGCGCCGTCTATGTCGCTGGCTGTGACTCCTCTGCTGGTACGGGAAATGCGCTCCGTGCGCTCCTGGCAACTCTCTAGCTGGTCGTCAAGCCGTCCTCCAGCGCAAGTTGCCCTTGTAGTCTCCCTAGGACTGCGAATAAAGGATGTCGTCTTGTGAAGTGCGGAGTTGCCTTAAACGGCTCCCCCCACGCGTAGATCCAAAGAAAGGTGAACTTCAAAGGCCTATGGCTATGGCGTACTGAACGGAACGGTTTTATTCATCCTCTTCTTACGGCAGTGTGCCGTTTTACCGTTTGAAGCCCATATACCAGGATAAAAATTTTGTAGGCCGGGTACAAAGCAAGAAAAACGTTTGAAACGAGGAGATCAAGGAATAAATAAACTGAATGAGGCTTGTAAAGAACATGATATAGCATATTCCCATAAAAAGGATTTAGTTGAACGTCAAATTGCAGATTCTATATTAATTGATAAAGCTTGGTCACGTGTAAAAGCACCAGTCAGCACTCTTGGCGAAGAAGTAACAGCAAATTTTGTAACCAACATTATGAAAACAAAGAAAAAATTTGGAATGGGAATATTAAAGACAAAAAAGAAATGTAAAGGGAAGACGACGAGGAAAAAAGTAAAGATGATGTATCTGTCGACTTTTATTAACACTGCTACTAGAACTTTAAAAAAACTAAAGCCATTGGCCATTATGAGTGCAATTAAAATTGCACGAAAATCAGTTCAATCGACAATGGTTTCGAAGAAAAACGTGAAAGTACCAAGAATAATTAATGTACCCAAAACTGGTGATTTTTTTTACCAATCATACCTATTTTGACTGCTCTTAGAGCCCCCGGTAGTTTAGCTAGTGGAAGTGCAGCCATTGCAAAAACAATAACCAATGCTAGAATGGCGAAAGAGGATATGGATGAGAAGAAACGACATAATAGAAAAATTGAAAGTGTTGCTTTAAGAGAAGGGTTATATCTCAAACCGTATAGAACATGTTATTGATTCTCTCTAAAACCATACAGTAAGGGAAATTGTATTAAGAAGCGAAAGAACTAATATGTCAGCTACCCAATAGACCACTTTCAAATATAGACATTGCAACTTTTGCTCAAAAATATATTCCAAATATTCGAGGAGTATTTATGAGAGATTTATTTCTACATTCTCCAAGATTTCGAGAATGCGGTATAGTAAACCTAGATGATTCACAATCAAGTGGTAGACATTGGGTGACATATAACAAAAATAAAAACGATATACATTATTTCGATAAACAATTCTTTAAATGACTAAGTCCCGCTCTCTGAGTGGCACTCTCACTCTCAAATTATTATGTACAATCAATATCCCAAGCGGGCGATCTCACTCCCCAACTTATGTAAACAAAGGGCAGTATAAGTAAGATTTTTGTCACAATAATTCAGTCTTAAGCTCAGATCATCTGAATAAAGACGTTAACCTAAATATTCCTTTATTAATTCAACTTGGCGTTGTCCTTAGTCAACTCACGGGACATTAATTCGACTCAAATAAATATCAACACTTCACTGGCGCATTCGGAAGAATACAAAAAGTATCAGAAAAAAAGAACATCGAGTGAAAAATAAATTAAATTTTTTAATTCAGTTCTCGAACAATAATTACGCAAAACATTTTAAAACCCTTCAACTTGGATTATAATTCCAATTCGGTTGTCCAACAAAAAGTGAAAGAATAAAAACAAACCAAAACAAAAACACAATAAGGCCAACGGCACCTAACAGTTAATAACAACAAATAAATTTTAAGAAAATTAAACAAACACTTCAATTTTAAAAAGTGAAATCAAAAATTATAACAACAAATTTACTATAACAATGGCACAACCAGTTATCGCCGCACCCCAAATCGTTGCACTAAGCGACAACAACCTTGCTGAAGCTCGTCGGCAGCTAAAAGACATCATGCCATTGGTGATCCAGAAACTCTTAACACTTTCGTCAGCAGAGTGGACTATGTAATTTCACTCTACCAAAGGATTCTTTCTGGAGCCATCGAAAGAAACTTGGACGGACACGTAACACGATCATTGGGCCTTCGAAACATTGAAGATTGGCCTGACCTTAGATCGAGACTAGTTGAAGAACTTAAACCCCAAACACCGAACTACAAACTTCTGGAGAATTTCAGGGAGACACATTACAAGGGAAATCTGAGAGCATTCTGCGAAGAACCAGAAAGACAACGTCGAGTACTAATTTCGAAATTGCGTCTAGAAGGTAACCAGACAGATTTTCTTATTTATCTTCAGGCGATTAAAGATTCCATTAAAATATTGATCAGAAAATTACCGATACAATTATTCACTATTTTGACTCATCTTGACATTGCAGACTTAAGATCATTAATCACTATCGCATAAAATGAGGAAATATATGACGAACATGTTAACATGTGGCCAAATCATTTCGGACCCATCCAATAAATGAACACACAACCACTTACTCACAAAAATCCTTTTCCACAATATTTAAATAAAATTCAAAATCTTCAAACAGCACATTTATTGATGAATTGAGATTTCAAGACGCACAAGAACCCGAATACGAAGAAATACAACCTAATTATTATGAACAACAGTATTATGACCACAATCAATACCATAGGTTGATTAATGAGCAACAACAGGTAAAATACACCCAAAATAAAGATGAACAAAATCAAAATAGTTCAGAACCAAGCGAAAATTTTCGGTTAACAGCCGCGGACAACACCAATACATAGAAATAGCATACAAAGCTTTGTAAAGGTTGGACATACAATTGCCTTATAGACACAGGATCCACAATAATACTATATGCGAAGTTTTGACATCAAATGGCCCTATTACATTGAACAAATTAATTATGTTACCCAGCAATAGTATTTTTTAAAACAAATGAACCATTGTATGTACACAATTTTTCTAATAATTATGATATACTAATTGGCAGAAAATTGTTGAAAAATGGAAAAGGTCACCTGAATCAGGAGGAAACTTCAAGGTTGAAAGGTTTATTAAATAAATTCAAAAATCTTCAATATGAAGGAGACAATTAAATAAATAAATTAAATACAACATAATAAATTAAATACAACACATAACTCCCCAATTTATCCAAAACAGTACCCACTTGCTCAAGCGCACAAAATTGAAGTCGATAACTAAGTACATGAATTTCTTAATCAGGGATTAATTAGGGAAAGTAATTGACCATACAATAGTCCTACCTGGGTAGTACCTAAAAAACTGATGCTTCTGGAAAAATTAAGTAAAGAGCAGTAATTGATTATAGAAAGCTAAATGAAATAACTATTCCCGACAGATATCCAATACCAAACATCGACAAAATCCTTGGTAAACTAGGTAAATGCCAATATTTTACAACTATCGATTTGGCAAAAGGATTTCATCAAATAGAAATGGACTCAGAATCAATACCTAAAACTGCACTTTCCACCAAAAGCGGTCATTACGAATACCTTCAAATGCCATTTGGCCTTAGAAATGCACTAATGCAAAAATGCAATTACTTGCCATTGTTTGGGCCACTAAAACTTTTCGACATTATTTACTAAGACAACATTTTCTCATTGCTAGTGACCATCAACCTCTTAGATGGCTGCATACCTTAAAATAACCGAATGCCAAGTTACAAAGATGGAGAGCCAAGTTAAACGAATACCAATTTAAAATCGACAATATTAAAGGGAAAGAAAATTCAGTTGCCGATGCATTATCAAGAATTAAAATTGAAGAAAATCACCACAGTGAAGTTATTCAACATGGTGCAGAAAAAGATAATAGTAACCTAATTCATTTAACAGAAAAACCAATAAAATATTTCAAAAAACAAATAATTTTCATTAAATCCGATAACAATAAAGTAGAGCATTCAACAATATTCGGTAACTCCATTACCACAATCCAATATAATGTAATGACACTCGACAAGGCCAAACTAATTTTACTTGCTCATTTTATTCATAGAAACATAACCATTCATATTGAAAGCGATGTAGATTTTGAAATCATTCAAAGAGCACACAGAGAAATTATTAATACCACTTACACTAAAGTAATTCGCAGCTTCCACTTATTAAAGAATGTTTGTTCATACGCCGAATTCAAAGAAATTATACTTCAATCACATGAAAAACTTTTACATCCAGGTAGACCAGAGACGGAGCTTTCACTAGCTTGACTCTAAAGCGATGGCTTGAAGCAGAAGGAATTGAATTACAACTTAACACGACAAAACCCGGTGTAGCAGACGTCGAAAGACTACATAAGACAATAAATGAAAAAATCCGAATAATCAACTCATTCGATGATGCAGAAGTAAAATTATGCAAGATAGAGACAATTCTTTACACATACAACCATAAAATAAAACATGACACCACTGGACAAACACCTGCTCAAATATTCTTATACGCTAGACATCCAATATTAAAAACTCAAACTCAAAAGAAAGGAAAATAGATAAAATAAATGAAGATCGAAAGGAATTTAACATTGACACTAGATACAGAAAAGGTCCACTTCAAAAGGGAAAATTAGAAAATCCATTTAAGGCAAACAAAATGTAGAAAAAATAGACGAAGACCATTACAAAATTCTAAGGAAAAATAAGGAAACCCAATACCACAAAACACAATTTAAGAAACAAAAGAAAACTAATGCCGTTAAACTTCCACAGGAAACTTCTGAACAATGATGTTATTTCTATTACTCACCACGGGCCACACTCAACAAATTCAAATAACCAAAACAGATTACGACCTTGGCTATTTACTCTTCTCAAGCCTTCCAATTCAAATACCGGTAGTATATGAACATCACTGTTTAAGAATTAATTTAACAGAAATCAATAACATTTAACATAAATCAATCTTTTGGTAACAAAATCAAAGACTCCCCCAGAATGAAATATTTGTACAACAAACTACTAAAAGAATTAAATGGTATAACTATTCATCAGCAAAATAGGCAGAAACGTGGACTATTTGACATAATAGGTTCATCTTTTAAATTTCTTTTTGGCACACTTGATGAAAATGGGTAAAAATGAACAAAAAAATAGACGCAATTGCAGAAAATTCAATTCAACTTCATAAATTAAATGATGTCGTAAAGTTTGTGAATGAAGGACTGGAGAAACTTACTAACTACGAAAATAACCGCAATAGTATTGACACACTTGTTTATGAACTCATGCAATTTATTGAGTACATTGAAGACATCGAAATGGGCATGCAACTTTCACGTCTTGGACTTTTTAACCCAAAGTTACTCAATTACGACAAACTAGAACGCATTAACAGCCAAAATATACTTTTAATCAAAACATCAACGTGGATTGACTACAAAAGTAACGAATTACTACTTGTTTCACATATCCCTATTAACCACAAAACCATTAACACCATTTAAATAATTCCTTATAACGACCATAATGGGTATCAGTTAGACTATTCAGATCAACAATCATATTTTGAAGATGAGAATAAAATTTATAATCAAGACAATAAAGAAGTTAATAATGAATGCATTAAAAATATAATTATGCGTGAAAATCCAATTTGTAATTTATACCAACTCCTTCAAAGGAAATGATTCAATACGTTGAACCAAATATTATTCATGGAATCTAACTAAAACTACAATCGAACAAAATTGTCAAGAATTTAATGGCGATATAAAAATAAATGGAAGCAAAATTATAAGAATAAAGCAATGTAGAGTTAAAAGTGGAAATGTTATTTTAAGCGAAAATTCGTTAAGTCCACACTTTACGTAATTATAATATTAGTAGTGCTAGTAGTAGTAATAGTGCCCTATCAAAACTGTTTACACTAAATCCACATACCTTTTTATATACAAAATTTAGAAAACAAGCAAAAAATAATCAAGAACCACAACAAGAAATAGAACCAGCACAAAACCAGTTTCCTGCATTGTACCCTGAAATGCCAGCCCAAACAAAGGCAACCCTTTTAAGGGGAGAGAACTGACATATTCACAAATTCCGTTATGTACCAAGAAATGATAATCTGCAGCGTAGGCGATCCCACGCTGAACCAATGTAAGCAATCCTCATACGTAGTAGGCAATAACATAAAAAATTCTTTAAATGGCTAAGTCCCGCTCTCTGAGTGGCACTCTCACTTTCAAATTATTATGTACAATCAATATCCCAAGCGGGCGATCTCGCTCCCCAACTTATGTAAACAAAGGTCAGTAGAAGTAAGATTTTTGACACAATAATTCAGTCTTAAGCTGAGATCATCTGAATAAAGACGATAACCTAAATATTCGTTTATTAATTCAACTTGGCGTTGTCCTTAGTCAACTCACGGGACATTAATTCGACTCAAATAAATATCAACACTTTACTATATAAATATTAGATGCTGTAGGTTTTAGTAAACAGTATAGATTGAGTAACGCAAAGTGATTACATAACGATTACGTATTTTTAAAACATACTTTATCAAAATTTATACAGTTAACAGAAGTGAGATCTGCTTTGAAGAGAATGTTTGATGACCTCAAACATGTTAAAAATCAAAGCGTTATAGAATTGGAGGAAACATTTAAACCTATTACAGAACCTTTAAATGAACTTGTTAACGAAAATAAAAAGCAGACGTTTTTAAAAAAATGAGAGAGCTTAGGTTAAACGCTACTTATACCAAAATAATATATAAATAATATACATAAATAAAGTATGAGAATGACATGAGAACATCAGACAAACAGAAATGTATCTCAGTACCGATCTATGAATGAAAGTGATTCGTATGATTATTTTTCACAAACAAATGTTTTTGAAAAAGGAAAGCAAGACGAAACACATGGTTATGAGGACAAAGAGAGTGAGACGGAACCTATATCAATGCCTACAAAAGAAAATGAAATGAGGGAAGATATAGATATAGGAGATGAGATAGATAATGAAAATTATGATTGTAAAATCAGCCAATTGAGTCGGGAAAATATATTGGATAATGTATTGACATTAGGAAATAGTGTACTAAAAATTAATGATAATAAGATAAATTTGTCTAGTGGAATGAGTTGCGAGCTAACTCATGGTCTGTATTCTCTTATATTTCATAAACACCCCCAAAATTATAATGATCATGATTTGAAAACATATAAAAATATTATATTGGAAACAAATGTTCACAGATAAGGTTATAACGTGAATAATCGAATTAAAGGTTCACGTGCATTAAAATGCACTAAAATTATTAAAAAAAAATAATAAATTATAATGAAAATCCTACTACATCCACTCCACTTCGTACAAAGACTGGTTTCGGTATAAAACTCTGGAGGAATCAAAGCAAAATTACATATATTGGAATGATGTGAATGAGCTAGTCGAAGGGTTACAAATTATAGTGGCATCAAAAACAGCGGGTAACAACAATCACAATAATGAGATTTTCTTAATAATAGAGGAACTGCGAAAGGAGGGAATTATTGTTTAATTAAAGTATATATATTAAACACAAAAAAGATTTTTATTTATAATCATCATGTCTATTGACAAGTTTGGACATTTTTTTAATGATAGGGAGCAATCAAATCATTTAAAAAGAGGAGTTAAGTCAATTGATAATTGATTTAATTGATACTGATGGTAATCTAAACGCTCATAACAAAAGAGTCCAAACCGAAATTAAACCCTTAGATGACAACGACTTGACCACAAAACAATATACAGATGAGTGTGTCAGAAAGTTGGGAGAAGAACTAAGAAAACTTGTAAATGAAGGTATTAATCGTCGACTGGCAAAAATTTCAAATCTTGAAAATAAAATAGAAGTCTATAACAAGAGAGCAGATAGTACTGACCAAATATATGAGAAAGTTCTTGAAAAGATAAAAGTTATTGAGGATTATATTTGTAATTATATAACAAAACCGACAGCGATACCAAAAAAGACAACAGTTGAAATAGAAGGTGTAGCCTATACACCAATTCGAAGAATATGATTAAACGAGCAATTGTAAATGAGTGGCACGGACCGTCTCGTAAACACTTTCAACGAAGACGACTCATTACGAAGGGAATAAACAACCTGTGGCAAGCAGATTTGGTCGAAATAGAGGGTTATTCAACATCTAACAAAGGTTATGATTCCAAATTTGCTTGTGAGGCATTACAATCAAAAAATGGCAATAATGTTTCCAAGCAATGGAAAAAATCTTAAAATCAGGTAACGGAACACCAATAAACAGATAATGAAAAAGAGTTTTTTAATAAAAAATTTAAACAATTAATGAAATGTTATGATATAAATCATTGTTCGACGATCAGCACTCTTAAGGCATCAATTGGCGAGCGTTTTAATAGAACACTCAAAGAGTCAATGTAGTTTAGTTTCAATGGAAAATATAAAAGGATAGATATTTACAAAGTTGATATTTGATTACAATAATAGGGTACATAGAACCATAAAAATTAGCCCAATTAGTGTCAACACAACTAATGAAAAACGAATATTAAAAGACTCATATAATCACATAAAGATATATGTTGAGAGTAAACTACGAAATGGTGATCACGTTCGTATCAGCAAGTATAAACATGTGTTTGAAAAAGGGTGTACACTTAATTATACAACGGAAATCTATAAAATTAGAAAAGTCAACAATACATTCCCAAAAACATACTTACTTGAAGATTATAAAGGTAATCCGATTCAGGGTGGGATCTTTAAAGAAGAACCCAAAGAGACTGAATTCCCAAACACTTTTCTAGTTGAAAAAATTTTAAAGCGAAAAGGGGATACATTTTTGGTAAAATGGCTCGGCTTTCCAATGGATGAAGCCACCTGGGTAAATAAAAATGAAATTTTATAGTACAAAATTCCAAATGATAAGACATATTATTTAATTTATTTATTATTAATTTTTTTTATATCTTAAATCTTATCTTAAATCTTATAAATCAAGTTTAATAGAATATTATACATGTTTTACAATTTATATTTGTATTACTTATATTTTCCACAATCTCGATCAAAATAAAACATTTCCAATTCAATTGACTTCTAAAATAATTTCTTTCTATATTTTCTCGATTATCTCTAAGTTTATTTAATGTATTATCTTCTCTAATTCTTTCATTTATTAGATCTCTTAAAAATATATTTTCAAGTTCTACGAAATCGATACTATCGACAATATACTTTTCCATTAACCTTTGATGTTTTATTGATATTGATAACCATGATCGTTGTGATTTAATATTGTAAACTCTGTTTCATTGTGTTTACGCTTTCTTTTACTATCATAAGCACAAAGAATATTCTTATATACCCTATTTGCTGATATTTTGGGTGCCCTTGATCTAAACATTGTCCTACTACCATATAGTGGAGTTCCACTGAGTAATTCATTTTATACAATACAATGATCCGTAGTTGAATTTCTGGAACTCACACCTTTTGCTTTGTTATGAGAGTTTTCAACTTCATCTATTTTATAACTATAAACTTTGATGCTTAGACCTATAAATTCACTCATTGGTTTTCCATTTAACCCATCTTTAAAATATCCTAACCTCTTTTTATTAACTTTTTTAAAATTATAAAAATCGATTCATCTATCTAAATAATAGGATGTATCAAATATTGTTTCAATGTCACTACGAATATCCTTATAAAAATAATCTGTTTTTATTGTATAGATGAATGAGTCTGTATCCATATAATTTCAAACTAAATTATATTAAATTAAATAGTTTTTTCATTTGGATGGCATAGAACTCGTCATTTTTTTTAGTTGCTCTATGAAAATTGAATTTTGAAATTAAATTTTTAGCACAATGATTTTGTCGACCAAATTTATAAATATCTGTAGACTCCCATGTAGTAACCAATTTAACCTCTACACGTTTTTCAGGATTTTTTATAGCTTTCCCATAGACTAAGTTGTTCATTTATTAAAACAAATCTTTTTCAAATTTATTCTTTGCATTCTGTTTATGTAAAGTATTTAAATCAATATAAGTCTTTAGCCAAGGTTTTTGTAAAAAGCGAACCCCTCTTAAAATCATTTTTAATATTAATCCTCGTAAGACGTAAAACTATTTGATGGACAAAACGGAATATAATTATATGTAGCATAAAGGCGATAAATTAGGTCTTTTGTATATCTATGGCAACATTGTACTAAACCCCCTCGAATGCTATTTTGAATAAATCTATATATATCCATATCTACTAATAACTCTAATTAAATATTTGTGACCTTTAGCTTGGCTGCCCAAGATAGACCTGGTGTAGTGAAAAACAAAGCAGGGTCTAATGAATAAACTTGTAAAAATATTTTTCTAAAATTTTCAACTATATCAGTCAATAGGAAAACATCAGTTTTTAAATATAATTCTAGATAATCCTTAAGACTTGAACAAGAAAATTGTGACCAGACATTATGTGCGTGTTCATAATCATCTTGAGAGCATTCATTTTCTGTCAAGTTACTATAAAATGATACTTTTAATAGAAGGGAAGTTTCCTCAAGTCGTTCTTATTCGTTTCCATTTAAAGCTTTTATGGTTTTGGACACCGAAATATATTGTTCTTTATTTACTGGAATTGCAGTAATATTACCAGGAATTTTAGACAAGTCTTCAATAAATAAATGACAGTCATATTTAGAAAAATTATGGAAAAACACTGGTACATTTAGCTGCACCCCTAAATAAACCTGTTGTACGTCAATGGTCCCTAACTCTCTCATTTAACAATAAATATAACAATTTAATGAATCCTGAAATTCAATCTCATCTCCTGGAGTCATTATGATTGGATTAATCTTATACAAATGCTCATCATTGAATTTTAATAAATCTTGAACAAGAGAGTCTACAAAATTTGATCCTGCGTTACTCCTGTTTTTATTACAAATTAATCTAACTTAGAATCAACGGCTCACTTTATATAATAAGCTTAAGTTATGGCTATACGATAGTTTAAATTTTTTTTTTTTGCTTTGCTTTTATTTATTGAATCTACTCTTAATTTTGGAACTAACAATAAGTTGACGAATCTTAACATTAAAATTTAACTAACAGTATACTAAGACTGCATTCTGGTTGCGCGTCCCTCAGGTCGGTCGCTAGGTGGGTAGGTCATTGCGACGAAGGCGTGATTGGTTGCTTAACCTTGTTAGACCTCTCGCCAGGTGGTTAGGGTGCACCGATAGCTTGGTGAAGTACTTTACCTTTTGTTCTGCGATCACTTCTTTGACTGGTAGAATGTTTAAGTCGCGGTGTATGTTTTCGTTGCGGACGTAGTGCACAGTTCTCAAGATCTTCGACTGAACTCTCAGAACAATGTCAATGTTGCTATTGCTGGCGGTTCCCCATAACTGAGAGCCGTACATCCATATTGGTTTTAGTACCGAGTTGTACAGCATGATTTTATATTCAAGGCTAAGAGGTGACCAGGCGTTGATAAGCCAATGAAGGCTGCTGGCTTTTAGCTTTAAGTGTGTTCTTTTGGCTTCAATGTGCTGACGCCATGTGAGTCTTCTGTCGAGATGTACTCCTAGGTATGTTACTTCGTTTGCTTGTGGGAGTAGAGTGTAGTAAAGTACTCTCGTTTTTCGAAAGCGTTTCGAATTTCTGATGTTATCCGGTTGACCTGCTCAATTGTTCCATGCTTTTCACGAAACCCAAATTGGTGTGACGGGATTCCTTCCTGGATTCTCAGGTATGTGTTTATCCGAGTCATTAGGCATTTTTCAAAGAGTTTGGATAGGCAAGAGAGTAGGCTTATAGGTCTATATGACGTGGGGATAGTGTGGTCTTTCCCCGGTTTTGCTATCATTATTATAATTGACTTTTTCCATCTCACTGGAAAGTGGCCAAGTTTTTCGATGGCATTAAAGAGCTGGGTGAGAGTGCAAACGGCGCAGTATGGGAGCTCAATGATCATTTTGGGAGTTATGAGGTCGCAGCCCGGTGATTTTTTCGGATTCAGTTGTCTTTTGATTACGATTTCGTTTGGGCGAAACTCAATCGGCTCATGTTGAGGCTGGGGCTCATATGATAGAGTCGGCAAAGTAAACGCATTTGTGGCAGGATTTGGTTGGAAAACATTTTTAAGGTGGTTGGCAAACGTGCTGGCTCGGTCTGAGTCACTGCGCGCCGAGCCGCCCGTGGAATTTCTAATAGCCATCACGGTTTCTTTCGGTGAGCTCAGAGTTGGGTGAGCTCTCCATAGTGAGTGTTTTGTACAATTAGTTGACAATTGCTCAATGTAGCGGCGGTGGACATATGTTTCTTCTTGCTGTAGAGCTTGACCAAGTTGACGTGAGGCATGTTTTAAGCATTGCTTTGCAGATGGCGATCTGTGAATTTGCCATGCTCGACGTAAGCGTCGCTTTTCGAGGACGAGCTGTTCGATTTGTAGATTTGACTTCTTTTGATTCCATTGTGTGTTTATAGTATGAGGTGTTGAAACTCGAGCTGCAGAGACGAGTACAGATTCCAGTGAATTAACAAAACTGTCTACGTTGGCTTCATCGCTGAGGTGAGGACTTAGCTCAATGTGTGAGCTAATATACTTCCTCTACTTAACCCAATTGGTTTTATGTGAGGTCAGTTTTAATGGTTGATGCCATGTTCCTGGATGTCGGAGTAGAGTAAAAAGGACAGGCGAGTGATCAGATGAAAGATCCGAGAGGCATTCGGCGCTTATCATGTTTTTAGGAATATTTTTGGTAATCGCAAAGTCTATTAAATCGGGAAGTTTCTTTGGGTCTGCCGGCCAGTATGTTGGTGTGCCAGAAGAAACATAGTCGAGCTTGTTCTTGGCTTTGATAATTGCATTATAGAGCTGCTTTCCTTTTGGAGTCACGAGACGAGATCCCCAGAGTGTGTGCTTGGCATTGTAGTCTCCTGCTGGTATGAAGTGGTCTCCGAGTGAGTTGAAAAATTGCAAAAACTCATCTTCGGCTATTGTGAACCGTGGGGGCAGTATACGGCGGCTAGCATTAATTGCTTGCCAGTATTTAGGTGTATATTTATGGATGTGGCCTGTAGGTAGTTTTTAGCAAATTTCGTATGATAATGGTGCTTAATACGGCTCCTGATTAAAATTCCAGTCCCGCCGTGTGCTTTACCATCTGGATGGTTTGTTCCATAGAATGAATATCCTCGTAGTTGAAAATTGTATCTGTTTGTAAGATGTGTTTCTGAAAGCAGCATTACGTCGATTTCATTGCCTAGTAGGAATTGCGCTAACTCGAGCTTATGCTGCGAAACGCCGTTAGCGTTCCTCGTAGATATTCGTAGGGAAGTCATTATTTGGATTGTTGTGAAACCAGCATTTGTATTAATAGATTTTGGTTTCGCATCAGATCTTGCATTGTTGCAGTCCTGATTTTTAAGCACTTGCACATGTAACATTTTTGGCAGAGTTTATGGGTCCAAGTGAGGATCTGGCTGCAGTCGAGAAGAAGACTTCAGAGTTTGACCTGGAGGCTAGCAACTGTTTATTTTGGGTGCGGGCAGTAATTCCCCTCTGGTGGATTCGACTTTTCAGCTCCTTATAAACTGGGCAACCTCTATAGTTAGCAGTGTGATTTCCACCGCAGTTTCCGCACTTTTTTGAGCTGTGGTCATCTTTGCTCGTTTAAATTAAATAATTTTAAGCTTACTTCAATATTTCTGGGCTCCAGTACACATTCAAAGTCTGCATATACGACGAAGAAACTCCAGAGTTCGTTTGTGTAATTTCCGTAGCCTGGACACTTTTCCCTTACAAACATTTATATGTCTTAGATCAGCATCCGCAGATCCAGAGAAATTCAGACAAACATTACAAAACCATTGTGATCTCTTCTGAGACCCTTTTTGTGTTGTTAATAATCTATGGAATAACAATGAATATTTTATTTAGTATGCTATATATTTATGTACTTAGATTACAGTTTATGATACAAACCTTGAAATATTTTTAATGAATATGTAATGTACATTATCTCCATTTCCAGAAACAGCATGTTTATATGACATGGTTTCTCAATATCCGATTGAAAAAGTGGTCAAATTATTAGCTTGGTCTCTTCATTATAACCAAAGATGTTTATACTCCTGAAATGATTATACCCGATTCGTTGAAAAGTACGTACCAGGTAGAAGGAAGCGTTTCCGACCCTATAAAGTATATATATTCTTGATCAGGATGAATAGCGAAAATGAAGCATCCTGCCACGCCAACTCTAAGCCCCACAGATCGCGAAAGGTGCTAAAATTGTAGGAAATTCAGAATGTATAATCTTTTGATTCCAGCTCATATTAATGTGGTACTATTATCCGGACTCACCCACCCATATGCACACAAGGCTCAAAAAACGGTTTTCGCATTTTCTAGAAAAGCTGATATCTCGGTAACTGTAAGTGACAGTTCGGATTAAGCATGTAGGTTTTTATGATGCTCCAAATGCAAATGAATAGTTTCCCATCTAGCCACGCCCACCCTAACGCCCACAAAACACGGAAAACCAAAATGCAAATATCTCGGAAACTATTTAAGCCACAAAGTTTTACTTAAGAATACGTATTTAAGAGATGCCACTGCAACTTTGTCACGCCCACTCTAACGCCCACAAAACCCGGAAAACCAAAAATGCAAAAATCTCGGAAACTATAAGAGCTACAATGTTGTGCTTAAGAATACGTATTTAAGAGATGCCACTGCAACTTGTCACGAGTTTTCATCCGGCCACGCCCACAAACCGTGGAAAACTTTGGCGTCTTTGACATTATTATGTATTCCTTCGTTTGACCTTGTATATCTTATTTTTGTTAATATCTATCGATTTGCCAAAGATTTTTTAAATCGGAACATTATTGCACTATTTATGAAGAAATATAGGTTATAAGGCCTCACATGGGATGTAACGTCACTATCAGTTACTCAACATTCTTTCTCCGACAATAGGTGGCGTTTGGGGAAATTTAACAAGCAAAATGAATATTTTAAACTTGTGTAACAGTGACAGTGTAACAGTAACTGGTATCTTATATTCGCGGCACTCGACTATAGCGTTTCCTCTTGTTATTCTTTAAAAATGTTATCACACATTTTATTTCCAAAGGGAAATTTAAATTGGTGAAATCAAATATTAATCCGCTATTCAAATATATATCAATATTACAACTTTGGGGGTTTTTTATATATATTAAAGCATATATCAAGGCTCATTTAAAACAGTATGCATCATTTTTAGTACATACGTTAATAATAGCTTCCTTTGAAGCTAGAAATTTCGGAAACGGGATATATGATGCATCTGATAAAGGTGTATATTGGTTCTCAATCATTTCTAGGCGCATTACTTTAATTAATGCCAACCCGCTATCTTTTTCTTGAAATTCTTGTGTTTTGGTTACTATTTCAATAGTATGCTCAAGAAAAATAGATTCAAAATCCGAGAACTGATTCATAATGGTCATTTTACTCTGTAAACTTTTAATCTCAATTTCTTCCGTTTCATTCTTAGAGAGTATATATTCGGCAAATAACTTGAAATTTACTTTAACCGATATGTAACTCTCTAATAATGTTCTGAGATTTGTGAGCAAAAACGATCCTGCTTCACTCATAAAGTTTTCAGGTAATTGGATGTCCGATCCATCGTTAACATACATGTAATGGAGAATCCTTCCTTTAAATCCTTCCGAAATTTTCTTGATGCGTCCATCGACGGGTTGAATTGCATTCTTCTTATGCATTTCCGTGCGGACATGGTTTGTTCACTTGTTCTTAATAACAAACAATTGCTACGAATAACATAACTCGAATTGATTATTCATTTTGTTTTGTTATACCCGTTACTCGTAGAATAAAAGGGTATACTAGATTCGTTGAAAAGTATGTAACAGATAGAAGGAAGCGTTTCCGACCCTATAAAGTATATATATTCTTGATCAGGATCAATAGCGAAGTCGATTGAGCCATGTCCGACTGTCCGTCCGTCCGTCCGTCAGTCCGTCCGTCCGTATGAACGCTGAGATCTCAGGAACTACAACAGATAAAAAGTTAAGATTAACCATGAAGATTCTTGAGGTCCCGGGACAGCGCAAGTTTATTACAGCATCCTGCCACGCCCACTCTAACGCCCAAAAATCGCAAAAAACTAAAATTGCTGAAATCTCAGGAACTATTGGACCTAGAAGGTTGAAATTTAGAAAGTATAATCTTTGGATGCTAGCGCATCTTATAGTGGTTCTACTATCTGGCCACACTCACCCATACGCCCACAAGGCTTAAAAGACGGTTTTCGGATTTTCTAGAAAAGTTGATATCTCGGTAAGTATAAGAGATAGAAAGTTCGGATCACGCATGTAGGTTTTATGATGCTCCCAATGCGAATTGTATTTTTCCGATCAAGCCACGCCCACTCTAACGCCCACAAAACCCGAACAAACCGCGTAAAACTGTGGCGTCTATAATATTATTATGAATGCCTTTGTTTGACCTTGTGTAACTTATTTCTGTTAATATCTATCGATTTACCATAGATTTTTCAAATCGGAACTTCATTTCGCTATTTATAAAGATATTAAGTTATAAGGCCTCACATGGGCAGTGACGTCACTATAAGCATTCTCAACATACTTCCTCTGACAATATGTGGCGCCTTGTAAATTTCCACAAGCAAAATTAATATTTTAAAATTGTGTAAAACAGTAACGGGTGTCTTATTGTCGCGGCACACGACTATAGCGTTTCCACTTGTTTTTGTTTTTTATTGTTTAAGCTCTGGTTTTGCTTTTTGTTTTTATTTTATTATTTGATTTTTTTTTTTTTAATTATTTTATGATACTTGATACACTTCACTACACTTTTAGTTGTTTGCTTCTTTTTAGAGTTTTCAAACTAACAATGTTGCCCGGAGAATGTCTTGGAAAGCACTAATAAAATTTCTCCGATTTTGTACACAGTTTTTTTTTTTTATTGTTTTGGACACCGCAATATATTGTTCTTTATTTACTGGGATTGCATTAATAATAACAGGAATTTTAGCCAAGTCTTCAATAAATAAATGACAATCATATTTAGATAAAATTATGGAAAAACACTGGAATAAAATTATATAGTCTATACTCCAAGTTACATTTAGAATGCGCTGCACCCCTAAATAAACCTGTTAAATGGCAATGATCCCTAACTCTTTCATTTAATAATATTTTTTTTACAAATATGACAATTTCATGAATCCTGAAATTCAAACTCGTCTTCAGGAGTCATTATGATTGGTTTAACTTTATACAAGTGCTCATCATTAAGTTTTGATAAATCTTGTACAAGAGAGTCTACAAAATTTGATCCTGCGGTACTACCTGTTTTTATAACAAATTTATCTAGCTTAGAATCAAAGGCACACTTAATATAATATATAGGTATATGAGAGTTTAAATTAAATAATTTCGGGCTTACCTCAATATTTCTTGGCTCCAGTACATATTCAAAGTCAGCGTACACGACGAACGGAACCTCAAGCTGCTTGCGGTATTGGGTAAGCTCCAGGGTTCGCTTGTGTAATTCCGGCAGCCTGGAGACTACAAACAGTTTTATGTCTTAGAGCAGCATCCTCAGATCCAGAGAAATTTAAGCAAACATTACACAGTCATTGTGATCTGTTCTGAGACCCCTTTTGCCTTGTTAATAATCTATAAAACAATTAATTTTTATTTAGTATTTTTATTTATAAATAAATATATAAATATATATATATATACATATGATACATACCTTGAAATATTATTAATGAACATATAATGTCCATTTCAGCCATCTTCCAAAAACAGTATGTTAACGTGACATGGTTTCTCAATCTCCGTTTGAAACAGCGGCCCAATTATTTGTTTGGTATCTTTATTATACCCAAAGATGTTTAAACTCATGTAGAAATTATTCTTCAAAAAATGTTTTACACATTTTATTTCCATAGGGAAATTTAGATTGGTGAAATCCAATATTAATCCATTGTTCAAGTAAATTTTTTCATTGGATATATCAACGTTATAGGAACTACATCTTTGGCGGTTTTTAACATTTCTTAAAGCCGATATCAATGCCCATTTGAAACAGTGTGCATCATTTTCATTACATACATTAATAATAGCTTTCTTCGAAGCTAAGTATTTTGGTAGCGGGATATACGATGATCCTAATAAAGGTGTATATTGGTTCACATTCATTTCTAGACGCATTATTTTGATTAATGCCCACCCGCTATCTTTCTCTTGGAATTCTTGTGTTTTTCCTACTATTTCCATAGTATGCTCAAGAAAACTAGAATCCAAATCCTGATTCATAATGGTCATTTTACTTTGAAAATTTTTAACTTTAAAATTTTAATAATCGGGCTTACCTCAATATTTCTTGGCTCCAGTACATATTCAAAGTCAGCGTACACGACGAACGGAACCTTAAGCTGCTTGCGGTATTGGGTAAGCTCCAGGGTTCGCTTGTGTAAATATATATATATATACATATGATACATACCTTGAAATATTATTAATGAACATATAATGTCCATTTCAGCCATCTTCCAAAAACAGTATGTTAACGTGACATGGTTTCTCAATCTCCGTTTGAAACAGCGGCCCAATTATTTGTTTGGTATCTTTATTATACCCAAAGATGTTTAAACTCATGTAGAAATTATTCTTCAAAAAATGTTTTACACATTTTATTTCCATAGGGAAATTTAGATTGGTGAAATCCAATATTAATCCATTGTTCAAGTAAACTTTTTCATTGGATATATAAACGTTATAGGAACTACATCTTTGGGGGTTTTTAACATTTCTTAAAGCCGATATCAATGCCCATTTGAAACAGTGTGCATCATTTTCATTACATACATTAATAATAGCTTTCTTCGAAGCTAAGTATTTTGGTAGCGGGATATACGATGATCCTGATAAAGGTGTATATTGGTTCACATTCATTTCTAGACGCATTATTTTGATTAATGCCCACCCGCTATCTTTCTCTTGGAATTCTTGTGTTTTTCCTACTATTTCCATAGTATGCTCAAGAAAAATAGAATCCAAATCATAGTGGTCATTTCACTCTGAAAACTAGAATCCAAATCCTGATTCATAATGGTCATTTTACTTTGAAAATTTTTAATCTCAATTTCTTCCGTTTCATCCTTAAAGAGTATATATTCGGTAAATAACTCGAAATTTACTTTTACCGATATATAACTCTCTAATAATGATTCATAATACTTATTTTACTTTGAAAACTTTTAATCTCAATTGCCGTTTCATGGTTAAAGAGTATATATTCTGCAAATAACTCGAAATTTACTTCTACCGATATATAACTCTCTAATAATGTACGGAGATGTGTGAGCAAAAACGATTCTGCTTCACTCATAAAGTTTTATACCATCCCTTTGTCTTGAAAACTCTGAAATTTTAATAAACAACTTGATACTTTCCTCATGACGTTCCCAATCCTCCTAAGACATTCCCACAGTCAGGAATGAACAAAAAGTTTAATTCATGGGCTCATGATTTCTGTGCCGAAACAAAGTTCTGCCACATTCGGCGCGTGCGCAACTGATGGCGTAACATGCTCCTAAAAGATGTTTAAAAATCAGATGCATAAAATAAATAGGCCTATAACGATGATATCCAGAACACTATGCGCGAACGAAAGGGAGTTACTAGGAATTGTATGGGCCTTCGATTCGTCACTACCTCTATGGTAAAAGTGTCATAAACATATTTACAGACCATCAGCCCCTTTTATTTGCGGTCTCCGATAAGAATCCTAATTAAAAACTCAAAACTCAACTTGAAGGCCCAGATTGAAGAAAGTGGTGCAAAGGTCATGTATAAGCCAGGGAAAGCAAACTGTGTGGCGGATGCTTTATCGCAACAAGGTATTTACGATTTGCAAAGCTCAGCGAGTCAGATCGAGCCACTAGCTGTTTTAAAAACCAGATCACATTGGAGGAGGCGTCCACGTCAAATAAGCCACTATTTATAGTGTTTGGTACTAAGACTCGCCGTCAAATTGAGTTTTCTAATTGGGAGACATTAGTGGACTTAGTGAAGGACGTATTAATGCCCAACGTCGAGAATACCCCGAATGGCCCGTATTCAAGATAGTCTGGTTCGGGTCTTCCCGGCTACTAAGTTTTGGTATTGCAAGTCTTGGGTGGCGGACGTTACCAAACCGGACGAGCAAAAAGAAATACTAGTTGTGGAGCATAACAGGGCTCACAGATCTGCTCAGGAGAATTTTAAACAAATGCTGCTTGACTATTATTTTCAAAAAATGGATAAAATAGCGGCCGAAATCGTTCTAAATTGCAGAATTTGTCCAAAGGCAAAAATACTAGGAACCCATTAAAGCAGGAATTAGGAATTATCCCAATACCATCGCGGTGGGTGGGATGCTACACATGGGCATTTTCTCAACAGGGTTAAAGTACTTTCTCACTGCTGTCGATAAATTCAGCAAGATTGCGGTGGTTAGCCAATAGCATCTCGTGCTATATTAGATGTGAAAATCCCAATCCTTCAACTGGTGAATCTTTTCCCTTATGTTACATCGATTTATTTCGATAATGAGGCATCGTTTAACTCCGAAACTATAATATCCAGCTGAAAAATCAGTACGATATCGATATGGCAAATGCCCCCTTTGATAAGTACGTTAAATGGACAGGTGGAAAGATTACACAGTACTCTTATAGAAATTGCCAGGTGTCTGAAATTGGAAAGGAAAATAGACGATGTCATGCAATTATTCCTTCAGGCGACAATAGGTCTTTTACTCTGTCATTAATAGGAAACCTGTTGAGATCATCCATGCTAGTGCTGTCATTGCCCCGGATATAATTATGAGCCTTAAAGAAGGAGCAGTTAAGTTGGAACAATCCAGCTCGACAGAATAGGGTATTCGACGTAGGTGAGAAATTTGTAGTAAAAACCACCATGAGATTGAGGGATAAGCTTACGCCTCTCGAGAACTGGGACAACGGTCCTAATTAAGGGGAGGGTGGTCCACAAGTACAATATTTGATAAGGGCCACCTAAAAATTGTTGTTAGGAGCCCAAAACTCTGAAAACTGGTAAAGGTAGAGTCTTTTCATCAATTTCAAAGCACACAACCTTTATCAAGAAACAAGGAAACAATAGATAAGGGGATTCTCCGCAAAAGCGTTATATGTTGAAATTGAAAATGACTTATCTGCCTTCACTCTTTCAAAAGTAAATGTTTTAAATCATTTAATGTTAACACTTATGTCCTAAAGGCGATTCTGAAAAAGGGTTTCACAAGGGTTAACTAAGACCGCTATGCCTAAGATGAAAATACTAGCTAGTAATAAATTATTGAATTTTGTAGAATTAATATTTGGTTTGTATGGTTATATACCGAATCTTTTCTTTTATATTATATTTTCAAATCTTTTCCAATCACACACAAACGCCAGATATCACAGGCTGTCACGTAACGGTTGGGAGGACGCCAGCCGATTGTAACCTGGTGGAAATTATGCTTGAAGTAAATTGGTCCGCTGTAAGCAAAATGGCCAAAGTAGTACTCAAGAAACTGCGCATATTAGAAAGACTGCGAAATTCCAATGGGATAGAATCTTAGGGAGCCCTAATGGCATTATAACCTAAATTTCTTCATTAATAGTGAAATAATGTTCCGAATCTATGGTAAATCGATAGATATTAACAACAATAACATATACAAGGTCAAACGATGGCATTCATAATAATATTATAGACGCCAAAGTTTTCCGCGGTTTGTGGGCGTTAGAGTGGGCGTGGCTGGATGAAAATTCGTGACAAGTTGCAGTGACATCTCTTAAATACGTACACCTTTGTAATCCGAACTTTCTATCGCTTGTTGGAACCGAGATATCCGAATTTCTCAAAAACGCGAAAACCCTCTTTTGAGCTTGGTTGGCGTATGGGTGGATGTGGTCGCATAATAGTACCACTATAATATGAGCTAGCATCTAAAGATTATACGTACTGAATTTGAACTTTCTAGCTCTAATAGTTCCTACAATATCAGCGCTTTTAGTTTTTCGTGATATGTGGGCGTTAGAGTGGGCGTGGCAGGATGCTGTAAAAAACTTGCGCTGCATAGGGACCTCAAAAATCTTCATGGTTAATTTCAACTTTGTATCTTTTATAGTTCCTGAGATATAAGCGTTCATACGGATAGACGGACGGACAGACCGACATGGCTCAAACGACTTCGCTATTGATCCTGATCAAGAATATATATACTTTATAGGGTCGGAAACGCTTCATTCTAACTCTTACTTACTTTTCAACGAATTTTGTATACCCTTTTAGTCTACGAGTACAAAACACGATGTCTCGTCATGGGCTACGCTTAATCATTCGCAGCGACTTAATGATCATCACAACCAAATGACAGCTGCAGCAGCGTTGAATTGATTCGCGTTCTGCGTATTGATAAAGTTAAAGATTTATAAGGTTAATCTACAGGCGGCGAAGCCGAAGCCTCGATAGTGGTGACGCAAATCCTACAGCTTTATTATAACAGCTGAAGCTAAGACCATGCTATCAGCACTATCACCACTGATCGTGACCACCACCTGGACCCCAAGCAACGAGCTATCCAAAACAAACACATCCGTGAGCAGCACGTGCCACGGCGTAAACTCCTGCAAGACCTGTGCAGGTGGAAAATATTCCGCCACACTATTCTATAACCTTATCTTATATACTTATACGATTACGCACCTGATAGAAAGACAAGAAATATTCTATATCCCAAAGGACTTAGATAAATGTTGAATAGTAACCTAAACGACAATTATTTTATTTATTTTATTTTTTCCGCGCGTTGTACATAAGCCGTAGAAGGCTATGTTAAGCATGAGAAGCGGAGCGAAGCGAGGCGGCCGGGCTAGTAAATATATAAAATAATTTATTAGTGCATGCCAAATTTTATTTGTGTTAACTTATTCGCTAGAGTGCTCACTCTTATTCCTGGTTGAGCTTCTGGTTCTGTCTTCTGGATGCTGTATAATTTTTATCCTACGCGGAACTTAATATTGGGTTCACAGTATAATTTTTTATGAAAATTAATGCCGAAAAAGAAAACGCCTGCAGATCACGTCGGGGTTACCATGAGTATTTAATGTGATTCAATATTAATCGAACGAGAACTTGCAAAATGCAGAATTATAATTGTATTTTTGGTATACAATTACGTGTAGGCGTGAAAGGAACAAGGAAAGTGTATAACAATTTGATTGTAACAGGATCATTAAATTCTTTTGGCCATCGCTTAATAGACCACAGGACTGTCAATGCTATATTAACTGTTGCCGTTATGTGGCAATCAATTTATATTATAGTTGTAGGTCAAGCAGTAATCCTAAACCATTAACACAGTAGATACGGGAAATTGTCTTATTATAAAGAGAATAAGCTGAAAACTTAATAACAGATGTAAATTCAAGTAAATTTGTGGAGGGAGATCTTGTCTAAACAAAACCATGTTGGCATGGTGATAAAAGTGAGAAACATGTTTGTTGCAAATGTGACTTTGGGATTTACGGTCAGCCTAGAAATGCCTCTGCAATCATCAAGATCAGACCTTCTGCCCTTTTTATGAAACGGGATAATCAAAACAAAAACTGATGTAGAAATCGAGAATTGAAAGATTTAATAAATAGATGAGGAACAAAACTTAAGAACACACCCGGGAAGCCCATTTGGCCCTGGTAATGTTTTGGAGTTTTGGAGAATATAAGTTAAAAAATAACTTTTTGTAAATATAAGAGAGGAATTGTAACTTGACCCATTCAAATGGTAAGAATAATTAGAATTTCATCTAGAACTAATACTACAAATGGGGTGACAAAATTTTGCAAATAAATAAACAATATCCGAATCAGTAGCTGCTGCAAATGAATTAAAGCGTACCGATACAGGCAATGCAGAGGTTTTCCGCTTGACATTAACAAAGTTATAAAACTGCTTTGGATCATTTAGAAAAGTCCGAGTGAGCAACCAAATAATTCGAATTCAGATGGCTCACTCGGTTTAAGTCTTTGAAGTGCAGGTGTGAACCAAAAAGGTCTATTTTGACTTACAAGAAAGCTGTTAGGAACGCAACGATTCAACAAGAGAAAAGACGCGTTTATAAGTTCTCCCGTACTGTTTTATACAATTTTAAAATTTTCGTTTTCCTAGTCGAAATTTACAAGGCATCACCATTTATCAGAAAAAGCATGTTGAGTAACTGTCCATGTTAGGCCTCATAGCCTACATTTCTGAATAAATGGGAAAATAATGTGCCAATTTGAAAAATCATTTGTAAATCGATACATTTTAATATTATTTTCCGTGGTTTATAATGACACTTTGAGCTGCGGTGTCAAGAATAAGTATGTATAATCTCAACTCCCTCTCTTATTGTTATCAAGATTTAAGCGTTTAGGGTTGACCGTATTTTGAGGGTGTTGGAGTTGGTGTGATCAGATGGTAAACCAATATTACGTATTGCTACATTCTTTTCATTGAATTTAATATACCCTTTTACTCTACGGGTATAAAAATGAGTTCATGGCACTATAAAAAGCTCAGCGGCTTTTTCCATTTCCGTGCAGTTGTACACATTGGTCCAGTCATATTCGGAAACTAGCTGATTTAATTTATTAAAGTCACATTTACGAAAGCATCTTGATTGGGTATCAGAAATTAAGGGAGATTCATAATCAAGAAGGAGCAGACCACGATATATTTGTGATATTAAAATCACCCCGAACGGAAAAAACCAGAAAATGGTGTTCATATATAGTTCGTTCAGGTTACAAGTATAAATAGCTTTATAGGAAATATGCAGGTTACCGAATTCAATTTGATTCGTCTATAAGATTATCTCCGATTTAAGCCTCGAATTTACCGCGATAAGTACGCCGCCTCCTCTACTAGAAAGCACTATAGGTGCTTAAGCAACTTGGAAAAATTTTCATTGTGTTTAATAAACAGTAACGCCAAAGATTAAGGTACTTTTTTGGCGTAATAAAAGGAAATAAGTGTACATATAAATACACATATAGGATATACACTTCCTTAGCCCGATTTCTGGTACGCATCATGAGCAACAATACCATTTTAGAATAAAAATGTCCATACACTTTCAAGGCTTAAAACCTACAATTAGGTTGCAAGGGTCCAGTAAACTTGCTTAGACATCGGAAAAATTATAAATAGAAAATTCAAGTTGTTAAATTGTTTAATAAAGCTTTATTTTCCTATTTCACATTATTTCTTTGCAGGATTTCAATATTCCGTCAGAATATACATTTCAAGAGATAAATTACAAGTCGATATGAAGTTCATAATAGAAGTTTTGAAACTATTTGTAAGAAAGCCATCTTCAGGCGAGACTTTTAGAGCTTTGATACTATCTGCTCTTATGGTACATGGAGCCGTAGCCGGCAACCCAGACGCAAAACGGTTATATGATGACCTCCTAAGTAACTATAACAAATTAGTTCGGCCTGTTGTTAATACCACTGATGTTCTTAAGGTTTGCATAAAATTAAAACTTTCTCAGCTTATAGACGTGGTAAGTGTCAGCTAAAAATTTTAACAAATCTTCAAAAAATCTTTGAAGGAATTGTAAATTAATAATGTGAAGAACAGATAATTTTTTGGTATAATTAACAATATTCTATGTAACATACTTAACCACATGTGTATATAAACAGTTTATTGCTCATTGTTATTACAAACTGTATATATGTAAAGTTTCTACAATACCAGCGATCAAGCCACACAAAGAGTTTGGTACTTTGGTACATAATACACAACAGCCTCAATGGCATAACGGGACTGTAACTGTTTACTTGTATTTTGTTGGGTATAATTATGAAATTTTATTATTGTATTTTGTTAAGGTATATAACATGAAATTTATTATGGTCTCTCCTAATTAGGGCCAGATAATTTTTAATTTATTTTTTGCGAATACGAACTCCACGTGGTTTCTAGAACGGAAAGCAACCAAATAATTCGAAAAATCAGATGGATTTCTCGGAATTTATATTTTATAAGTGATAGCTTTACGGTTTAAGTCTCTAAAGTGCAGGTGTGATCCTCGAAGGTCTATTTTTTCTTACAAGAAAGCTGTTAGGAACGCAACGACTAAACAAAAGAAACGAAATTCAAAAAGCATCACCATATTTAAAAAAAAAATGTTGAGTATCTGTCCATGATTGAAGAATTATTGGTAAATCAATACATTTTGATATTATTTTCCGCGGCTTATAACAGTTTGAGCTGCGGTGTCAAGAACTCCTCTTATTGTTACCAATACTTAAGCGTTTTTGGTTGACCTATTTTGTGGCGTTCGAGAAGGCGGGATCAGATGGTGAATAAATATAACGCATTGGGGAAATCATTAGAAATTACATGCCTAATCCCAACCATTTATCACTAATAGTTACTTAGATGCCCATCTCAAGAGTATACATACTTAATCCCAACTTTCTAGCTCTAATAGTTTCTAAGATTTCGGCGATTTTAGTTTTTGGTGATTTCTGGGCGTTATATTGGACGTGGCAAGATGCTGAAATATACTTACGCTGCGTAGGGAACTCAAGAATCTGCCTGCTTAATTTTCCTTGAGATCTTAGCGTTCATACAGAAAGACGGATCTGGCTTAATCTACTTCGCTGTTGATACTTTACATACTTTATGGAGTCGAAAACGCTTCCTTTTACCTGCTACATACCTTCATCGAATCTAATATACTCTACGAGTAACGGGTATACAAGTTCATGGCACTATAAAATAGCTCATCAGCTTTTTCTACTTCCATCCGGTTGTAAAAATTTGTCCAGTCATATTTGAAAACTAGGTGATTCAATTTATAAAATTCACATTTACGAAAGCATCTTGATTGGGTATCAGAAATTAAGGGAGATTCATAATCTAGACGGGCAGTGAAATTGTTAATTCCAGTGTTCGATGTGTTGGATCTTCAGGGGTTACAAAAGGGAGAGTTCTTGATACTACTTAAAGCTACGGATCCAAAACAAAAACGAGATCAAGCTGCCTGTTGAGCAACTAAGAGTTTTTAGTTGCTTCAGGATAAATGTGGGAAAAGTAAGGAAAACAAGAAGTGGTCAAGTCTACAATATCTGCCTAAACACACTATTGACATAAACATATCGCTTGCAACTCTGCAAAATATTATTATCGATAATGAGAATCGTCGGTAAAAAGTACTCGCTTTTGCTTTCTGTGCTTGGAGAGGAGTAAATGTAAAATCCCAAAAACCTATTGTTTTTCCATTCAAATAAAAGTCATTAAACTTCATTTCGTGTTGTAATTGAACTATTCACCGGAAATCCCACCAATTTGGTGTCAGAAGTGGGATTTACTTGGAGAAACAGCAGAGAAGCGACCGTGGCGTCGATAAAATCAGATTTTGGCTAATTGCGCATCAGCAATTAGGAAGCGTTTTACGAAGGGGGAAAAGCAGTTATTTGGCAGATCGTGTACACCGGAGGAGTGTAGCAAGGTGCGCATCCTGGGCAAAGGTTCTGCAAGGAGGAAGGAGACATCGAAAACTTGGCTTTGGGAAAGCGCAAGTCTGGTGAAAAAGCCTGGAAAAAGCACAAGTCTGGTGAAATAGCCTGAGAGTCAGCGTCAACGTCATCGTCGGCACAGGGTGTACAAGTTAACAACCAACTGATATTATATTATTATTATTATTACACTTTCCTCTCATGCATGGTCCACCCTAAATTGGGTCCACCTTGGGGGCCCTAAGCTGAGCCAGCACATTGTACCGTTCCGAGCCGTGGCTCCGTTTCGTTGGCTGACAGCGATCGTTTGACTTCTGCAAAATGTAAAGGTCAGCGTCTGCCGCGGGCAGCCGGCTATGCATGAGTTTTAATTTGGATTTGAAATAGAGAGCACTGGCTCGATTATAAAACTCCGGCCTCAGCCGTTACATTTATCTGTTTATTGAAATTGGTTATCGTGCCTCAAGGGCCATAACAACGGGGATAAGTATCTCCCACCGTAAACTTCGGACGAAGGAAGGAGGTCGAAGCGACTACCCGACTCCTCGGTGGCTGCCATCCTGGATGGCCACCAATACCCAACCAACAGGCTCTACCCCTGCCACGAGGCACCGCCAGCCGGCACTAATAGTTACATAATTCGGACGAAGGAAGGAAGTCGAAGCGACTACCCGACTCTTCAGTGGCTGCTATCCTTGGTGGTCACCAACACCCAACCAACAGGCTCTACCCCTGCCACGAGGGCACCGCCAGCCGGCACTAATATTAAATAACTGTCGCCCAACGGAGTAATATTATTACTAATATTCGAATTTCACCCCTGAAGTTGTACAATATGTAAGTAGCTGAGCCCCGACAATAGCCAAGGTCTACGCAAACACAAATACCAGTGCATACAATTCCCTATGCCCAGCACTAGGAATTTTTTACAGTAAATAAATAGTGACTCGATTTTCGATTTCTGATTCAGATTTTTCTAAGTGCGTGGCCATAAATAAAAAATAACAATAAAAAACCATATATCTCATATAACGCACATTGGTGGCAAGGCAGTCAACATATGCATGAATTAATTATGCAAAGGAATATTTTATTTCTTTGTTTCGGTTGGTCTCTGTACGCATGCAGAGGTTGCCAGTCGTTTTTCTCCTTGTATTTTGCTACAATTTTTTCCACTGTGCTTGTATTTAATTTTTTACTAAGGTTATCCAGTGTATCTGTGCTAATAATACACCCAGTCGAATTGACCTATGCTTGTTGTCACCGTTCTGTATTTTAATTTTGTTTTCGTGGAGGCAGGCTGCATCAGATGCTTATGAAGCGAGGCATATTTCGAGGCCGTTGTCATCATTAAAAACAAAATTTGCGGTCCCGCTCGGGCACTACTCACGTCCCACAACACAGTGCTAAATTTCGATGCAATTCTAGCCAGACTAGATTGCACATATGCGGACAAAACGTCCCTAAGAGTGCTACGGCAAAATTTAGAAATGGTTCGACAAGGAGATTCCGACCTTATGGCATACTATGACGAAGTCGAGAGGAAACTCACGCTCGTCACTAACAAAATAGTCATGTCACATAACATGGACACAGCAGCAATCCTGAATAAGGAGGTTAGGGATGATGCCCTTCATGCATTCATTGCAGGGCTTAAAAGGCCACTCAAGACACTCGTGCTACCAGCACAACCCAAAGACCTTCCATCTGCACTGGCATTAGCGCGGGAAGCCGAAACAGCATTGAAAGAAGTGCTTTCGCGGCATCCTACGCGAAAGCTATAGAAGACAAGTCCCATTTCAATGAGGGCAATAGGCGCAATAATAAGGGTCAGGGAAAGCAGTGGAGAGGTGAGGATAAGAATCCGCACTTTGTTCCTAAGCAGAACCAAAGTGAAGCTCATGAGGACAATCACTGGCCGCAGAGATCCTGAGTCCTCAGACCACAATACGGTTCAGCCCATGGAGGTTCATGGCTAAGTTCAGACAGGGAACAAATTGGGGAAAGCCTCAAAGTAACAACAATTACAAAAGGCAGAACTCATCCCAGCGTCAATCGGGCCAAAGACGCCAACGTGTCAACAATATAGCCCAACCCCAACAGGAACTAACAGATTATGACACCAAAGCTGAGGCTGAGGTCGCCACCATTGAGGAAGATAGCGAAACAGCCGAGCTTAACGACCTCCTACATTTTTTAGGGAGCGTTCCCGACTGCCGTTCGTCGAGCGACAGTTGGCTGGCAGAACACTAAAAGTTCTCATCGACACTGGGGCGGCAAAAAATTACGTAAAGCCCGTAAAGGAGCTAAGAAACGTAATGCCGGTTGAAACCCCCTTTACTGTGAGCTCTATTCACGGCTCCAGTGATGTCAAAAACAAGTGTATAATGCGCATTTTTGGACTAAACGTTTTCCTCTTGGATACATTGAGCACGTTTGATGCTATTATAGGCTTCGATTCGCTAACGCGAGCAGGAGTAGCATTGGACCTAGGCAACAGCGTAATAAAATACGCAAACGTCACTGAAAAGCTCAAATTTTTTGACTGTCAGAATGTCAGCTTCACAAAGATCGATGACATAGTGATACCAGGTTCGGCTAAAGCCGACTTCAAAAAAAATTATTCTGAAAAGAATCAAGGTGTTTTCGACCACTAACGAGGCGCTCACCTTCAACACATCGGTCATCGCTACTATTCGAACTACGAGTGACGAACCTGTCTACTCCAAGTTATACCCCTACCCTATGGGGGGCAGCAGACTTTGTAAACAATGAAATCAAAGAGCTGCTGCAAAATGGCATAATCAGGCCGTCCAGATCCCCAGACAATAGCCCTACCTGGGTGGTTGACAAAAAAGGGACCGATGACAATGGCAGCAAGAAGAAGCGATTAGTAATCGACTTCAGAAAGCTGAACGAGCGAACAATCGCCGACCGCTACCCCATGCCGAGCATACCCATGATTCTAGCGAACTTGGGGAAAGCCAAATTACCACCCTAGACCTGAAGTCAGGGTACCACCAAATATACCTGGTTGAAAAGGACCGAGAGAAGACCTCGTTCTCAGTCAATGGTAGGAAATACGAATTCTGCCGATTACCCTTCGGCCTAAAAAATGCAGGGAGCATTTTCCAAAGAGCCATCGACGATGTGCTGCGGGAAGAAATCGGCAAAATATGCTACGTTTACGTCGACGACGTTATCATCTTTTCCGAGAATGAGACGGAACATGTCAAGCATATTGACACGGTGCTTAAGCGCCTACTCGATGCCAACATGAGGGTGGCACGGGAAAAAACTAAGTTCTTTAAAGAAAGCGTTGAGTTCCGGACGTGCCGGACGCGGCCCAGCAATCTGGAACCCCTTACAATTGGGGACGATGGAGTAAATGTATGTGAACCTCAACTCCTCCGTGAATAAGAGCCGGGTATTGCAGCTGCTGGATACTGGACTATAACGTGGATAAGAACATTATTTTGAAAAATCTTAATCTAGATACATCCATAAGGCTAACTATCGGGACCTCCGTAAGCTGTTCGTCGAAAATAGCCTTTAGGTCATTATGATTGAAAATAGTAGGATTGATGATATTATTATTATTATTTGATAGTGAACCTACAATTTTGTATTTCAGATATTAACATTCTATTTCTGGCTAGTAGTGTTTCGAACAAATGGCCTGAATCAACAAGCCCGTACTCGATTAGGCGCTTAAGCACCGTGTCAATATGCTTGACATGTTCCGTCTCATTCTCGGAAAAGATCATAACGTCGTCGACGTAGACGTAGCATATTTTGCCGATTTCTTCCCGCAGCACATCGTCGATGGCTCTTTGGAAAATGCTCCCTGCATTTTTTAGGCCGAAGGGTAATCGGCAGAATTCGTATTTCCCACCATTGACTGAGAACGAGGTCTTCTCTCGGTCCTTTTCAGCCAGGTATATTTGGTGGTACCCTGACTTCAGGTCTAGGGTGGTAAAGAATTTGGATTTCCCCAAGTTCGCTAGAATCATGGGTATGCTCGGCATGGGGTAGCGGTCGGCAATTGTTCGCTCGTTCAGCTTCCTGAAGTCGATTACTAATCGCTTCTTTTTGCTGCCATTGTCATCGGTCCCTTTTTTGTCAACCACCCAGGTAGGGCTATTGTATGGGGATCTGGACGGCCTGATTATGCCATTTTGCAGCAGCTCTTTGATTTCATTGTTTACAAAGTCTGGAGGAACTTAAGATACACCATAGAATGGCCAGGAGCCTTGATTTTTTGGGCTCAGTCCTTAAGGTCGTGCCGGGTACACCCGGCTCGGATGATCTAAATAGGGTTATCGAAGCTAATAATAGACAGGTTATGATTAACACAGAGACACAGAAACACATCAATCTACTCACAGACACAGTAAACAAGATCCTCAGGGAGAAAAAGTACGGGCTTGTTGATTCAGGCCATTTGTTCGAAACACTACTAGCCAGAAATAGAATGTTAATATCTGAAATACAAAATTGTAGGTTCACTATCAAATAATAATAATAATATCATCAATCCTACTATTTTCAATCATAATGACCTAAAGGCTATTTTCGACGAACAGCTTACGGAGGTCCCGATAGTTAGCCTTATGGATGTATCTAGATTAAGATTTTTCAAAATAATGTTCTTATCCACGTTATAGTCCAGTATCCAGCAGCTGCAATACCCGGCTCTTATTCACGGAGGAGTTGAGGTTCACATACATTTACTCCATCGTCCCCAATTGTAAGGGGTTCCAGATTGCTGGGCCGCGTCCGGCACGTCCGGAACTCAACGCTTTCCTTAAAGAACTTAGTTTTTTCCCGTGCCACCCTCATGTTGGCATCGAGTAGGCGCTTAAGCACCGTGTCAATATGCTTGACATGTTCCGTCTCATTCTCGGAAAAGATGATAACGTCGTCGACGTAGACGTAGCATATTTTGCCGATTTCTTCCCGCAGCACATCGTCGATGGCTCTTTTGGAAAATGCTCCCTGCATTTTTAGGCCGAAGGGTAATCGGCAGAATTCGTATTTCCTACCATTGACTGAGAACGAGGTCTTCTCTCGGTCCTTTTCAACCAGGTATATTTGGTGGTACCCTGACTTCAGGTCTAGGGTGGTAATTTGGCTTTCCCCAAGTTCGCTAGAATCATGGGTATGCTCGGCATGGGGTAGCGGTCGGCGATTGTTCGCTCGTTCAGCTTTCTGAAGTCGATTACTAATCGCTTCTTCTTGCTGCCATTGTCATCGGTCCCTTTTTTGTCAACCACCCAGGTAGGGCTATTGTCTGGGGATCTGGACGGCCTGATTATGCCATTTTGCAGCAGCTCTTTGATTTCATTGTTTACAAAGTCTGCTGCCCCCATAGGGTAGGGGTATAACTTGGAGTAGACAGGTTCGTCACTCGTAGTTCGAATAGTAGCGATGACCGATGTGTTGAAGGTGAGCGCCTCGTTAGAGGTCGAAAACACCTTGATTCTTTTCAGAATAATTTTTTTGAAGTCGGCTTTAGCCGAACCTGGTACCACTATGTCATCGATCTTTGTGAAGCTGACATTCTGACAGTCAAAAAATTTGAGCTTTTCAGTGACGTTTGCGTATTTTATTACGCTGTTGCCTAGGTCCAATGCTACTCCTGCTCGCGTTAGCGAATCGAAGCCTATAATAGCATCAAACGTGCTCAATGTATCCAAGAGGAAAAATGGGACGTTTAGTCCAAAAATGCGCATTATACACTTGTTTTTGACATCACTGGAGCCGTGAATAGAGCTCACAGTAAAGGGGGTTTCAACCGGCATTACGTTTCTTAGCTCCTTTACGGGCTTTACGTAATTTTTTGCCGCCCCAGTGTCGATGAGAACTTTTAGTGTTCTGCCAGCCAACTGTCGCTCGACGAACGGCAGTCGGGAACGCTCCCTAAAAAATGTAGGAGGTCGTTAAGCTCGGCTGTTTCGCTATCTTCCTCAATGGTGGCGACCTCAGCCTCAGCTTTGGTGTCATAATCTGTTAGTTCCTGTTGGGGTTGGGCTATATTGTTGACACGTTGGCGTCTTTGGCCCGATTGACGCTGGGATGAGTTCTGCCTTTTGTAATTGTTGTTACTTTGAGGCTTTCCCCAATTTGTTCCCTGTCTGAACTTAGCCATGAACCTCCATGGGCTGAACCGTATTGTGGTCTGAGGACTCAGGATCTCTGCGGCCAGTGATTGTCCTCATGAGGCTCACTTTGGTTCTGCTTAGGAACAAAGTGCGGATTCTTATCCTCACCTCTCCACTGCTTTCCCTGACCCTTATTATTGCGCCTATTGCCCTCATTGAAATGGGAATTGTCTTCTATAGCTTTCGCGTAGGATGCCGCGAAAGCACTTCTTTCAATGCTGTTTCGGCTTCCCGCGCTAATGCCAGTGCAGATGGAAGGTCTTTGGGTTGTGCTGGTAGCACGAGTGTCTTGAGTGGCCTTTTAAGCCCTGCAATGAATGGATGAAGGGCATCATCCCTAACCTCCTTATTCAGGATTGCTGCTGTGTCCATGTTATGTGACATGACTATTTTGTTAGTGACGAGCGTGAGTTTCCTCTCGACTTCGTCATAGTATGCCATAAGGTCGGAATCTCCTTGTCAAACCATTTCTAAATTTTGCCGTAGCACTCTTAGGGACGTTTTGTCCGCATATGTGCAATCTAGTCTGGCTAGAATTGCATCGAAATTTAGCACTGTGTTGTGGGACGTGAGTAGTGCCCGAGCGGGACCGCAAATTTTGTTTTTAATGATGACAACGGCCTCGTAGTGTGCCTCGCTGCCGTCGTATCTTTTGAACTTCATAAGCATCTGATGCAGTATTGATGCAACGGCCTCGTAGTGAGCCTCGCTGCCGTCGTATCTTTTGAACTTCATAAGCATCTGATGCAGCCTGCCTCCACGAAACGTACTCGTCGTGGCTTCCATTGAAAGTCGGCAGGAATTTTACTATGTCCAACTTGACATCGCATCTTACTGCAGTGTCCGGTACTACTCTTTGGTAGACCACCACCTGCGGCGCTTGCACTGACAGCGCACTAACCTGTGCTCTAACCGCTCTTAACTCTGTGGCAAAATCGTTTCTTAAGCGTGCTTCCTGCTCGACAAGAGCGGCGCTGACCGCATTTGCGACAAGCGCTTGGACCATATCTGCGTTCATTTCTGGTTGATCTATGTCCCTAACTTCGGGGCGAAATCCTACCTCTTCGCTATCGTCGCTATCGTCACTACGAATTTCCTGCTTTACTTCCCTATACTCCCAACTCATTGGCAGTTAAAGGGCGCTGGGTAGATACGAGGTATTTGACGATTGGGGCTCAAGACAAAAGGTTTCGGCGGGCCACTTGGTGATATAAAAGGCGATGAGAAAAAAAAACAATTGGATCGTCACCTAAAACACAAAAATGTTGGATTAATTTGTCTCAAAAACAAAATTAAAATACAGAACGGTGACAACAAGCATAGGTCAATTCGACTGGGTGTATTATTAGCACAGATACACTGGATAACCTTAGTTAAAAATTAAATACAAGCACAGTGGAAAAAATTGTAGCAAAATACAAGGAGAAAAACGACTGGCAACCTCTACATGCGTACAGAGACCAACCGAAACAAAGAAATAAAATATTCCTTTGCATAATTAATTCATGCATATGTTGACTGCCTTGCCACCAATGTGCGTTATATGAGATATATGGTTTTTTATTGTTATTTTTTATTTATGGCCACGCACTTAGAAAAATCTGAATCAGAAATCGAAAATCGAGCCACTATTTATTTACTGTAAAAAATTTCTAGTGCTGGGCATAGGGAATTGTATGCACTGGTATTTGTGTTTGCGTAGACCTTGGCTATTGTCGGGGCTCAGCTACTTACATATTGTACAACTTCAGGGGTGAAATTCGAATATTAGTAATAATATTACTCCGTTGGGCGACAGTTATTTAATATTCGTGCCGGCTGGCGGTGCCTTCGTGGCAGGGGTAGAGCCGGTTGGTTGGGTGTTGGTGACCACCAAGGATGGCAGCCACTGAAGAGTCGGGTAGTCGCTTCGACTTCCTTCCTTGGTCCGAATTATGTTACTATTAGTGCCGGCTGGCGGTGCCTCGTGGCAGGGGTAGAGCCGGTTGGTTGGGTATTTTTTGCCATCCAGGATGGCAGCCACCGAGGAGTCGGGTAGTCGCTTCGACTTCCTTCCTTCGTCCGAAGTCTACGGTGGGAGATACTTATCCCCGTTGTTATGGCCCTTAAGGCACGATAACCAAATTCAATAAACAGATAAATGTAACGGCTGAGGCCGGAGTTTTATAATCGAGCCAGTGCTCTCTATTCCAAATCCAAATTAAAACTAAACTTAAGAACTAACAAAAGCTGTCAGCCAACGAAACGGAGCCACGGCTCGGAACGGTACAATGTGCTGTCTCAGCTTGGGGCCCACAAGGTGGACCCAATTTAGGGTGGACCATGCATGAGAGGAAAGTGTAATAATTATAATAATATAATATTAATAAGGGGAATAAGAATTGGCCTGCTCAGCCTAAGCTGGGAGTTTGTTGTTAACTTATAAGCAAAGTGTAAGCTGCGAATAGCTGACTGACTATCGATACTTATCAGACTACCTCATCCGTTCCGCGACACATAGATTCACTATTTTTTTTTTTGGAAAATCCAACTCTCCATTCTCTTCAATTTGAAAATCATCATTTCGGCTAAAAACGCCATGCTATTTTGAATAAATCTATACATATCTTTATCTACTAATAACTCTAGTTGAATATTTGTGGTCTTTAACATGGGTGCCCAAGATAGACCTGGTGTAGTAAAAAACTGAGCACTGGTCTAACTGGTCTAATGAATATATTTGTAAACATATTTTTCTTAAATTTTCAAATATAACAGTCAATAGAAAAACATCAGTTTTTAAATTCAACTCTAATCCTATAGACTTGAACAAGAAAATTGTGACCAGACATTATGTGCGTGTTCATAATCATCTTGAGAGCATTCCTTTTCTGTGAAGTTACTATAGAATGCTGCTCTTGATGGTAAGGAAGTTTTCTCAAGTCGACTAGCTGAATCTCAACATTCATAAGGAAAGTTACCCTTTTTACGCATAAGCTTGAATTCTATTTCATTTAAAAAAAATGTTTTTACTGTATTTAACTGAACATCAATTAAATTAGAAGCAAGGGTATCTAAACTTGATGGCATAAATCTGAATGTGTCAAGAAATCGAATTTCGAAATTGTTTCCATTTGAAGTTTTTATGGTTTTGGACACCGAAATATATTGTTCTTTATTTATTGTTCTTTCTATTGTTGTTATTGTTCTTTCTTCACCAAATAAATGATAATCATATTTAGATAAAATTATGGAAAAACACTGGAATAAAATTATATAGTCTATACTCCAAGTTACATTTAGAATGCGCTGCACCCCTAAATAAACCTGTTAAATGGCAATGATCCCTAACTCTTTCATTTAATAATATTTTTTTTACAAATATGACAATTTCATGAATCCTGAAATTCAAACTCGTCTTCAGGAGTCATTATGATTGGTTTAACTTTATACAAGTGCTCATCATTAAGTTTTGATAAATCTTGTACAAGAGAGTCTACAAAATTTGATCCTGCGTTACTACCTGTTTTTATAACAAATTTATCTAGCTTAGAATCAAAGGCACACTTAATATAATTTCGGGCTTACCTCAATATTTCTCGGCTCCAGTACATATTCAAAGTCAGCGTACACGACGAACGGAACCTCAAGCTGCTTGCGGTATTGGGTAAGCTCCAGGGTTCGCTTGTGTAATTCCGGCAGCCTGGAGACTACAAACAGTTTTATGCCTTAGAGCAGCATCCTCAGATCCAGAGAAATTTAAGCAAACATTACACAGTCATTGTGATCTGTTCTGAGACCCCTTTTGCCTTGTTAATAATCTATAAAACAATTAATTTTTATTTAGTATTTTTATTTATAAATAAATATATAAACATATGATACATACCTTGAAATTTTATTAATGAACATATAATGTCCATTTCAGCCATCTTCCAAAAACAGTATGTTAACGTGACATGGTTTCTCAATCTCCGTTTGAAACAGCGGCCCAATTATTTGTTTGGTATCTTTATTATACCCAAAGATGTTTAAACTCATGTAGAGATTATTCTTCAAAAAATGTCTTACACATTTTATTTCCATAGGGAAATTTAGATTGGTGAAATCCAATATTAATCCATTGTTCAAGTAAATTTTTTCATTGGATATATAAACGTTATAGGAACTACATCTTTGGGGGTTTTTAACATTTATTAAAGCCGATATCAAGGCCCATTTGAAACAGTATGCATCATTTTCATTACATACATTAATAATAGCTTTCTCGAAGCTAAGTATTTTGGTAGCGGGATATACGATGAACCTGATAAAGGTGTATATTGGTTCACATTCATTTCTAGGCGCATTATTTTGATTAATGCCCACCCGCTATCTTTCTCTTGGAATTCTTGTGTTTTTCCTTTTATTTCCATAGTATGCTCAAGAAAAATAGAATCCAAATCCGAGAAATGATTCATAATGGTCATTTCACTCTGTAAACTTTTAATCTCAATTTCTTCCGTTTCATTCTTAGAGAGTATATATTCGGCAAATAACTCGATATGTAACTCTCTAATAATGTTCTGAGATGTGTGAGCAAAAACGATCCTGCTTCAATAATAAAGTTTTGGATTGGATGTCCGATCCATCGTTAACATACATGTAATGGAGAATCCTTCCTTTAAATCCTTCCGAAATTTTCCTGATGCGTCCATCGTCGGGTTGAATTGCATTCTTCTTATGCATTTCCGTGCATACATAGTTTGTCCACTTGTTCTTAATAACAAAAAATTTGCACCAATAACAAAACTCGAATTGATTACTCATTTTGTTTTTGGTTTTTGTTGTTTGTTTTTGTTTTTTATTGTTTCTGTTTGGTTTTGCTTTTCTTTTTGTTTTTTATTTTATTATTTGATTTTTCTTTTTTTTTAATTATTTTATGATACTTGATACACTTTGCTACACTTTTAGTTGGTTGCTTCTTTTTAGAGTTTTAAAACTAACAATGTTGCCCGGAGAATGTCTTGGAAATAACTAATTAAATTTCTCCGATTTTGTACACAATTTTAAAGCGGGCATTCACAAATTTTAGAAGTCTGGGAGTTACAATTCTTAGTTTCAAAAGATAGCAGCTCAGATAGATTCCTACATAGTTTGAGGTGGTTCGAACCAAACGGAATCTCAGTTTTAAAAATAAAGTCCTTTGGTTAGAATAGATCAGAAACAGTTTCTTCAAGATGCAGGTTGTTCAAGAACAGGAAAACCAATAGAGTGTGACTTTAATAATAGATGACCTGCAGTTAGAAGAGAGTAGAAATAGTTTTTTTTTCAAGATAAAGATTGTTTAAGAAAAAGTAACCAATATAAACCGAGTTTAAAAATGGACTTGGAATAAATTGAAATTAATGACTTTCCATTTGCAGGATTTAAGATATCTACAAGTCAGGGTAGAAAAGATGAAGAAAACTAGAAATTGTTTAGAACAAATTCGGTAAGCAGGTGGTAAAGAGCATAATTTTTTTTAAAACTTAAAGTCTTGGATGTATATTATGTATTCCGATCAAATTAAATGGTTCCTCAATCGGTTTAATGCAGTTCTACTAAATTCTCACTCTCACTATCTCACTACTATCTATCTATATATAATATATATCAATAACTTCATTCGAACCGTCGCCGTATGCAGACGTGTATTTTATTGTGCTCCGGGAAAAAAAGTATTCAATAATATCCAAAAAAGTGCAGTGACTGGTTTCGTAAACCAACAACAACGCGAAAAGACGCTTTCAGCGATGAAATCGATAATGTTTATATTGATTAATTAATTAATTAATATAAAACATAACACTTAAAATTCTAAAAAACTCAACCTCGATTGCAATGAGTTTAAACGACGTTCGCACACAATGTCAACATGAGCAAGACAAGAGACGGCTCTCAGTACAAAGAAACAACGCTTACTTCTCTTTCAAAGCAACCGAAAGTAATGCAAGCTCTTCCCAAACACAGTAATTTACCCCAAACTTGACCGAATTCTTAAACGTAGAGAGCGAGAGAGCGCGTTCTTGCTCTCCCTCGCTACTATCTTAATAACTGCAACTATAATGACAGCGCGTTTAACGACGTCATCAGCTAGCAAGGCAAAAAATAATACTTCTGCCGTTGCGCTGCCCAAAAAGAGAACAAAACAAAGAAAATATTAAGCCGGCTGTGCAGACTGGTATGGAAACATGGCAATGCTAACATAGCTGCAATAGAAACGCCCTCTAACTCAAACCGTTTTAAAATCCTGGCAGACTATCTACTGAAGTCGAAAATGGGAAGACTAAGCCCCCGCCAATTTACATACGAGAAAAAAGTTCCAACGTTCTTGTCAACAAAATTATAGAGCTTATTGGCAAGGACAATTTTCACATAATACCACTCGTAAAGGGCAACATCCAGAAAACAAAAGTTCAAACGAAGTCTGAAGATAATTACAGAGTAATATCGAAATATCTTACCGACAAAAAAAAGAACTTTTATACGTATCAGCTAAAAAGCAGCAAGGGCCTGCAAGTCGTACTTAAGGGCATAGAGTCCGAAGTATCGCCTGCAGAGATAACAAAGGCGGTACAAGAGAAGGGACTTAGCGCTAAGACAGTCTTTAATATAAAAAACAGGGATAGAAAGCCGCAGCCACTCTTTAAGGCTGAGCTCGAACCAGAAATTAAGCCCTTAAAGAAATACGAAGTGCACCCTATATACAATCATCAGTTCCTGCTGCACCGCAGAATTACGGTTGAGCAGCCGCACAAACGCAATGGCCCAGTACAATGTGCGAACTGCCAAGAATTTGGCCATACAAGGTCTTACTGTAAACTGGCCCGGTGTGTGTAGTTTTTGGTGAGCTTCATGACTCCGCACACTGCCCAGCGAGCAAAGATGACCACAACTCCAAAAAGTGAGGCAACTGCGGGGAAAACCACACTGCTAACTATACGAGGTGTGTTCAAAAAGTAAGGTGACTCTTCAAATTTCGCGAATTTCAAATTTTTCGATTATCGAAACCTTTTAGAAGTTATACGAGTTGTGTTCAAAAAGTAAGGTGACTTTTCAAATTTCAAATTTTTCAAATTTTTCGATTATCTTCAGTTTTGGGAACAAGAAAAAGTCACATGGGGCCAAATCCGGTGAATATGGTGGCTGAGGCATTATTGTGGTGTTGTTTTTGGCCAAAAAATCCAAATCCTTTGATCCATATTTTTCGATAGCAAAAAATCGCCGAGCTCGCAAAACAACTTGTAACTTTACGCCTCTCACAACCAAACAAAAGAGGATGTTCCATTGAAACTTGGTACAGATGTTAGGGAAGAGTGTACCAATATAACAAAACAAAAAAATCGATAATCAAAAAATTTAAAATTCGCGAAATTTGAAGAGTCACCTTACTTTTTGAACACACCTCGTAGAGGTTGCCCAGTTTAAAAGGAGCTGAAAAGTCGAATCCACCAGAGGGGAATTACTGCCCGCACCTAAAATAAACAGTTGATAGCCTCGAGGTTAAACCCTGAAGTATTCTTCTCGACTGCAGCCAGATCCTCGCTAGGACCCATTAACTCTGCCAAAAATGTTACATGTGCAAGTGCTTAAAAATCAGGACTGTCTACCCCAGCCTCAAAAAGCTCATTGCCGCAATCAGCATACCATGAACCAAACACGGCTCAGCAGCATCAACCGCTAGAGCAGCCAAAAAATAACTTTGAAGCTATGATATGCAGTCTACAACAAAGCCTTACGGAGTTTATGTCGTTTATGAGTACAACAATGCAAGATCTGATGCGAAACCGAAATCTATTAATACAAATGCTGGTTTCACAACAATCCAAATATTGACTTCCCTACGAATATCTACGTGGAACGCTAACGGCGTTTCGCAGCATAAACTCGAGTAAGCGCAATTCCTACTAGACAATCAAATCGACGTAATGCTGTTTTTAGAAACACATCTTACAAACAGATACAATTTCCAACTACGAGGATATTCATTCTATGGAACAAACCATCCAGATGGTAAAGCACACGGCGGGACTGGAGTTTTAATCAGGAGCCGTATTAAGCACCATTTTCATAAGAAATTTGCTAAACACTACCTACAGGCCATCTCCATAAATATACACCTACATACTGGCTAGCAATTAACGCTAGCCGCCGTATACTGTCCCCCTCGCTTCACCATAGCCGAAGATGAGTTTATGCAGTTTTTCAAGTGACTCGGAGACCACTTCATAGCAGCAGGAGACTACAATGCCAAGCACAAACACTGGGTATCTCGTCTCGTGACTCCAAAAGGAAAGCAGCTCTTTAATGCGATTATCAAAGCCAAAAACAAACTCGACTATGTTTCTTCTGGCACAGTAACATACTGGCCGGCAGACCTAAAGAAACTTCCCGATTTAATAGACTTTGCGATTACCAAAAACATTCCTAAAGATATGATAAGCGCCGAATGCCTTTCGGATCTTTCATCTGATCACTCGCCTGTCCTTTTTACTCTACTCCGACATTCAGGAACATGGGATCAACCATTCAAACTGACCTCACTTAAAACCAATTGGGTTAAGTACAGGAAGTATATTAACTCACACATTGAGCTAAGTCCTCACCTCAGCGATGAAGCCAACATAGACAGTTTTGTTTTTTCACTGTAATCTGTACTCGTCTCTGCAGCTCGAGATTCAACACCTCATACTATAAACACACAATGCAATCAAAAGAAGTCAAATCTACAAATCGAACAGCTCGTCCTCTAAAAGCGACGTTTACGTCGAGCATGGCAATTTCACAGATCGCCATCTGCTAAGCAAAGCTTAAAACATGCCTCACGTCAACTTTCTCAAGCTCTACAGCAAGAAGAAACATATGTCCACCTCCGCTACATTGAGCAATTGTCAACTAATAGTACAAAACACTCACTATGGAGAGCTCTCCCAACTCTGAGCTCACCGAAAGAAACCGTGATGCCTATTAGAAATTCCACGGGCGGCTGGGCGCGCAGTGACGCAGACCGAGCCAGCACGTTTGCCAACCACCTTAAAAATGTTTTCCAACCAAATCCTGCCACTAATGCGTTTACTTTGCCGACTTTATCATATGAGCCCCAGCCTCAACATGAGTCAATTGAGTTTCGCCCAAACGAAATCGTAAACATCATCAAAAGACAACTGAATCCGATAAAATCCCCGGGCTGCGACCTCATAACTCCCAAAATGATCATTGAGCTCCCATACTGCGCCGTTTGCACTCTCACCCAGCATCGCAAAACTTGGCCACCTTCCAGTGAGATGGAAAAAGGCAATTATAATAATGATAGCAAAGCCGGGGAAAGACCACACTATCCCCACGTCATATAGACCTATAAGCCTCCTCCCTTGCCTATCTAAACTCTTTGAAAAATGCCTAATGGATAACCGGATAAACACATACCTGAGAATCCAGGAAGGAATCCCGCCACACCAATTTGGGTTTCGTGAAAAGCATGGAACAATTGAGCAGGTCAACCGGATAACATCAGAAATTCGAAACGCTTTCGAAAAACGAGAGTACTGTACTGCCATATCTTTAGATGTCTCTCAAGCATTTGATAGAGTTTGTATAGAAGGTCTAATGTACAAGATCAAGACAATACTCCCCTACAGCACCCACAAGATTTTAAAGTCTTACCTTTACGACAGAAAATTTCTTGTGAGGTGCAACACTCCTATATCTGATGATTACACTGTTGGAGCTGGAGTTCCTCAAGGTAGCGTGCTAGGGCTAACACTATATATCCTCTACACAGCAGACATCCCGACAAGCACAGGACTATCAACATCTACGTTTGCCGATGACACAGCTATTCTTAGCCGCTCTAAATGCCCGATTCAAGACTGCGAGCTAGCTCGTCATATGGTCGAAGTTGAAAAGTGGCTATCAGATTAGCGAATTAAAGTGAACGGACTAAAATGCGATACCTTACGTTCACTCTGAACAGGCAAAACTGCCCGCTGATTACGTTAAACAACACTCTACTCCCACAAGCAAAAGAAGTAACTTACCTAGGAGTACATCTCGACAGAAGACTTACATGGCGCCGGCACATTGAAGCCAAAAGAACACACCTAAAGCTAAAAGAAACCAGCCTTCATTGGCTTATCGACGCCCGGTTACCTCTTAGCCTTGAATATAAAATCATGCTGTACAACTCGGTACTAAAACCTATATGGATGTACGGCTCCCAGTTATGGGGGAACGCCAGCAATAGCAACATTGACATTGTTCAGAGAGTTCAGTCGAAGATCCTGAAAACAATCACCAGGGCACCGTAGTACTTTCGCAACGAAAACATACACCGCGACTTAAACATTCTACCAGTGAAAGAAGTGATCGCAGAACAAAAGGGAAAGTACTTCACCAAGCTATCGGTCCACCCTAACCACCTGTCGAGAGGTCTAACAAGGTTGGGCAACCAATCACGCCTTCGTCGCAATGACCTACCCACCCAGCGACCGCCCTGAGGGACGCGCAACCAGAATGCAGTCTTAGTATACTGTTAGTTAAATTTTAATATTAAGATTCGTCAACTTATAGTTAGTCTCAAAATGAAGAGTAGATTCAATAAATAAAAGCAAAGCTATATATAAAAAAAAATATTATAATCTAGAAAATAGAATGAGAAGAAAAAAAAAAAGGATTTCAGACTATATAACTTTATTTCATATAATTAAATATTGATTTCATTATATAATAAAAACACAATCACTGAAATAAAGAAAATAATTAAATAAACACATTTGTTGAACAAGTAAATATTTGTTTTATTTATTTCAGTTAATATGGGGGCGTGAAAAATGAGAGTTTTTACATTTGAATTTTAAATATTTTTATTTTATTTTATTTTTTATACAATTTTTTATTTAAATATCTAAGCTATTGGCAACATTTAATAACAACTCATCGTCTTAATCTTTCATTAAATCTAGATATTTATTTTCTAAATCATCCACTTTTATGTCGTCAAAGAAGTAGTCATCTTCAGGAAAAACAATTTCTTCCGGGTCATCTATATTAATCCTTTGAGCACATTGAAAGTGCTCATACAAAAACTCATTTCCAAGTACATCCATCGTTTCTTCTCCAAATGGGAAATCTTCCCATTTGAGTGATTCCAACTCTTGTGGAATCGTTTGAGTAGATGACGAGTAGGATGCAAATACTTCCCTCAGATTCCTGTCTATGGTATCTTCCTCGTCTAGAGCCATTACATAGTTTGGCTCTGAGTCTTCGATGACCACCACATCTGAGTCTTGATCACCGATTTCAATGTCCGTCAACAGTTCCAAAGCCTGAACTGAATCGACGAATTCCACAGATATTACGCTCATGGTGATTTTGGTGCTCCTGACGAACTGATGCTGAACAATTTGACTGCTTTTCTTTTTATACTTAAAGGGCATACAGATGTGTTATACTCCTAGACCTCCCAACAATCCAATTCAGTTTTTCAACTATATTGAAAGTCAGATATCTCAAACACTTTGAAATATGAATAGAAATGTCTTATAAACATGTTCTCAGAAAACAATTACTTGTTACACTCCTTGTATCCCTTTCCTCCTTCAGTTAATTGCGTTGGTCCGTCTTTACCCAATAACTGTATGCATATGTATTGACATTTTTATTACGGTGAAATATGCGAGCGTTAAGAAACGACGACTGCAATGCAAGCTATTTAGTCTGTGCCCCTTTGTTTAAAGTATTGAAATCTAAAATATCTAATATTTGAATAAACAACTTAAAACATTGACTTATATTCGCCCATGGACGTATATCGGTTCTCCATATCGTGATAAGTATCCGACCCTCTTCACACACGTCTGGGGTTCCCACTCAACCATATACACGCACACACGTAGACAGAGGCTTACATATATAGAAATTGACAGTGTGTTTTGAGAAAATACAACCCCTTAAGACGTTCCCAATCCTCCTAATTAGGGTCAGGAATACATTTCAATATTCCCAAATTACGGATTGGGGGGTCGGAAAACTAATCGTGACACAATCGTCACATTTTATTACTTCTTTGAACACGTGCCCTGATTTTAAAAACTATAATTTATGGGTGTATGACTTCTGTGCCAAAATCAATACTGACTAAAAGGGTGAGGGGGAATCCTTATCACAGGAGACGACGGATAATGGGTTTCGGGGTGGGGAAACCATATTTTTATCACTAATGTGACAGCTTAATAGCCCTTAAATCTGTGCCAGAACCAGCTTTAAGTACCTACTGACAATTCAATCATTCGTCAAAAGCTTCATTATCTTGGCCGTAAGCTTTATTTTTGGCACTGAGATATCAGCTCAGGAAGCCGTATATTGTTGTCTGGGAATGGCGTTACCGGAAATTAGCAACAAATGCGTTTACATTAACACTTTCCCTCCAGAACAACAAGTTAATTTATTAAATCCCACACGCAATCTTTAAAATATGCCTCAGAATTCATATAAGATATTTTTGAAAGTATTGCAGGATAGGCAGGAACAAAAACCACATGTTCATGATGGCTTGTGACTAGCCGATTTTGCTTAATAATTATGTCTTTTGTAAAAGCCGTGGAAGATCTCGCCAAAGTGCAACAAGTAACAATGAAGAGGAAAATGAAATTTTAGCAGAAGAATATTTTGCACTGCGCGATGGTAGTGGATTTATTAGGGAATGAAAAAAGAAAACTATAATTAAGTATAGTCCTTTAACATCAACACAGGTAGGTCAAACTATTTAGTTATGCTCTATGCTCCTTGGAGAAACGAGCAAGTAGAACTAATGGAAATAAATTGCGAGCACTTTTATACTCCTAATGAAGAGGCTATTAAGGGCAAGTTTTGAAAAGTATAATGCGGTAGACAGTTCAGAAGACGCGCATAGAAGGGCTAAGGAGGCAGATAGCAATAGCGAGGAAAATGTAGATGAGAAGGACGGAGGGAAGTTTAGGGCCCTAGCGTTTCCAGAAATACCTTCTCAAATAAATATCTCAAACTAAAACAACAATGTTTCAGATCTAGAGCCGTATAGCTCTCGCCAATTGATTCCCCTGAAAACTTAGCAACCTTAGTTGGATCCCTTAATTTTAGACAAAAACCTTCTGTATTTTACGAGTTTATACAAGGCAGAGCAGGTGTCGGAAAGTGTAGACTTATATCGACTCTATTTCAATCTCTTTTTAAGGAGTATAATAGTAGAGTAGGATGCGACCCAACTTCGGTTAAGATTTTATTGTGTGCTCTTTCAGGCAAAGCTGCTTTCGGAATTGGAGGCTCCACTCTTCATTCGATGTGCTCTCTCCCGGTAAATCAGGTTGGGTCCGCATTTAGGAGCTTACGTCCAGATTTGTTATATACCCTGCGTTCAAGATTTATTGGGGCCCTTAGTATAGCCGCCTCCCTAAAAAATGGAGCATTGGAAAGCATTTTTCAATCCCTTTCAAATGGTATACTTTATACAATTTTAATTTAAAAACTGTAACTTTTCATTACAACTCTTAAAAATAAATTGTATTTATTGCAATTGACTGTGTGTTCTGGTCCAACACACCTGTATTTAAATTCGCGAAAATAATGGGCGTCGTTCCTATCAAATGGACATAGAAATGGAGAATCTCTGTTAGACGGAGATATTCCGCTGTCCGTAAAAACTATTAAATGGAATATTTATTACACTTGTCATTTTCCATGACACTCATGCATCTGATTTTTCCTGACGGGGGGAATGTCTTAGGAGGATTGGGAACGTCTTGGGGAAAGTTTCAGGTTGTTCATTGAAATTTCAGATTTACTTGAATAAAAAAATGTGTTTATTTTATTTCTTCTTTATTTCAGTGTTTTTGTTTTTGTGTCTTGTTTTTAGTTTTCAATATATGATGAAATTATTAATTATTTGTCTGAAAGCAGTTATATGAGGTCTTCTTTCCTGACTCATCAATCTGTTATAATGATATATAGTCTGAAGTAATTTTTGTATTTTTTATTTTCTTCTCATTATTTTTTCAAGATTATACTCAAATTTTTTATGACATCCACAAGTTTCGATTCTGAATGGATTCTGATGGAAGTTGTTTATCCTAATAAAGGGTCACTTCACACTCATGCATCTGATTTGTAAACATCTTTTAGGAGCATGTTACGGCATACGTTGCACACGCGCCAAATGTGGGAGAGCTTTGTTTTGGCACAGAAATCATGAACCCATGAATAAAGCTTTTTGTTTATTCCTGACTGTGGGAATGTCTTAGAAGGATTGGGAACGTCTTGAGGAAAGTTTCAAGTTGTTTATTAAAATTTCAGAGTTGTAAGTTTTCTTTATGACAAAGGGACACAGACAAAATAAAAACCGATATGAGTCCATGGACACACCATTATAAAATTGTCAAGGGGGCGTAGAAGTATAACAAATCTGTAATGCCCTTTATGTATAAAAATGAGAACAGTCAAAAATTTTTTTTATTTTTGCCGTTGCAACCGACATAGTACGCGAAAGGGTTCACGTTGGGTAAAGTTCGAACTACAATGATCTTTATAACATTACGCCTAACTCTTCTCCAAACACTTTGAAAGCTTCGATACTAAGCCATTTAGTGTTAATTCCAGAAGATTGGTAGTGGTAGACCGTTATTTCATAAAGCTATGCTGACATGAAAATATTATAGATCTACATTGGTGCTGCAAGTGAGGCACAAGAATTTTTTCGAAAAGTTTCGGAATCGCTGATAGTTTAATTTTCAGCATCCGATTTTTTCTCCTTCTTGTGAAAGGGAGTTATAAGGGACTTTTTCCAGATAGCGGGAAACGTGGACGTTTCCAGGGAAAGGTTAAATAATTTTAAAAGGGGTTTGGCCAGGGTAGCAGAGCAGTACCTAAGCACACAGCCCGGTACCCCGTCTAAACCTGGCGAAAAGACTGGTTTAACATTCTGAAGATCCGTTATAATTCCACATTCTGACAAGGTGGGTCGGGAAATAAAGTTAGACCGGGGGAAATCATAAGCGTAAGTCTGCGCGTTTATTAACAAAGGAATAGGTAGTTTGAAAAACTGTGCAAAAAGATCGGCAATTTGCTGGTCCGTGCTTGCAGTAGATTTTCCAAACGATAGCAAAGACGGTTCCTGCATCGAGCTTAATAGATCTTATAACACTGAGTGTTATGCACGGTAAAGTTAGACCGAGCCACCTTATAATGCACATAACAGTCATTGCTATTAGTTCTTAAGTATTTTTTAAAGAATCTTAATTTTATATTTTTTAGATTAGAAAGTTGCCTTGAACACCAAGGGGCTTATTCGCCATAGCCGGATACCGCAACGAAACAAATCGATCAAAAATTATGTTTAATGTACTACAAAATATTTCTAAAGCAGTCGACATATCGGTACATGAGTAAAAAGCGGACCAGTCAAATTCTGAAATGAAGTTATTAATTTTTTTAGAGCCAGCTTTACGAAAACATCGAATTTTCTTATCAGCGTAATTGTTCTTAGGCTTAGTATATAGTCGCAGATCGCAAAATCTAGTGTTGGATGATAAGGATCTTCAGGGTGTGTGAGAAGTGGAGCTCTGCATATGGATACGGCGTCCGTATCAGAGAGGAAGCACAGATCGAGCAAACGACCTAAAGAATTCCCTATATGATTGATTTGAGCCAATGACATGTCTAACATGCCAGCAGTAAAGTCGTGATGCGACGTAGGTGTTAAAGCTAAGGTGTTATCGTTCATGAACCATGCCACCTGGGGTAAGTTGAAATTACCCAACACCACCAGCTGTTCCATGTCCGATAACATTGAGAAGACAGACTGAATGGCTGCTAGGTGCCGCTCATCTGTTAAGGAATCGGCATAGGCGGAATATGAGAGCAAGTGATATATAAATTTAACCTAGAGAGTGAAATTTTAACTGTGATAAATTGTAAGTCTACAGTTTGAAGATTTATCACCTCGGAAACGAGATTAGAGTCCACTGAAATTAGGACTCCACCACCATTTCCGAGGGATCGGTCAAGCCTATATATTGTGTACGTACTGGGGAAAACTTCAGAATTAAGAATTTCTGGAGTTAGCCAGGTTTCGGTAAACACAATGACCTGGGATGCAAACGAGAAGCTTACCGAGAACAAATTAGAAAGCTTAGAGCGTAAGCCTTTTGTGTTCTGGTACGAAAGAATAATGGATGATGTTAGTTTTTTAGGTTGGCAGGAGCGTTTACTTGTGGAAGCTTTACTCCTAAATGGCGACTTTTTTCTTTTTTTTATTTTTTTAGCTGATGTTCTTGAACGAAAATATGTTCCGGCCAGAAATTGGTCGAACAGACATCGTCAAAAGCCATCGGAGGAACACGGATCTTGAAAGATGCCACGTTCATAGCGTAGGAATATTTATACTTAGTGGTGTTTTCGACCCTAATATCGACTTTAAGTTCAGCTCGAATGTAAGGGTCATTTTATTGCGCTTAGTTAATAATACGTAAGCCACTGAGCCAGAAAAATATTATAGGGAAGAAGAAAGAGAGTTTGAGAGAAACAGTTAGAGGCAAGACAGTGTTAGGGAGAGCTACAAGTCGTTATAAGAGAGTACGAGTTGTATAAGAGCAATAAGCAGTAGTAGTTTAATAAAGCTGGTTCTGGGACAGATTTATGGGCTATTAAGCTGTCACATTAGTGATAAAAACATGGTTTCCCCCACCCCGAAACCCATTATCCATCGATTCCTTGTGATAGGGGTCCCCCTTCACCCTTTTAGTCAGTATGGATTCTGGCACAGAAATCATAAACCCATAAATTATAGTTTTTAAAATCAGTGCACGTGTTCAAAGAAGTAATAAAATGTGACGATTGTGTCATGATTAGTTTTCCGACCCCCTATCCGTTATTTGGGAATATTGAAATGTATTCCTGACCCTAATTAGGAGGATTGGGGACGTCTTAAGAGGTTGAATTTTCTCAAAACACACTGTCAATTTCTATATATGTAAGCCTCTGTCTACGTGTGTGCGTGTTTACGGTTGAGTGAGAACCCCAGATGTGTGTGGAAACATGACATGTGGAACCGATGAGGAAGATCCATTCCAACACATAAATAAAAAAAAAATTTTTTATTCAAATTTTTTTTTTAGATTTCAGTAAGTATGGAAAATCTCTTGATACAAGTAACGTTGCAGTAATTATTTTCTGAGAACATGTTTCTAAGATATTTCTAGTAGCTAGAACATAGGACATAGGCTGATTATAATACATCAGTTTACGTTTAATTGATTGAATTGATTTTAAAATTTTAAATACTTATATGCAAGGATACTCGGTATGTATGTGTGCGCCTGAGTCAGGTATTCTATAAGATCCTCCTTCCATTGGTTTTCTGAAAGACATGACCCTTTGCTATTTCTTGGGTGAGTCCACCTGGGAACTCACTCCTACCCTCAAGTGTGCGATCGGGTCTGCTTGTGCGCGGAGCTGGGAACTCACCCCATCTCTCAAGTGTGTGCTGATATCTGCTTGTGCGCGGAGGTGTGGAAATTTAAATGCTTTCCAAAAAAAAAAATGCTTTCCAATGACACCAAACACACTTTTTTTTAGGGAGGGTCAATATTGAGACCCCGAATTACCGAAATTTTTGACTTTTTAGAATAGTAGTGAGCACTTGGGGAAAACGAAATGAATTGCGAACGTAATGTAATGATCTTGGACTCCTATGACCTATACCCGAAATATAGAAATTGAAAAGCATTTTGTCTGAATTCTCTGGATCTGCGGATGCTGCTCTAAGACATGAGACTGTTTTTAGCGGAAAAGTCTTCAAGCTACCGGAATTACACAAGCGAACTCTGGAGTTTACCCAATACCGCAAGCAGCTTGAGGTTCCGCTCGTCGTGTACGCCGACTTTGAATGTGTACTAGAGCCCAGAATTATTGAAGTAAGCCCAAAATCATATACCTATATCTTATGCATATTATATAATATTAAGTGTGCCTTTGATTCTAAGCTAGATAAATTTGTAATAAAAACGGGTAGTAACGCAGGATCAAATTTTGTAGACTCTCTTGTACAATTTTAAACCAATCATAATGACTCCTGAAGACGAGTTTGAATTTCAGGATTCATTATATTGTAAAAAAATATTATTAAATGATAGAGTTAGGGATCATTGCCATTTAACAGGTTTATTTAGGGGTGCAGCGCATTCTAAATGTAACTTGGAGTATAGACTATATAATTTTATTCCAGTGTTTTTCCATAATTTTATCTAAATATGATTATAATTTATTTAGTGAAGAAAGAACAATAACAACAATAGAAAGAACAATAAATAAAGAACAATATATTTCGGTGTCCAAAACCATAAAAACTTCAAATGGAAACAATTTCGAAATTCGATTTCTTGACACATTCAGATTTATGCCATCAAGTTTAGATACCCTTTCTTCTAATTTAATTGATGATCAGTTAAATACAGTAAAAACATTTTTTTTAAATAAAATAGAATTCAGGCTTATGGGTAAAAAGGGTATCATTCCTTATGAATATTTAGATTTAGCTAGTCGGCTTGAGGAAACTTCCCTACCATCAAGAGCAGCATTCTATAGTAACTTGACAGAAAAGGAATGATCTCAAGATGGTTATGAACACGCACATAATGTCTGGTCAAAATTTTTTTGTTTAAGTCTAAAGGATTATCTAGAGTAGTATTTAAAATCTGATGTTTTCCTATTGACTGATATATTTGAAAATTTTAGAATAATATGTTTACAAATTTATTCATTACACCCTCAGTTGCTCAGTTTTTACAACACCACGTCTATCTTGGGCAGCCATGTTAAAGACCACAAATATTCAACTAGAGTTATTAGTAGATAAAGATATGTATAGATTTATTCAAAATAGCATTCATTAGTACAATGTTGTGATAGATATACAAAGGCAAATAAGAAATACTTAACAGATTTTGATCCAACAATGGAATCATCCTTTATAAGAGGATTAGTTAAAAAATTAATAGCTGACCTCGGGAACAAAAAAAATAATTTAATCCATTATAGAAATTTTCAGAAATGCATACAAAATGGGTTAATATTAAAAAAGAGTCATAGAGGGGTTCGCTTTTTAGAAATTCTTGGCTAAAGACTTATATTGACTTTAATACTTTACATAGACAGAATACCAAGAATAAACTTGAAAAAGATTTTTTTTAATTAATGAACAACTCGGTCTATGGGAAAACTATGTAAAATCCTGAAAAACGTGTATAGGTTAAATTGGTAACTACATGGGAGTCTACAGATGTTCATAAACTCGGTCGAAAAAAACATTGTGCTAAAAATTTAATTTCAAAATTCAATTTTAATAGTACAACTAAAATGAATGACGAAAAAACTTTCTGTGGTATTTGATTAGCCAATATATTTGCGTTTTGCTGTATTGGACTTATCAAAGTGGAAAATGTATGATTTTCATGACCAATACATGAAACCCAAATTTCAAGAACATTTAGTTTTAAATTACATGGATACAGATTCATTTATCTATACTATAAAAACTGGTGATTTTTATAAGGATATTCGTGGTGATATTGAATCAAAATTTGATACAAAATTAAATATAATGAAACAGATTATATTGAGTTTTGTAATATTTGTTTTTCATTAGTTGTGTTGACATTGATTGGGCTCATTTTTATGAATCTATGTACCCTATTATTGTAATCAAATATCAAATTTTTGTAAATATTTATCCACTTATATTTCCCATTGAAACTAAACTCACGCCACATTGACTCTTTGAGTGTTTTATTAAAACGGTCGACAACTGATGCCTTAAGAGTGCTGATCGTCGAATAATGATTTATATCATAACGTTTCATTAAATGTTTAAATTTTGTATTAAAAAACTCTTTTCCATCATCTGTTTGTAAATTTTTTGGTGTTCTATGTCCTTATTTTAAGATTTTCTCCATTGCTTGGGAAACATCATTGGCATTTTTTCATTGTAGTGCTTCACCCCAAAGCAAATTTAGAAAACGTATCAATTACATAATTACATAATTAGTAACGATAACCCTTATTAAATGTTGAATAACCCCCCATTTCAACCAAATCTGCTTGCCACAGATCGTTTATTCCCTTCGTAATGACTCGTCTTCGTTAAAAATGTTTACGAGACGGTCCGTGCGACTCATTTACAATTGCTCGTTTAATCATATTCTTCGAATTGGTGATAGGCTACACCTTCTATTTCAATTGTTGTCTTTTTTGGTATCGCTGTCGGTTTTGTTACATACTTGAAAATATAGCCCTCAATAACTTTTATCTTTTCAAGAATTTTCTCAAATATTTGATCAGTACTATCTGCTCTCTTGTTATAGACCTCTATTTTATTTTCGAGATTTGAAATTTTTGTAAGTCAACGATTAATACTTTGACTTACAAGTTTTCTTAGGTCTTCTCCCAACTTTCTGACACACTCATCTGTATATTGTTTTGTGGTCAAGTCATTATCATCTATGGGCTTAATAGCGTTTTTAACTCTTTTATTTTGAGCGTTTAGATTACTATCAGAATCAATTAAAAAAGTTTCATTTAATTTAACACCTCTTTTTAAATGATCTGATCGCTCCCTATCATTAGAAAAATTTCCAAACTTGTCAACAGACATGATGATTATAAATAAAAATCTTTTTTGTGTTTAATATATATATATTAATTAAACAATAATTCCCTCCTCTCGCAGTTCCTCTACTATTGAGAAAATCTCATTATTGAGATTGTTGTTACCCGCTGTTTTTGACGCCACTAAAATTTGTAACCGTTCGACTAGTTCATTCACGTCATTCCAATGTATATAATTGGTTTTTGATTCCTCCAGAGTCATATAGCCGAAACCAATTTTCGTACGAAGTGGAATGGATGTTGTAGGATTTTCATTATCGTTTATTATTTTTTTTAATAATTTTAGTATACTTAAATGCTCGTGAACCTTTAATTCGAGTATTTACGTTATAACCTAATCTGTGAACATTTATTTCTAAAATAATATTTTTATATGTTTTTAAATTATGAGCATTATTATTTTTGGGGTGTTTATGAAATATAAGAGAGTACAGACCAGGAGTTAGCTCGCAACTCATCCCACTAGACAAATTAATCTTATTATCAATAATTTTTAGCTCACTATTCCCTAATGATAATAGTTTATCTATACTTTTTTTGGTCCGTAAGCCTTGTCCAATATATTTTCCTGACTCAAGTGACTGATATTAAAATCATAATTTCTAATATCTATCTCGAATTCTATATTTATATCTTCCCTCATTTCATTTTCTTTAGTAGGGATTGATATAGCTTCCGGCTCACTCCCTTTGTCCACATCATCATTATATGTTTCGCCTTTCTGTCCTTTTTCAAAAACATTTGTTTGTGAAAAGAAATCATTATACGAATCAATATCATTCATAGATCGGCATTGAGATAAGTTTCGTTTTATCTGTTGTTGTCTCCCATTGGTTGTATAGTACAGATCATCGTCATCTGTCATATCATACTTTTCATTTTTGTATAATTCACGTTTAGCCTTGACTCCTACATTTGTTTTTAAAAATGTCTGCTTTTTATTTTCGTTAACAAGTTCATTTAAAGGTTCTGTAATAGGTTTAAATGTTTCCTCCAACTCTATAACACTTTGATTCTTTACATGTTTTAGATCATCAAACTTTCTCTTCAAGGCAGATCTCGATTTTGTTAACTGAGCTAACACATTCATTATTGAAACCTGCTTAAATTTAGATAAAATAAATTTTAAAAATGTATATAATCTTTATAAAGATATAATCACACAAAGATATATATTGAGAGTAATCTACGAAATGGTGATCACGTTCGTATCAGCAAGTATAAACATGTGTTTGAAAAAGGGTATACACCGAATTATACAACAGAAATCTTTAAAATTAGAAAAGTCAACAATACATTCCCCAAAACATACTTACTTAAAGATTATAAAGGCAATCCGATTCAGGGTGGGTTTTATAAAGAACTCAAAAAGACTGAATTCCCGAACACATTTCAAGTTTTGGTAAAATGGCTTGGCTTTCCAATGGACGAAGCCAGCTGGGTAAATAAAGATGAAATTTTATAGTACAAATACCAAATTAAAAGACAATGTGAGATTTAATTTTTATTTTTGTTTTATTATTATTTTTTTTTTTTTTTTTTCTTATTATAGCCAATAATTAAATTTAATTAATATATTTACATACACATAAATGTACAATTTCATAATGTGTATACTAACAATTTTAATAAAATAATATATGTTTTTTACAATTTATTTTTGTTTTACTTATATTTACCACAATCTCGATCAAAATAAAACATTTCCAATTCAATTGACTTATAAAATAATTCTTGTTATATATTTACTTGCTTATCTCTAAGTTCATTTAAAAATAAGAATAAGTTTCTTAAGAAAATATATTCAAGTTCTAAGAAACTGATACTATCCACAATGTCCTTTTCCATTCACCTTTGATGTTTTATTGATATTGATAACCATGATCGTCGTGATTTAATATTGTAAACTCTGTTTCATTGTGTTTACGCTTTCTTTTACTATCATAAGCACAAATAACATTCTTATATACCCTATTTGTTGATATTTTGGGTGCCCTTGATCTAAACATTGTCCTACTACCATATAGTGGAGTTCCATGGAGTAATTTATTTTATACAATACAATGATCCGTAGTTAAATTTCTGGAACTCACACCTTTCGCTTTATTATGAGAGTTTTCAACTTCATCTATTTTATAACTATAAACTTTGAAGCTTAGACCTATAAATTCACCCATTGGTTTTCCATTCAACTCATCTTTAAAATATCCTAACCTCATTTTTTTCACTTTTTAAAATTATATAAATCGATTCTTCCATCTGAATAATTGGATGTATCGAATTTCGATTTAATGTCACCACGAATATTATTATAAATGCTTTAGGAATGTTTTTGGTAAAAGTCTATTAAATCGGGTAGTTTCCTCGGGTCTGCCGGACAGTATATTCGTGTGCTAGAAGAAACATAGTGAAGCTTGTTCTTGACTTTGATAATGACATTTTAGATCTGCTTTCCCTTTGTAGTCACGAGACGAGATCCACAGTGTGTGTGTGCTTGGCATTATAGTCTCCTGCTGCTAGCGAGGGGCAGTATACAATGGCTAGTGTAAGTTGGTTGTCAGTATTTAGTTGTATATTTATATATTTGGCTGTAGGTTAGCAAAATTTTTATGATAGTGGTGCTTAATACGGCTTCTGATTAGAATTATATTTTTTTACCATCTGAATGATTTGTTCCGTAGGATGAATATCCTCGTAGTTGGTTGATGGTCGAGTTGGAATTGAGCTAACGCAATTTTATGCTGCGAAACGCCGTTAGCGTTCCACGTAGATACCCTTAGGGAGAGCAGATAGTACTGATCAAATTTTTGAGAAAGTTCTTGAAAAAATAAAAGGTATTGAAGATTATATTTTTAAGTATGCAGCAAAACCGACAGCGACACCAAAAAAGACAACAATTGAAATATGCAGAAGGTTTATCCTTTACACGTTTTCGAGGAATATGAATAAACGAGCAATTGTAAAGCTGCACGCACTATCTCAGAAACATTTTCAACGAAGACGAGTCATTACGAAGGTCAAGTAGATTTGGTAGAAATGAGCCAAATGCCAACAATGTTTCCCAAGCAATGGAAAAATCTTAAAATCAAGGAATGGAACTCTAAAAAATTTACAAACAGATTATTGAAAAGAGTTTTCTAATACAATATTAGTATTACCTAAAACCCAGTATAACCTCCCAAGCTCCGTGGCTTTTGACGACAAACTCACCACGAGCGCGCCATATTTATCTATCTAGTGTGCCCGATCTCTTAATGAGGGCACAATACCAAAATTCCAATACTAAATACTTAACTATCGATAATCGACCTGCGACCTTCCCACCTCCGTGAAGAACCCCTTCACTCAAATGTAAAGCCGCCAACTTTGAAGCGGGGCGCATTATCCAGCGAGTCCGATCTCCATCTATGATTGTAGCGCGGGCTCGTCTGACCTCACCATCCATTCCAGCAAAGGCCTCATCCACGACGCCCTTCCGCCAGTCTCGACGCGGCTCGGCTGGATCGGGCTCTCGGGCTTGAAGATCTCCGAAAATATCTTGGGCTCCCTGTCCGCTCCAACGAAGTTTTTGCCGTTGTCGCTGAGCAGTCTATATACCTTTAGCAACGACCAGGCTATTCTCTGCGGCGCGCATACCGTCGGGGAACGACTCCCGTTGTGCTTTAAGGACCAACAAATTCTCAGCTGCCTCACAGTCAGCTACAGTGAGGCTCAACAATCGCCTGTAGCTTGAGAATCTCTGTAACGATATAAATGTGTCACCTGCCCCAACGACCGCAAAATCTCTCTCTGCATCTCCTATTCATCTTCTCCATCCGCATCGTTTGCGGGTACAGCTTCTGTCCAGCTGCCCGCTGGTCTCCTCAGGAAAGCCGGTCCTCTCAACCAGCGCGACTCCGCACGTAGGTCAACGCTGCAATGCGACCGAGTCGCATCATCCGTCACGTTTCGGAGGACGGTAGCCATCTCCATTGGACCACCTTCGTCGACTCCAGAATCTCGGCTACTTTGTTCTCTACGAACTGCTTGTAGCGCCTGTGCGTGCTGCCAATCCAAAGCAGCACTCTCTTCGAGTGTCTCCATAGCACAATTTCTGCAATGGGAACACCGTGGTCCTATCTGACGATGTCCATAAATCTCGTTCCTAGAACCGCTGCCCGAAGCTCCAATCGTGGAATCGTGATCGTTCGCATCGGCACACACTTCTTCTTTGCGCACAGGAACCTCACTTGCACGTTATTCCATCCATCCACAAACACGTGCATCTCGATGGTCTTCAATAGCCCAGATCCAATCCGCAGTCTCCGAAACTGTTACACATTGTCCATTTCCTTACGACAATCCATAAAGGCTTATCCCATGGGATCTTCATTCTCCACACCTCTCGCAACAATAAGTTCGCTGTTATCATCAGGCAACACAGAAATCCCAAGGGGTCAAACGTCAACATTACCATACTCAAGAATTCCCATCGGACACGATGGGTGCAAAGACGTGGCTAGCAGGCAAGACCTCAATGATGGCGTATCTCGTCGTCCTTCTGCGAGGCCAAAAACAACCCATACTAATTCGGTTGCGGTCGCGTACGGTCCCTCTCTGGCAAACCGTCTCGTTCTCAATCCTAAATGCCCATCGTCCAATCCGATAAGCAGCTTCGGTACTGCATTCTGGTAGGGCTTCATCGACATATCGTCTGTGCAGGCTCTGCGTCGGCAAACTTAAATTCGAAACGGCATAACGTTTCTCAGGACATGTCGGGAGCACTTCCCTGCTCCACTAATCTGTAGATGTACCACGATAGTAGGCTCTCTTGTGGCCCTACCTCCGAACCATTGAATATTCAGCTGACGACGTACTCCTTGTACGGCCTAAAACCAGTTCGTTATCGAATATCGTCACCGAAGAACCTTCATCCAGGTGCGCGTACGTATCCACCTGCTTCCCACCTCCGTATAGCGACACCGGCAATAGAGTAGTCGTTCTCGGTCCTCGTCGACACAGCTCAAATTCCTTTTCGTCGTCGCCGAAGCATCCACGGATGACGATGCTCCTTCATTCATTCAAACGCCTTCCCTCGGCCCAACTGCCTGTCGGATCCGGTTGTAGCTTCTCCAATTGCCGCCTCGCTGTGGCGGTCTCGTGAAGCCTTCATTGATTGCTTCATGTAGAAGACGGTGATTCTTCCTCCTGCATCTAATCGCGGGGCACTCTCCAGACACAGCGTAGGATCCAGTCATGTGCCCGTTTCACAAGCACATAAAACATAAGCGATGTCTTCTGGCGAGCCTCCACCTCTCTGTAGGTGTGTCTCCAATGAATTGTTGGCAGTTGGTGCTCTTCCTCCTCACAGTTGATGCTAGCATGAAGCAATCGACACCTTGGCCCCTTTCCATCAACCACGAACTAAGGTCCACAATAGTCGAAAAGGTCTGAATAGCTGCAGCTTACCTTGCCCACTTCACTCGTTTACTTATCGGGAGCTTGGCTCCATGAGGGTAGGATTACCCAGATGCTGTTCTGCCTCCGCCGACTGCAAGAAGGCCTTGAGGTTACTAAATTGTGTTCCATAACTTCGGGCACATCTCGGATGCTGTTGAGCTGGCTGTATATTAGTTGCTCCGGTCGGTCGTACCTGAAACGCAGCTGCTCCATTACTGCAATCATATTGCTGGGATGAATCAACAACGACTTCACTGCCTCACGATCGTCATCCTTTAACGCCTTCAGTAACCTTTGGTTGTTCTCCAAGTCCGTACAACCATACGATTTCGTCGTTTCCGTAAACACGCAAGAGTAGATGGGCCAAACCTCTGTCTTGCCTCCGAACGTTGGGAGTTCAGGAAGCTTTCGTGGTAGTTCCTCCCAGCTTGTAGTTCCTCCAATAGTCGTCGCCCAAGCACAGTCTTCAGGAGACGGGGCTCGTACAGATGTTCCGCCGGCCACTTCATTACGTAGCCCAAAACCATGCGCTGGAGTCGAAGTGACGGTAGCTTTTATATATGCGCAAGCATAAGTAATTCGGTAATGAGGAATAAAAGTAGCAATTAGTACAGGGGGTTATTAATATGACAGGAAATTGATGAATTGCCGTGACTGCAGCTCGATCTGTATGGTAAATATTGAGTAAATACTGACTTCGGAAGAACGAGATCGCTGCGCGAAATTTTAGCTGTGATAAATTCTAAGTCTCCAGTTTGAAGATGTATCACCTCGGAAACGAGATTAGAGTCCACTGAAATTAGGACTCCACCACCATTTCCGAGGGATCGGTCAAGCCTATATATTTTGTACCTACTGGGGAAAACTTTAGAATTAAGAATTTCTGGAGTTAGCCAGGTTTCGGTAAACACAATGACCTGGGATGCAAACGAGAAGCTTACCGAGAACAAATTAGAAAGCTTAGATCGTAAGCCTCTTGTGTTCTGGTACGAAAGAATAATGGATGATGTTAGTTTTTTAGGTTGACAGGAGCGTCTAATTGTGGAAGCTTTACTCCTAAAGGGCGACTTTTTTTCTTCTTTTTATTTTTAAGCTAATGTTCTTGAACGAAAATATGTTGCGGCCAGAAATTGGTCGAACAGATATCGTCAAAGGCCATCAGAGGAACACGGATCTTGAAAGATGCGACGTTCCTAGCGTAGGAAAAATTTATACCTAGTTATATTTTTCACCCTTATATCGACTTTAAGTTTTGCTTGATTGTAAGCTAAGATGTCCGATTCGGACGTATCAGGGGAAAGCCGGGAAACAAAAATGTGTTTCTCTAGAGGAGAACCAATCAAGGGCTTTGGCGGGGCGGGTGGTTTACCCACGCTACTGTTGTAAATTGTTGAACTGAGTGTCCAGTGCAGAAAACAGGCTTTGCGAAATGCAACCAATACCTGACCGAACCCATTTTTAGTCTGCCGCATAAACGATCTAATTTGTTACCACACAGCCAACAGTGGACGCTTACTTTGTCAACCGACACCATTTTATTGCATTTTTAATGCAACAGATAATATCGGACATTTTGGCAAATAATTAGTAAAATGTAAACCACTGTGCCAGAAAAATAATATAGGGAAGACGAAAGGGAGTTTTAGAGAGTTAGGGGCAAGAGAGTGAGCGAGAGAGTGTTAGCGAGAGCTACGTTGCTTTATAAGAGAGTACAAGTTGTATTAAAGAGGGAGAGAGAGTGTGTTTTCGAGAGCTGAAGCCGGTGGGAGATACAGAGAAGAGATCTACAGATGTTGTGCTGGAGAGGTAAGCGGTGAAAGTTCCGTTACTAATAGCACAAAGTAAAGTAAAAAATATATTAGAATACAGACCACAGTTGTTGATATTTGCTTGCAATAAATACTTTATGCAAACAGATAACAATAATACTTTTTGGTGCACCGGACGCCAAGTCCACTGTACGTCTTTGTCTAGCAGTCTATGTAATGTCTCCGCAATGGTGGCCTTCTGGGACAAGAATGAGTGATAAAAATTGGCAGGCCCAGAAACGATTGCAACTGATTTTTCTCTTTTGGCGGTGGCGCCTCTTGGATGGCTCTTACTTTATCAGTTGAAGGCCTAATGCCGGGAGCGTCAACTTTGAATCCAAGGAATTCGATGGAAGAGACCCCAAACTGACATTTGTCCTTGCGCAGGCGTAATCCTGCCTGGTCCATACGGGCTAGAACTTTGTTTAAGCTACTCGCATGTTCTTCTTCTGATTAATAATGGGTACATTATTACAATGTCGTCAAAATACGGAAGGACGCCCGTTATGTTCTGGAGTATTCTTTCAATGCAGCTATGGAATATTCCTGGGGTTGCTGAAATTCCGAATTGTAGTCTTGTTACCTTAAATGCTTCTTTGTTTGCATCAAAGCTGACCTTTTGTCTACTACCAGTTGTTGATACACCTGGGCCAAATCTATTTTTGCGAAAATTGGGCCTCCTTCTATCGAAGATAATAGCGTGTTGATATGGCAGTCTCACGAGCGGAACTTCCTGGTTCCCTTTGAGGGCCTCTGGCGGCCCCGTATACCGACCAAGTTCTGATGAAAACAAATGGTCGAATTTCCTTAGAATTTCCGCGATACCATTGCCGCACTGCACGCCATGAATGCCTTCTGTGCGGATCCCGAGGGGTTCAAACCAGTCGCATCCTAGAAGGTTTGACCCAGTGACGTGACGACCAATGGTCGATTATCGTAACGGATTGACGTGTCGGTGATTCCCTTGACCGGAATAGGGTTACGTTGATAGTTGCTTAGCTTTGGGTGGAACTTGACAATATCGGGATTTCCGTTTGACCAGATGTATCGTTACGAAGATTCCTTAATGATGGTGGCTCGGAATCACTTCGAACTGGCATAAGCGACCGTTGATGAGCACGGCAACGGATTGTTTTTTGGGGCTGACCATCGGAACTATTTGATGAACGCCATGTAGTTACCGACGGACTCGTCGGATTGCTGATCACGCTTGTGGAAATGGTAGAATGCAGCAATCTCCGATTGGCGTGAATGGTTAATGTATCATACACGTCTGTTAATTGCAAATCACTGACTTGCCTGGGTGATGCTAACTACACCTCATCCTAGTGTAAGAAACGTCGCCTTCTTCCGGTCCTCGTCCACGATGCTATTTGCTAAAAGGTACAGCTCGAAGCGATCTCGGTACGCCTTCCATTTCCCATGGCTTAGCAAGTCGAAAAGTTCCAGAGTTCCAACTCCCGCCATGGCGACCCCGCAAGCTTGGAAGACCGCTTTTCGCTTATCACTACTGGCCGCAGTACTTGGCTCAACTGTACAGCCGCTCTCAGCGAGATTCCCTCGAGTTGATTGACTATCACTTATCTCTTGTTTTACCTCTTTGCCGGCGCTTTTTTTAGCTTAACCGACAGTTCGGCGCTTATCCATGTGCTTGCTTCAAGAATTATAAGACTACCCCAATTGGACGTACGGTAAATTCTCGACACCGTCAATTCCGTCTCTCTCTCTCCCCTGTACGACTATGGTGGAATTTAATAAACTTACGATTAGAGAATTCGAATCCCATCCTTTATGTATGCGCAAGCATATATTAAATTTATTAAAGTAATTCAGTAATGAGGAATAGAAGTAGCAATTAGTACAGGTCGTTATTAATATGACAGGGAATTGATGAATTGCCGTGACTGCAGGTCGATCTGCATGGGCTCACGATTGAGTGAAGACTGACTTCGGTATAACGAGATCGCTGCGCGAGAGAATGCAGTCGCATACACAACCGTAGCGAAAAATGGCGATGAGTTACTGTTCTTTGTGGTACAGCTCTGTGCATGGTACCGTTTGAGATCCGCTTAAAAATGGCGGTCAGGCCTATTGAAAATGGCAGCTGACCTACCCAGCGTAACGGGATGGGTACGCTCCATATTAGCGCACTCGAAATCCTTCTCCAGCTCGGCAAAGCTCTCCAAGAGGTCGGCCGCCTTTGGTTTCTTGGCGGCTCCAGTACCTGCCGGCTGAGCAGATGCCCCGGCCGCGATCCTGCGACGTCCCTGCACTCTGGGCGATTGCTGGATCATCTCGTCCAGACACTTCTCACCAGGGTGCACTTCCAATGTCGCCAGTCGCCTGACTGCGAATAAAAGCTTCTGTAGTCATTCGCGTGAGAGTTGCCTACAACATATGGCGGCGATACGGCAACCCGCTTTCAATACACAAGCCACGAAGTCTGTAGCTCGAAGCTTTTGTTGTTAAGCTTTGCTTCTTGAATTCGTCGTAGTTTTGTTTCGGAGTTGATTTGGTTTTGATTTTAACTTGGAATAAAGGTTGGAAATTGAACTGCCCCGGCTTATTTATTCTACAGCTATTAAGAACTCTTAGTTGCTCAACATTTTGGTAATCGACGTGATCGCACCCATTTTTGATCAGTTTAAAAGTGCCACGGAAACTCGTTGTTTTTGTTGAAGTAACCTTGCACTTAAATTACATAATGGAGTGTGGAGCTGAAGCCAATTGATCTGCTGCTGTAAGAAGGGGGATACCAGTGGTGCTGGCATTTCACCCACTTAGCTCAGGTTGGGAACTTGGGAACTTGGAACACCTTTAGCTATCAAAATATGAGTTCATTCACCCCTGTGCTTTGAGTCCGATAAAGCCAGATAAACTTTGAAAACGAGTCAACAACAACGAGGATATGGTTATAGCCTTTGTGGGTTACTTATATTGGCCCAACGTGATCTATGTGATATCTGGACAATGGGGTATGCCCTTTATCTCTTGGCGATAAGAACCTCTAAGGTTTACCGACCTTGCTATAAGAAATAACACCCTCTAAACAATTCTCAATAAGACGTACTAACTCCCAACAACACTATCAGAAACGATCAGACAAGTCATACGGCTGAGGGCATCTACGTTGCGCATTTTCTAACCTAAACGATGTTCTGTGGTATAACGAAAATCTTGAAAATACACTGCCAATCTAGCAATCTTGAAATTAATACCCAACAAATAAACTCGCCACTTAACAACTGCTTCCACAGCAGCAATAATTCAAACTCATACTAATCCCAGTTGTTTTGCGACTCATGTACTAAACTCGGTGTCATAAGGTATCATTGGGGTCTTTCTGGGTCCAAATCCAAATTTACTGGCAGCATACAAGTTTAAAACGTGATCTATGTGATATGTGGACAATGGGGTATGCCCTTTATCTCTTGGCGATAAGAACCCCTCAGGTTTACCGACCTTGCTATAAGCAATAACACACTCTAAACAATTCTCAATACAAAGTACTAACTCCCTTTTAGCTTAAAATGTTTTTACCAACTCTTGCGTCTTTTTTGCTAAGAAATGTCCTTGCTTTTGTGCGACTTGGATAATCTCATGTGACAGGGTACGACCAACAACTTCAAATCGGGATTTTTATACAAAATTTAGTTTTAAATATTGAAATTCTTATAAAGACCGTTCTTTTTAACAATGTCACGATTGACTTTTGTCCAGTCGTCCTTTTACTGAGTTTTTTTAACCCAAGAACAACACTATCAGAAACGATCAGACAAGTCATACGGCTCAGGGCATCTACGTTGCGCATTTTCTAACCTAAACGATGTTCTATGGTATAACGAAAATCTTGCAAATACACTGCCAATCTAGCAATCTTGAAATTAATACCCAACAAATAAACTCGCCACTTAACAACTGCTTCCACAGCAGCAATAATTCAAACTCATACTAATCTCAGTTGTTTTGCGACTCATGTACTAAACTCGGTGTCATTTGGTATCATTGGGGTCTTTCTGGGTCCAAATCCAAATTTACTGGCATCATACAAGCTTAAAACGGAACCACAAGTTTAAGCCATTTTCAACTGTTCGAATGCTACTTTTTACAAATCCGTGAACTTAAAGTCATTTTGTTTCCGCAACATGTTCGATAACAATTTCGCTATTTGTGCAAACCCTTCCTCATACTGACGGAAATACGATGTTAAGTCTAAGAAACGCTGTAATGCCTAATAAATGCCGGCAATAAATATATATAAATATATAAATAAATGCCCGGAAAACAAACGACTCAAAGCCGCGAAAGACAACAACAGCAACAAGACCAGCGCCGACATTCTGTTGCTCGAAACAACGCGTACTTTTCGTATGTCTCTCCGGAGCCAAATAGTAGTGCAATATCTTTGACCGCGACCGAAGACGTCCGCTCTCTTTCGCCCCGACTCCTAACCCCAAACAGCGTTGCGGATTCTCAGTCTTGGAGCTCACAATGCCCTTCCCCCCTCTCCACAATCGACGCACTTACTACCGTTTCTGCAAATACAACAACAACTGCGTCTACGTTGTCGTAGGTTCTCCAGCAAATTCTCTCAGAGCAAGCTTATTCAACAACAAAAACAGCTAAAGCTATTATTTCGGTAAAAAAGGCAACGAAAACTACGACAACAAATCAAAACCTAAACAAAACTCCGCAAGCGGGTTCGGTCTTACAGACCGGACTTGATCGGTACGTTCATATCAAGCTTAGCCCGCAGAATACCGTAGCATGAAACCAGGCTTCAGACCAAATCTGAAGAATATTTCCGAGCAGTATTAAAATATCTGGAGGAAGCTAAGAAAAGCTACTACACGTACCAACTTAAAAGCAGCAAGGGCCAGCAAGTGGTACTGAAAGCAATCGAGCCCGACGTAACCGCCAAGGAAGTTATCGATCCTCTCAAGGAAAAAGGGTTATCTGCAAAGAACGTTAGTAACATTGTGAACAGGAAAAACGAGCCGCAACCACTCTCAAGGGTCAAGCTCGAGCCAGACAGCAAAGTCCTGAAGAAAAATGAAGTGCACCCCATTTATAATCTGCAATACTTATTGCTCCGAATAATTAATGTTGAAGAGCCACAAAAAAGAAAGACTTCCACAATTCGGCCAACTGCGCTGCCAACAAAGAAGACCCCAAAAAGAAAAAATGCGTTAACTGCGAAGGTAACCACACGACAAACTACAGGGGCTTTCTGATCTACACGGAAATAAAGGACCGAATGCGTAAAGTGACAGCAATGCTTCATCAGAATACCCAAAATGTGTACAATTACTCGCGTACGACGCCGGAAGTATTTTTCGACACGACTGCGAGATCCTCACTTGGTTAAGGGCATCTCATACGCCGATGCCCTTCGATCACTCCAGTCTAATCTAGGAAACGCCCAGCAGATCCAAGCTCAGTCGCAAGGCACTCTAGAATCTATGATGGTCACCATGCAACAAAGTATGATGGAATTCATGTCATTCATGGAAATGACCAAACATACCCAGAACATGGTGCTACAGCTACTTGTAGCTAAGCAGTCCAAATAATAGAACCAGCATCCTAATCAGGGAACGCATCAGGCACCACTTCCACCGAAGTTTTGCAACATATGATATGTTAGCTACGTCTATCAAGAGCAGTCAAGCAATGGAAGCCTCACCATAGCCGCTGCCTACTGCCCACCTCTCTTTACAATTTCTGAAGGACAATTCATTGACTTCTACAACTTGCTTGGAGATCGCTTTATAGCCGCAGGAGACTATAATGCCAAACACATGCACTGGGGATCACGCCTTGTGACTCCCAAAGGAAAGCAATTATACAATCCAATCATAAAACCAAACAACAAATTAAACTTCGTTTCCCCGTGGCAGCCCCACATACTGGCCAACAGCCCTCAGGAAATTTCCAGACCTAATAGACTTTGCGGTGACAAAAAACAGCTTTGCTCCAAAGCTTGTGGAAATGGTAGAATGCAGCAATCTCCGATTGGCGTGAATGGTTAATGTATCATACACGTCTGTTAATTGCAAATCACTGACTTGCCTGGGTGATGCTAACTACACCTCATCCTAGTGTAAGAAACGTCGCCTTCTTCCGGTCCTCGTCCACGATGCTATTTGCTAAAAGGTACAGCTCGAAGCGATCTCGGTACGCCTTCCATTTCCCATGGCTTAGCAAGTCGAAAAGTTCCAGAGTTCCAACTCCCGCCATGGCGACCCCGCAAGCTTGGAAGACCGCTTTTCGCTTATCACTACTGGCCGCAGTACTTGGCTCAACTGTACAGCCGCTCTCAGCGAGATTCCCTCGAGTTGATTGACTATCACTTATCTCTTGTTTTACCTCTTTGCCGGCGCTTTTTCAGCTTAACCGACAGTTCGGCGCTTATCCATGTGCTTGCTTCAAGAATTATAAGACTACCCCAATTGGACGTACGGTAAATTCTCGACACCGTCAATTCCGTCTCTCTCTCTCCCTGTACGACTATGGTGGAATTTAATAAACTTACGATTAGAGAATTCGAATCCCATCCTTTATGTATGCGCAAGCATATATTAAATTTATTAAAGTAATTCAGTAATGAGGAATAGAAGTAGCAATTAGTACAGGTCGTTATTAATATGACAGGGAATTGATGAATTGCCGTGACTGCAGGTCGATCTGCATGGGCTCACGATTGAGTGAAGACTGACTTCGGTATAACGAGATCGCTGCGCGAGAGAATGCAGTCGCATACACAACCGTAGCGAAAAATGGCGATGAGTTACTGTTCTTTGTGGTACAGCTCTGTGCATGGTACCGTTTGAGATCCGCTTAAAAATGGCGGTCAGGCCTATTGAAAATGGCAGCTGACCTACCCAACGTAACGGGATGGGTACGCTCCATATTAGCGCACTCGAAATCCTTCTCCAGCTCGGCAAAGCTCTCCAAGAGGTCGGCCGCCTTTGGTTTCTTGGCGGCTCCAGTACCTGCCGGCTGAGCAGATGCCTCGGCCGCGATCCTGCGACGTCCCTGCACTCTGGGCGATTGCTGGATCATCTCGTCCAGACACTTCTCACCAGGGTGCACTTCCAATGTCGCCAGTCGCCTGACTGCGAATAAAAGCTTCTGTAGTCATTCGCGTGAGAGTTGCCTACAACATATGGCGGCGATACGGCAACCCGCTTTTAATACACAAGCCACGAAGTCTGTAGCTCGAAGCTTTTGTTGTTAAGCTTTGCTTCTTGAATTCGTCGTAGTTTTGTTTCGGAGTTGATTTGGTTTTGATTTTAACTTGGAATAAAAGTTGGAAATTGAACTGCCCCGGCTTATTTATTCTACAGCTATTAAGAACTCTTAGTTGCTCAACATTTTGGTAATCGACGTGATCGCACCCATTTTTGATCAGTTTAAAAGTGCCACGGAAACTCGTTGTTTTTGTTGAAGTAACCTTGCACTTAAATTACATAATGGAGTGTGGAGCTGAAGCCAATTGATCTGCTGCTGTAAGAAGGGGGATACCAGTGGTGCTGGCATTTCACCCACTTAGCTCAGGTTGCTCATTTCATGTCTTCGGTAGTCAGCCTTGGAGACTGATATTGGCCTTGATCTTTTGCGCAACCGTTTAAGTAATCGACGATTAATATTTCAGGCTCACATTAACATAAAGTCCGTCGTCTGCAAGAGGCCGCTGCACGCACATCCAACTCTACGCACAAGTCCATCAAAGAGTTGCGATTGATTCGTGATCGTTTTGACAGTCTAAATGCCGCTCCCAATGGTCACGTACATGAATTGGAACTCGATAACACTCGCGAGCGTCACGGCCAACAGGTGGCTCGACTCGAGAAGCTTAGTCGACTGTGCGTAGAGAAGACCCATCAACTGCAGAAATACCAGGACCTCATGGTCAGCAAGGTCTCACTGGATTTGGAAATCCAATGCCAAAAGCAACGTTCGTAAGGAATAAAGAAACAATAAGGGCAACACCGTTTGTTCAACGAGGGCGGTCTTTCGACCATCTACAAGTTCTATCGTTCAGTAAAGACTGATCGAAGGACCAAAATTTGAATGCAGTCTAAATGAAAGACTTCTTCATTTGTTGAGATATAATTTATTATATTCTATTCTATTCTTATTTATTCTACAGCTATTAAGAACTCTTAGTTGCTCAACATTTTGGTAATCGACGTGATCGCACCCCTTTTTGATCAGTTTAAAAGTGCCACGGAAACTCGTTGTTTTTGTTGAAGTAACCTTGCACTTAAATTTCATAATGGAGTGTGGAGCTGAAGCCAATTGATCTGCTGCTGTAAGAAGGGGGATACCAGTGGTGCTGGCATTTCACCCACTTAGCTCAGGTTGGGAACTTGGGAACTTGGAACACCTTTAGCTATCAAAATATGAGTTCATTCACCCCTGTGCTTTGAGTCCGATAAAGCCAGATAAACTTTGAAAACGAGTCAACAACAACGAGGATATGGTTATAGCCTTTGTGGGTTACTTATATTGGCCCAACGTGATCTATGTGATATCTGGACAATGGGGTATGCCCTTTATCTCTTGGCGATAAGAACCCCTAAGGTTTACCGACCTTGCTATAAGAAATAACACCCTCTAAACAATTCTCAATAAGACGTACTAACTCCCAACAACACTATTAGAAACGATCAGACAAGTCATACGGCTCAGGGCATCTACGTTGCGCATTTTCTAACCTAAACGATGTTCTGTGGTATAACGAAAATCTTGAAAATACACTGCCAATCTAGCAATCTTGAAATTAATACCCAACAAATAAACTCGCCACTTAACAACTGCTTCCACAGCAGCAATAATTCAAACTCATACTAATCCCAGTTGTTTTGCGACTCATGTACTAAACTCGGTGTCATAAGGTATCATTGGGGTCTTTCTGGGTCCAAATCCAAATTTACTGGCAGCATACAAGTTTAAAACGTGATCTATGTGATATGTGGACAATGGGGTATGCCCTTTATCTCTTGGCGATAAGAACCCCTCAGGTTTACCGACCTTGCTATAAGCAATAACACACTCTAAACAATTCTCAATACGACGTACTAACTCCCTTTTAGCTTAAAATGTTTTTACCAACTCTTGCGTCTTTTTTGCTAAGAAATGACCTTGCTTTTTGTGCGACTTGGATAATCTCATGTGACAGGGTACGACCAACAACTTCAAATCGGGATTTTTATACAAAATTTAGTTTTAAATATTGAAATTCTTATAAAGACCGTTCTTTTTAACAATGTCACGATTGACTTTTGTCCAGTCGTCCTTTTACTGAGTTTTTTTTAACCCAAGAACAACACTATCAGAAACGATCAGACAAGTCATACGGCTCAGGGCATCTACGTTGCGCATTTTCTAACCTAAACGATGTTCTATGGTATAACGAAAATCTTGCAAATACACTGCCAATCTAGCAATCTTGAAATTAATACCCAACAAATAAACTCGCCACTTAACAACTGCTTCCACAGCAGCAATAATTCAAACTCATACTAATCTCAGTTGTTTTACGACTCATGTACTAAACTCGGTGTCATTTGGTATCATTGGGGTCTTTCTGGGTCCAAATCCAAATTTACTGGCATCATACAAGCTTAAAACGGAACCACAAGTTTAAGCCATTTTCAACTGTTCGAATGCTACTTTTTACAAATCCGTGAACTTAAAGTCATTTTGTTTCCGCAACATGTTCGATAACAATTTCGCTATTTGTGCAAACCCTTCCTCATACTAACGGAAATACGATGTTAAGTCTAAGAAACGCTGTAATGCCTAATAAATGCCGGCAATAAATATATATAAATATATAAATAAATGCCCTGAAAACAAACGACTCAAAGCCGCGAAAGACAACAACAGCAACAAGACGAGCGCCGACATTCTGTTGCTCGAAACAACGCGTACTTTTCGTATGTCTCTCCGGAGCCAAATAGTAGTGCAATATCTTTGACCGCGACCGAAGACGTCCGCTCTCTTTCGCCCCGACTCCTAACCCCAAACAGCGTTGCGGATTCTCAGTCTTGGAGCTCACAATGCCCTTCCCCCTCTCCACAATCGACGCACTTACTACCGTTTCTGCAAATACAACAACAACTGCGTCTACGTTGTCGTAGGGTTCTCCAGCAAATTCTCTCAGAGCAAGCTTATTCAACAACAAAAACAGCTAAAGCTATTATTTCGGTAAAAAAGGCAACGAAAACTACGACAACAAATCAAAACCTAAACAAAACTCCGCAAGCGGGTTCGGTCTTACAGACCGGACTTGATCGGTACGTTCATATCAAGCTTAGCCCGCAGAATACCGTAGCATGAAACCAGGCTTCAGACCAAATCTGAAGAATATTTCCGAGCAGTATTAAAATATCTGGAGGAAGCTAAGAAAAGCTACTACACGTACCAACTTAAAAGCAGCAAGGGCCAGCAAGTGGTACTGAAAGCAATCGAGCCCGACGTAACCGCCAAGGAAGTTATCGATCCTCTCAAGGAAAAAGGGTTATCTGCAAAGAACGTTAGTAACATTGTGAACAGGAAAAACGAGCCGCAACCACTCTCAAGGGTCAAGCTCGAGCCAGACAGCAAAGTCCTGAAGAAAATGAAGTGCACCCCATTTATAATCTGCAATACTTATTGCTCCGAATAATTAATGTTGAAGAGCCACAAAAAAGAAAGACTTCCACAATTCGGCCAACTGCGCTGCCAACAAATAAGACCCCAAAAAGAAAAAATGCGTTAACTGCGAAGGTAACCACACGACAAACTACAGGGGCTTTCTGATCTACACGGAAATAAAGGACCGAATGCGTAAAGTGACAGCAATGCTTCATCAGAATACCCAAAATGTGTACAATTACTCGCGTACGACGCCGGAAGTATTTTTCGACACGACTGCGAGATCCTCACTTGGTTAAGGGCATCTCATACGCCGATGCCCTTCGATCACTCCAGTCTAATCTAGGAAACGCCCAGCAGATCCAAGCTCAGTCGCAAGGCACTCTAGAATCTATGATGGTCACCATGCAACAAAGTATGATGGAATTCATGTCATTCATGGAAATGACCAAACATACCCAGAACATGGTGCTACAGCTACTTGTAGCTAAGCAGTCAAAATAATAGAACCAGCATCCTAATCAGGGAACGCATCAGGCACCACTTCCACCGAAGTTTTGCAACATATGATATGTTAGCTACGTCTATCAAGAGCAGTCAAGCAATGGAAGCCTCACCATAGCCGCTGCCTACTGCCCACCTCTCTTTACAATTTCTGAAGGACAATTCATTGACTTCTACAACTTGCTTGGAGATCGCTTTATAGCCGCAGGAGACTATAATGCCAAACACATGCACTGGGGATCACGCCTTGTGACTCCCAAAGGAAAGCAATTATACAATCCAATCATAAAACCAAACAACAAATTAAACTTCGTTTCCCCGTGGCAGCCCCACATACTGGCCAACAGCCCTCAAGAGATTTCCAGACCTAATAGACTTTGCGGTGACAAAAAACAGCTTTGCTCCAAAGCAAAAAACTACAGATCAGCCCCACAGGTTGACGTCGCACAGAACCAACTGCTTAAAATACAAAAAATATGTTAGCTCACACATCAAAGTAAATTTATTCGTGGAGGCAGCCACTATCTCAATACCACAAGGCAGGGAGGTGCAAACCAACCACTTCGGAACTAATCTGCAAATTGAACGGCTAGTCCTAAAAAAGAGGAGCCTGCGACGTGCCTGGAAAACCAACAGATCGCTGTCATCAAAACAAAGTCTTTAGGAAGAAACAGAAAAGGCACAGCTGCGGTATATTAAATAACTTTCGCCAACCAGTTCAAAACATCCTCTGTGGAGGGCTCCCCCGAATCTGAGCTCCGCAATCAAAACAGTCACTCCGATAAGAAATTTATCTGGCAGCTGGGTCCGCAGCGATGCGAATAAAGCCGAAACTTTTGCTTTACATCTCAGAAATGACTTTCATCCGAACCCTGCCACTGGTTCATTTGTTCTACCACAAACCGAATCTGAATCTATTTTCCCACCACCATTGTTTCAGCCAAAGGAGATTCGAAATTCAGAGCAGAAATCCGCACTGGTATCTACTAGTCCTTTGGAAGAATGAGAACCACATTTGATATTTTTTAATTCAAGGCCAGAAACTGTGAAAGTGCCTGATGGCATAATCAACCGATTCCTGTCCTGTGTGAAGTTCGAGGTTTTCTTCTGATTTTCTAGATTTTCTCCTTTACACTGAGCTGCATTTCCTTATTTGTTTATTCGACATGGAATCTTTTCCACCTACAGATTCTTTTGTGCCTGTTACTGAACATTTATTTTTCTCTGAATTCCTTACAACTCTATTTTTTCATATGTTCTTATATACTCCTTCAAGTCTTTAATAGTTTTTGCCTGATAGAGCATTATCTTATTGGATCTAGAATCCGGTATGCCTTCCACAAAATATTCAATAATGCTTTCCTCTTCCAAAAGAATTGGCATGGCTATTTCTAAAAGAGCTTATAAGAATTCATGTAGGCTTTCTCTCTTCATCTGCTCACGTTTACTTAAACGCTTGTGTAATTCTTCCAATCATAACTTCTCTTGGAATTCTTCTATTAATTCATTCAGTCTTTTCCAACTCGAAATTCCACGCTGACTACAGTACAAGCCTTGGCTGCACCTTTAAGAAGTTACTTTCCGTACATATACAATTGTAAATTATCCACTGATCAATATCAACTTGGCTTGACACGTGAAATTTTGAGACAGTGGCCTTAACATTTTTAAGGGTGAAACACGAACGTACACTGTTTCTGTTCAAGCTGTCAACTGATCTAAAGTTTTCTTTCTGCTCATCTTTCATAACACCATAATGATTAAAAATTCTCTCCTGTAATATAACTTTATTACCCTGGGTATTCAACTGTGGTCGGGCAACTTTTCTTTTAACTCTTTCACACGCAGCTGCAAAATCTCGGTACGCTCTTAATCGATAGTAAGATGAAATTATTAAATTAAGAATCAAAAAATGAAATAAAAGTAGAATGTTCAGCTTAAAGCTTTCTTAATTACACCCTACATTTTCTGCATTCACTCAGCTGATCGAATCACCGTCCGTGACTTCGATCTGCTTCCGCAGCTCTCTTTTACTTTTGGCGTTTTACCACGGCGTTGTCAACTCGTCGCCGTCGATTCGCACAACTCCCCAACTCGTCGCCGTCAATTTGCCAACTTGCGTGTGTATGTATATGTGACGCACAAAGTCAATCCTTGCAGCCACCAAAACTATGCAACGTACACGCTCGTCTGTAGCTCACTGTAGCCACTTATCTGCTTACTTTTCGCCTTAGCCAACTTAAATTACGTTCCTCGTAAAATTTGTCGCCTCGCCGAATTCCGAGGAATTCCGTTAGTTTCGTTTGGTGCTGGATGTCTTCTTGCTGCTTTTCATCTCATCGCCGTCTGATTTCTGCTGATCGTCTTGTGCGTTTCGTTTGAATTCTACCCTATGGTAGCAACTATTGGCGCCAATCATTCAAACCATTTCTGCGATTTTTGTTTATGCTTTTTCTTTTAAAAACCACAATTCAACAATTATTGTTAACAACTTTTAGCAAATTTTAGTATAGTTCACCAATCGACGTTTAGCTTTACGAATGTTCACCAGTTACTGTGTTTTCAACTTTTAATAGCAATTCACCGCACACACTAATAGTTATCTTGTAGTCTATGGCAAATTATTTATTTTGGATGAATGAGCCCCCATTTGTAGGCATTTTCATATATTAGTTGTTTATTTTTTTATTATTGGTTATTAAGTAGTTTATAGAGATGTTATAAGTTAAAATAGTTAAGTTAATTTGCTCCATTTACAAACATAAATGCGTTCATCGCGATCTTGCACCCAATGACCGTTTACAACTCTCTCAATATGACGACTGACTCCCTAGCTCTCTCTCACTACCTCACGTTAAAGTTCGGCCAGTGCTTACGTTCCGATAACCGATAAATTAAAAGAATCGGCCACTACGAGTATTTTTGTTATTCTCTTTTCCACTCAATAACTGTACATATATAAATAATAATGAACATTCATCATATATCCCTCTACCAAAATTCCTTGACAGTGCAAGTTTATTACAGCATCCTGCCACGCCCACTCAAACGCCCACAAATCGCAAAAAACTAAAAGTGCTGAAATCTCAAGAACTATTGGAGCTAGAAAGTTGAAATTCAGAAATTATAATCTTTAGGTGCCAGCGCATCTTATAGTGGTACTACTATCCGGCCACACCCACCCATACGCCCACAAGGCTCAAATGACGGTTTTCGGATTTTCTAGAAAAGCTGATATCTCGGTAACTGTAAGAGATAGAACGTTCGGATTAAGCATGTAGATTTTTTTTTCGATCAAGTCACGCCCACTCTAACGCCCAAAAAACCCGAAAAAACAAAAATGCAAAAATCTCAAAAACTATAAGAACTACAAAATTTTGCTTAGGAACACGTATTTAAGAGATGCTTCTGCAAATTGTCACGAAGTTGCATCCGGCAACGCCCACTCTAACGCCCACAAACCGCGGAAAACTGTGGCGTCTATAATATTATTATGAATGCCTTCGTTTGACCTTGTATAACTTATTTTTCAAATCGGAACATTATTTCGCTATTTATAAAGAAATTAAGGTTGTAAGCCCTCACATGGGCAGTGACGTCACTATAAGCATACTCAACATACTTCCTCTGACAATAGGTGGCGCCTCGTGAATTTCCACTAGCAAAATAATATTTTAAAATTTTGTAAAACAGTAACGGGTATCTTATAGTCGCGGCACTCGACTATAGCGTTTCCTCTTGTTTTTAAATTCATTTATTTCTTCCTTATGACCAATGAAAGGTAATGACAATGGGTTTCAAACAATACTTGGAATCTTATTTATATTACTTACATAAGAAACTGATATCGGCTCGTAACTTTCCGGTTGTCTGTTCTTATAGTGCACCCCGACACAATAGTAAGAATTACTTGATCAGGAAGATCTATTATTTCTTGCGGTAAATTATTATCCTGGCCTCTGGAACCTTGAATAGCCCTTTGTTCTGCAACGCTATCCAGTATGGATTTTTCAGTTCTCTTTTCTTATAAATGCAATAAGAGTGACTATTGAGCTTAAAAGGGGTAGCTGTCACTCGCGCCACTCCAAGTCTAGGTACCTTCACATATAACGTTATCGGCTTTCCATTTTCGACATTTATTCAAAGTTGCTTCAGTCATGAATAACAATTTTAATTTACTTCCTCCTTTGTTCGTTAAGGATGTTTAATTTTGACTCCACCACTGATGTTTGCTTTTTAACTGACTCTTCAGTATATCGTTGATTGTGGAACAGACTTTTATACCCGTTAAGCGTAGAGTAAAAGGGTATACTAGATTCGTTGGAAAGTATGTAACAGGTAAAAGGAAGCGTTTCCGACCCTATAAAGAATATATATTCTTGATCAGGATGAAAAGCGAAGACTATTGAGCCATGTCCGTCTGTCTGTCCTTCTGTCCGTCTGTCCGTATGAACGTTGAGATCTCAGGAACTATAAGGGATACAAAATTGAGATTAACCATGAAGATTCTTGGGGTCCCTACGCAGGGCAAGATTATTACAGCATCCAGCCACGCCCACAAGCCGCGAAAAAATGTGGAGAGGAGTTGGATCTTTGTTTTCTTCAGACTCAATTCCAGGAAGAGGAACATTTTAGTAATTGGTCTTAAAATTGAACCCTCTAGATCACTACTCAGACTCGGACATCTTTTCCCCTATGTACTTATTCTACTTTTGCCAAGGGCCATCTAGCGGTGTAAAATTTGTTGTCTCTATCTTAGGACTACTTGGCCTTTATTAATATTTTGACCTCCTATTTTCCATTTATTTATTTTTTGAAAAGTGTTTAAGGTTGTTCATTCTTCTATTTAGGCCAAAATTCTCTCCTATTTTTTTTAATTATTTTCCATCTTTCTAAAGTCCCAATTTCTTTTTCGGAACTTATTTCAATAGGTTTTATAGTTGGCGTTCCTATCAGAAAGTGTCCTGGGTTTAAAACTTTTAGATCGTCAATGTCCGACTGTATATAAAGGTCTTGATTTTATTACAGCTTCAATTTGGCATAATAGAGTGACCATATCTTCATGCCGGAGGATAAAATGTCATTCAATTTCTTAGCTTTCTAATATGGAAATAAAATTAGTGTGTTACTCGTGGTTTTTGCAATTCGACATCCAATTTTTTTGGAAGCACTTACAAAACTTGTATAAATTGGATAGCTTTCTTTCCCATGCATTAAAATACAGCAATGTTACCCTTGAAAAACTTTTGGCCTCGACCTTTTGGGCGTCTTATATTGTACGGCCGAGCTCAGTCTACCCCCGTATTTTAAACCTGATTTGCCAAAGTAATTCTATGAATCAGTAAATTTACCATAATTTGTTTTGCTGTAACTTACTTGTATCTTGCACATGTAGCACACTGTTTAATAATATATTTTGGTCAATACCTACCTATTTACTAAAGATTTTTTAAATAAAAACTATTCGCTATTTATGAAGAAAGAAGAAGAAGGCCTCACATGGGCAGTGACGTCACTATCAGTTTCCACTAGCAAAATGAATACTTTAAAATTGTGTAATACAGTAACGGGTATCTTATAGTCACTCGACCCGATTACAGCGTTTCTTCTTATTTCTGTGGTTCGAAACGCTTGCTTTTTTGTGACTCAAGTAATTACCCTTTCCCGTTTTTCAGTTGGGTCGTGGAGCATAGTGTGATGAGGTTTCTTGCCCTTGAACGACAAATGCTTAAAACACCTATCTTTTAAACGTTGTTTCATCTAAATTTATAACAATTAGTAAGTCTCCATCTATTTTACATAATAGACAGTTTTTAGTTACGGAGTTTTTTACCATTCTTTTAAAAGATTTCCTTTACTCCTGAGAGAACTAAAACGTTGTTCCAAGAAATCCATCAATCCATTTTTCAAATCGGAACACTATTTCGCTATTTATGAAGATATATAGGTTATAAGGCCTCACAGTAACAGGCCTCACACTCGCGGCACTCGACTATAGCGTTTGTTCTTCTTTTACATTCGTTTCAAAAAGTTAAACCGCTTCTATATTAAATTTTCGGATAATGATGTGTGCAAAAATAACAACATCAACTTTATTAAATGAACGGATTCATTCATTGAGTCAATAAACCATATAAACCATTTGTTTTGCTGAATCGTTAACCAAAATGGACAAATCTATCAACCATTTCAGCTTTTTTTTTTTTTTTTTTATATCTTTGTATTTATTTATTGAATCTACTCTTAATTTTGAGAGTAACAATAAGTTGACGAATCTTAACATTAAAATTTAACTAACAGTATACTAAGACTGCATTCTGGTTGCGTGTCCCTCAGGTCGGTCGCTGGGTGGGTAGGTCATTGCGACGAAGGCGTGATTGGTTGCTCAACCTTGTTAGACCTCTCGCCAGGTGGTTAGGGTGCACCGATAGCTTGGTGAAGTACTTTACCTTTTGTTCTGCGATCACTTCTTTGACTGGTTGAATGTTTAAGTCGCGGTGTATGTTTTCGTTGCGAACGTACCACGGTGCCTCGGTGATTGTTCTTAGGATCCTCGACTGAACTCTCTGAACAATGTCAATGTTGCTATTGCTGGCGTTCCCCCATAACTGGGAGCCGTACATCCATATAGGTTTTAGTACCGAGTTGTACAGCATGATTTTATATTCAATGCTAAGAGGTGACCGGGTGTTGATAAGCCAATGAAGGCTGCTGGCTTTTAGCTTTAGGTGTGTTTTTTTGGCTTCAATGTGCCGGCGCCATGTGAGTCTTCTGTCGAGATGTACTCCTAGGTAAGTTACTTCGTTTGCTTGTGGGAGTAGAGTGTTGTTTAACGTAATCGGCGGGCAGTTTTTCCTGTTCAGAGTGAACATTACGTGCTTGCATTTTAGTTCGTTCACTTTAATTCGCCAATCTGATAGCCATTTTTCAACATCGACCATATGAAGAGCTAGCTGGGCAGTTGCTTGAATCGGGCATTTAGAGCTGCTAAGAATAGCTGTGTCATCGGCAAACGTAGATGTTGTTAGTCGTGTGCTTGTCAGGATGTCTGCTGTGTAGAAGACATAAAATGTTGCCCTAGCACGCTACCTTGAGGAACTCCAGCTCCAACAGTGTAATCAACAGATATACCAGTGTTGCACCTCACAACCAATTTTCTGTCGTGAAGGTAAGACTCTAAAATCTTGTGGGTGCTGTAGGGGAGCACTGTCTTGATCTTGCACATTAGACCTTCTAGCCCGACTCTATCAAATGCTTGAGAGACATCTAAAAATATGGCAGTACAGTACTCTCGTTTTTCGAAAGCGTTCCGAATTTCGGATGTTATCCGGTTGACATGCTCAATTGTTCCTTGCTTTTCACGAAACCCAAATTGGTGTGACGGGATTCCTTCCTGGATTCTCAGGTATGCGTTTATCCGAGTCATTAGGCATTTTTCAAAGAGTTTAGATAGGCAAGAGAGTAGGCTTATAGGTCTATATGACGTGGGGATAGTGTGGTCTTCCCCGGTTTTGCTATCATTATTATAATTGACTTTTTCCATCTCACTGGAAAGTGGCCAAGTCTTGCAATGGCATTAAAGAGCTGGGTGAGAGTGCAAACGGCGCAGTATGGGAGCTCAATGATCATTTTGGGAGTTAAGAGGTCGCAGCCCGGGGATTTTTTCGGATTCAGCTGTCTTTTGATGACGGTTACGATTTCGTTTGGGCGAAACTCAATTGGCTCATGTTGAGGCTGGGGCATGTAAACGCATTAGTGGCAGGATTTGGTTGGAAGACATTTTTAAGGTGGTTTGCAAACTTGCTGGCTCTGTCTAATAGGCATCACGGTTTCTTTCGGTGAGCTCAGAGTTGGGTGAGCTCTCCATAGTAAGTGTTTTGTACTATTAGTTGACAATTGCTCAAGGTAGCGGCGGTGGACATATGTTTCTTCTTGCTGTAGAGCTTGAGCAAGGTGACGTGAGGCCTGTTTTAGGCTTTGCTTAGCAAAAGGCGATCTGCTTTATATGAGGTCAGTTTTAATGGTTGATCCCATGTTCCTGGATGTCGGAGTAGAGTAAAAAGGACAGGCGAATGATCAGATGAAAGATCCGAAAGGCATTAGGCGCTTATCATGTTTTTAGGAATGTTTTTGGTAATCGCAAAGTCTATTAAATCCGGAAGTTTCTTTGGGTCTGCCGGCCAGTATGTTGGTGTGCCAGAAGAAACATAGTCGAGCTTGTTCTTGGCTTTGATAATTGCATTATAGAGCTGCTTTCCTTTTGGAGTCACGAGACGAGATCCCCAGTGTGTGTGCTTGGCATTGTAGTCTCCTGCTGCTATGAAGTGGTCTCCGAGTGAGTTGAAAAACTGCATGAACTCATCTTCGGCTATGGTGAAGCGTGGGGGGTCAGTATACGGCGGCTAGCATTAATTGCTTGCCAGTATTTAGGTGTATATTTATGGATGTGGCCTGAAGGTAGTTTTTAGCAAAAGATGTGTTTCTGAAAGGAGCATTACGTCGATTTGATTGTCTAGTAGGAATTGCGCTAACTCGAGTTTATGCTGCGAAACGCCGTTAGCGTTCCACGTAGATATTCGTAGGGAAGTCATTATTTGGATTGTTGTGAAACCAGCATTTGTATTAATAAATTTTGGATTCGCATCACATCTTGCATTGTTGTACGCATAAACGACATAAACTCCGTAAGGCTTTGTTGTAGACTGCATATCATAGCTTCAAAGGTACTTTTTGGCTGCTCTGGCGGTTGATGCTGCTGACCCGTGTTCGGTCTTTGTATGATGATTGCGGTAATGAGCTTTTTGAGGCTGGGGTAGCCAGTCCTGATTTTAAAGCACTTGCGTATGTGACATTTTTGGCAGAGTTTATGGTCCTAGTGTGGATCTGGCTGCAGTCGAGAAGAAGACTTCAGGGCTTGACCTGGAGGCTATCAACTGTTTATTTTGGGTGCGGGCAGTAATTCCCCTCTGGTGGATACGACTTATAAACTGAACAACCTCTATAGTTAACAGTGTGATTTTCACCGCAGTTGCCGCACTGTTTCGAGCTGTGGTCATCTTTGCTCGCTGGGCAGTGTGCGGAGTCATGAAGCTCACCACAAACTACACACACCGGGCGCAGTTTACAGTAAGACCTTGTATGGCCATATTCTTGGCAGTTCGCACATTGTACCGGGCCATTGCGTTTGTGCTGCTTCTCAACTGTAATTCTGCAGTGCAGCAGGAACAGAAGATTGTATATAGGGTGCATTTCGTATTTCTTTAGGGGCTTAATTTCTGGTTTGAACTCAACCTTAAAGAGTTGCTGCGTCTTTTAGCCCTTCTAGCCCTGTTAAGCATATTGAAGACTGTCTTAGCGCTAAGTCCCTTCTCTTGTAGAGCCTTTGTTATCTCTGCAGGCGATACTTCGGACTCTACGCCCTTAAGTACGACTTGCAGGCCCTTGCTGCTTTTTGGCTGATAGAGCTTCAGACTTCTTTTGAACTTTTGTTTCCTGGATGTTGCCCTTTACGAGTGGTATTATGTGGAAGTTGTCCTTGCCAATAAGCTCTATAATTTTCTTGACAAGAACGTTGAAACTTTTTTCTCGTATGTAAATTGGCGGGGGCTAAGTCTTCCATTTTTCGACTTCAGTAGATTCGGCATCATCCTCATAGTCTGCCAAGATTTTAAAACGGTTTGAGATAGAGGGCGTTTCTATTGCAGCTATGTTAGCATTGCCACGGGTTATTTTGCGTTGCGAGCTTAGGGGGCTTAGCTTCCTTTTGATTTGGATGTAGCGATCCATACCAGTCTGCACAGCCGGCTTAATGTTTTCTTTGTTTTTGTTCTCTTTTTCGGGCAGCGCAGCGGCAGAAGTCTTAATGTTTGCGCTGCTAGCTGATGACGTCGTTAATCGCGCTGTCGTTACAGTTGCGGTTGTTGTTGTTATCATGGTTGACGTTGTCAAAGAAATTGAGGTGCTAGTTGCTGCGATCTTTGGCTGCAGAGACATCGATGGTAGCGAGGGGGAGCAAGACCGCGCTCTCTCGCTCTCTACGTTTAAGAATTCGGTCAAGTTTGGGGTAATTGACCGTGTTTGGGAAGAGCTTGCATTACTTTCGGATGCTTTGAAAGAGAAGTAAGCGTTGTTTCTTTGTACTGAGAGCCGTCTCTCGTCTTGCTCACGTTGACGTTGTGTGCGAACGTCGTTTAAACTCATTGCGGTCGAGGTTGAGCTTGTTAGAATTAGTGTTTTGTTTTATATTAATTAATTAATTAATCAATATAAACATTAGCGATTTTCATCGCTGAAACGAAACCAGTCACTGCACTTTTTTGGATATTATTGAATACTTTATTTTTTTTTCCCCGGAGCACCATTTCAGCTGATCAGAGAATATTTTTATCTTATTTTCATACCGCATGGTTAATAGATCCTGAGGTACTTTCTAGTATGAAGTATTGTTTTTAATAATTCAGGAAATAAGTCCCATTCCTTTCCCCGCCATCTAGACAGGCAAAGCCAGCATGATTACAGGCACCTAGAACCACTCTACTCGTCGACTGAAAAAATCGCGGAGGCACGCAGGAACTGCTTGCGTCCAGGCGCCTGCATCAACGCCTTGGCCGTCCAAGTCTCGAGGCTACGAGGCAGGAGTATACAGAAAAAGTGATCAAAGAATATAAAAGTAAGGATTCTTAAACCTATGTAACTCGGCTAAAACCGACACATGAGGCTCAGCGTACAATATCGTAGTCAAATGTAATGGGTTCTTCTGCCAAAGTCGATAAGCTACCGGCCAATATGCCTGATCGACCATGTCGGGAAAGCATTAAAGCGCAGCACTAGCATTAGTTTGCGGTATGCCATCTCTGCAGCAGGACCTCTCACCGATGAAGTTCAACCTGCTTGGCAGTGGATGATTACAACGTGCTACGCCAAAGTCCCTAAAGGTGATTCACCAGATCTGCTCTTTCCGATGATACGTCTGAATCAGCAGTTTTTGCTCATAACCAAGCCAAAAAGAATCTGACTAAGTTCTGGCCGGATCACAATATCGCCCGACAACATCGACCGGGGCAGAAAAAAATTAGTGGCTCAAGCCACTGAGAACTACTAACTACTACTACTAATTTGTTTTCTGAGTCTTTCCTCTGCCCACTCATTGTTATTACTGAAACATGGATAATTTCTGAAATTCTCACTCCGGAAATTTTCCAATTTTGTATCTGAGGGGATTTATTTTAAGTTCGGTGATATCGAAATTCACTTTCTGAAAAATGTTTGCATATTACGTTTGTTTAAATCCCTCCTAAGTCCGAGCCATAAACGTAGTTTAATATTCACGCGATTTTAATATTTAAACTAACAGGTCCAGAGTATGACGCGGGTAATTACAGTAATGAATACTTTTTAGTTACTTTTCGCTGGTTCTGGCACAGATTTATGGGCTATTAAGCTGTCACATTAGTGATAAAAACATGGTTTCCCCCACCCCGAAACCCATTATCCGTGGTCTCCTGTGATAAGGATTCCTCCTCACCCTTTTAGTCAGTATGGATTCTGGCACAGAAATCATAAACCCATAAATTATAGTTTTTAAAATCAGTGCACGTGTTCAAAGAAGTAATAAAATGTGACGATTGTATCAAGATTAGTTTTCCAACCCCCTATCCGTAATTTGGGAATATTGAAATGTATTCCTGACCCTAATTAGGAGGATTGGGAACGTCTTAAGGGGTTGAATTTTCTCAAAACACACTGTCAATTTCTATATTTGTAAGCCTCTGTCTACGTGTGTGCGTGTGTATGGTTGAGTGGGAACCCCAGATGTGTGTGAAGAGGGTCGGATACTTATCACGATATGGAGAACCGATATACGTCCATGGGCGAATATAAGTCAATGTTTTAAGTTGTTTATTCAAATATTAGATATTTTAGATTTCAATACTTTAAACAAAGGGACACAGACTAAATAGCTTGCATTGCAGTCGTCGTTTCTTAACGCTCGCATATTTCACCGTAATAAAAATGTCAATACATATGCATACAGTTATTGGGTAAACATGGACCAAATCAATTAACTGAAGGAGGAAAGGGATACAAGGAGTGTAACGTTGCAGTAATTGTTTTCTGAGAACAATTTTTATAAAACATTTCTATTCATATTTCAAAGTGTTTGGGATATCTGACTTTCAATATAGTTGAAAAACTGAATTGGATTGTTGGGAGGTCTAGGAGTATAACACATCTGTATGCCCTTTAAGTATAAAAAGGAGAGCAGTCAAATTGTTCAGCTTCAGTTTGTCAGGATCGATTCCAGAAGAGTTGGAATCACTCAAATGGGAAGATTTCCCATTTTGGAGAAGAAACGATGGATGTACTTGGAAATGAGTTTTTGTATGAGCACTTTCAATGTGCTCAAAGGATTAATATAGATGACCCGGATGAAATTGTTTTTCCTGAAGATGACTACCTCTTTGACGACATAAAAGTGGATGACTTAGAAAATAAATATCTAAATTTACTGAAAGATGAAAACTATGAGTTTTTAATAAATGTTGCCAATAGCTTAGATATTTAAATAAAAATTGAACAAAAATAAAATAAAATAAAAATATTTAAAATTCAAATATAAAAATCTTTTATTTATGTATATTTACTGAAATAAATAAAACAAATATTTCCTTTATCAAAAATGTTTTTATTTAATTATTTTATTTATTTCAGTGATTTTGTTTTCATTATATAATGAAATCAATATTTAATTATCTGAAATAAAGTTCTATAGTCTGAAATACTTTTTTGTATTTTTTATTTTCTTCTATATCTATTTTCTAGATTATAATATATATTCATCATGTTTGCTGCCTCCCTTTCGTACTCAAAATTGTTATGACATCCACAAGTGTCCATTCCTTCCGTAGCTGAATCCTTACTCCATATACATGTTTTTCGGTGTACACCATGGATAGAAGTTATCATTTCAACTTCTTCACACTAAAGTAGTTTTGTATTTATAAAGAGAAGTCGCAGATAGTGAGAATTTAGTAGAACTCCATTAAACTGTTTGAGAAACAATTTAATTTGATCTGAATACATAATATACAACCAAGACATTAAGTTTTAAATAAAGAAACGATGCTCTTTACCACCTGCTTACCGAATTTATTCTAAAAAATGTCTAGTTTTCTTCATCTTTTCTACCCTGACTTGTAGATATCTTAAATCCTTCCTGCAAATGAAAAGTCATTAATTTCAATTTATTCCAAGTCCATTTTTAAACTCGGTTTCTATTGGTTACTTTTTCTCAAACAATCTTTATCTTGAAAAAAAACTATTTCTACTCCTTTCCCTTACCACCTGCTTACCGAATTTATTCTAAAAAATGTCTAGTTTTCTTCATCTTTTCTACCCTGACTTGTAGATATCTTAAATCCTTCCTGCAAATGAAAAGTCATTAATTTCAATTTATTCCAAGTCCATTTTTAAACTCGGTTTCTATTGGTTACTTTTTCTCAAACAATCTTTATCTTGAAAAAAAACTATTTCTACTCTCTTCTAACTACAGATCATCTATTATTAAAGTCACACTCTATTGGTTTTCCTTTTCTTGAAAAACCTGCATCTTGAAGAAACTGTTTCTGATCTATTCCAACCAAAGGACTTTATTTTTAAAACTGAGATTCCATTTGGTTTCGAACCATTGCAAACTATCTAGGAATCTATCTGAGCTGCTATCTTTTGAAACTTAGAATTGTAACTCCAAATAACTAAAAGTGTAGTGAAGTGTATCAAGTATCATAAAATAATTAAAAAAAAAGAAAAATCAAATAATAAAATAAAAACAAAAAGCAAAACCAAAGCAGAAACAATAAAGAACAAAAAACAAAAAAACAAAAACAAAATGAATAATTAATTCGAGTTTTGTTATTCGTGCCAATTTTTTGTTATTAAGAACAAGCCATGTCCGCACGGAAATTTATAAGAAGAATGCAATTCAACCCGACGATGGACGCATGAGGAAAATTTCGGAAGGATTTAAAGGAAGGATTCTCCATTACATGTATGTTAACGATGGATCGGACAACCAATTACCTGAAAACTTTGTTATTGAAGCAGGATCGTTGTTGCTCACACATCTCAGAACATTATTAGAGAGTTATATATCGGTAAAAGTAAATTTCGAGTTATTTGCCGAATATATAGTCTTTAAGAATGAAACGGAAGAAATTGAGATTAAAAGTTTTCAGAGTGAAATGACCATTATGATTTGGATTCTATTTTTCTTGAGCATACTATGGAAATAGTAGGAAAACACAAGAATTCCAAGAGAAAGATAGCGGTTGGGCATTAATCAAAATAATGCGCCTAGAAATAAATGGGAACCAATATACACTTTAATCAGGTTCATCGTATATCCCGCTACCAAAATTCTTAGCTTCGAAGAGAGCTATTATTAATGTATGTAATGAAATTGATGCATACTGTTTTAAATGGGCCTTGATATCGGCTTTAATAAATGTTAAAAAAATGTTTAAAAAAATATACTTGAACAATGGATTAATATTGGATTTCACCAATCTAAATTTCCCTATGGAAATAAAATGTGTGAAACATTTTTTAAAGAATAATCTCTACATGAGTATAAACATTATATCAAATAAATAATTGGGCTGATGTTTCAATCGGAGATTGATAAACCATGTCACGTTAACATACTGTTTTTAAAAGATGGCGGAAATGGACATGATATTTTCATTAAAAATATTTCAAGGTATGTATCATATGTATATATATATTTATATATTTATATATATATATATATATATATTTATATATTTATTTATAATTAAACTTACTAAATAAAAATTATTTGTTTTATAGATTATTAACAAGGCAAAAGGGGTCTCAGAACAGATCACAATGACTGTGTAATGTTTGCTTAAATTTCTCTGGATCAGGCTGCCGGAATTACACAAGCAAACTCTGGAGTTTACCCAATACCGCAAGCAGCTTGAGGTTCCGTTCGTCGTGTACGCTGACTTTAAATGTGTACTGGAGCCGAGAAATATTGAAGTAAGCCCGAAATTATTTAATTTAAACTCTCATACACCTATAGGTTATGCCTATTATATTAAGTGTGCCTTTGATTCTAAGCTAGATAAATTTGTACTAAAAACAGGTAGTAACGCAGGATCAAATTTTGTAGACTGTTATACTCTGTAGAGTAGACTCTGTTAAGTTTGCTATTTGTCCCAGTGTGCTGGAAGCTGGGAGCGGGGAGCGGAGAGCAACAGCTGATCGCTCTCGCGTTTTGGGACGATGCGTGGGAGAACGAAAGCGGGAAGAGGGAAAAAGTCAGTCGTCTTCGGCAAGCGAGAGAACGCGCAAGTTGCATCTAACGCGGGACGCTATTTGCACATATCATATATTAATAAACGTGAATTTGTCTTTTGTGTTTTGCATTGCCTGGGACCTCTCTTACAATGATTCTTTGTTAATTAAATACAAGGGGACACAATTCTACATGGTGGCCCATGAGGGGAATCTGCAATCGCCAACATAATCGAAAATTCTTAATTCTGTGTAAATAAGCGCCGTTAGATCGCAACTGCGCTAAGTTTGCAAGTCGGCTCTGCATACCGCGAAAAGTAAAGAAGAAAGAAACGGCGATACATAGACGCAGCTACGGAAGTTTCTGGACCTTTCTGGACGTTTTCTTCGCTTTCTTTCGTTTTTTTGGGCATAACAGAATCACAGCTGCAGCTAGACTACAGGCCGGCGGCTCTGCGAATCACGGAAGAGGAGAACTGCGATACAAAGGCGCAAGACGACAGTTTTTTGAACTTTGGAGATCTTCGCTTCGTCTTGGGGTGGATTCTGGTATACATAACTGAGTAAGTAGACAAGTTGTATGCGAATTAAAATTTACTGAGTTTTTCTCTTAAATCATTATTTGGGGTGGTTAGTTGCGCGCGAAGTTCGGTTTTACACTGGTCAAAATGAAAGCCAGATCGGATGCTCCTACTTTAGAGCAGTTGGTTAACTTGCAGGCGAATCGATTTCAGTCCGTGAAATCCCTGTTGGAAAATTTTAAGAACAAGGATTTACCTGAAGAAAAGGCTGGAACAAGTTGAGGAGTTACGAAGTGCGTTTAGGGAGACGGATTCAGTGATCTTGAACCTGCAAGGATTTTCTGTGTCGGCCTATGCCACGAAAGATTTCCAGTAGGAGTTCGAGGACCGCAACATGGATGCCTATTGCGCTCTCGCGGAGGATTTGGACAAACTTGTACCAGAGGCTTGTGCGCCTCCGCCGCCAATGTCTGAGGGCGCCTATGCGGAAGTGCAGCTGAACATGCCCCAGATGTCGGTTCCGAAGTTCTCCGGCGCGTGTGTCCATTGGCCAGGCTGAGGTGTGTGCAGAAGTTGCACCGAGGCTACCCAAGGAGACCAACAACGCTTGGGAGCACCATCAGGGAAGTTGTTCCACAGTTCCATCCTACAGAGAGTTGGAGTCATTTTTAAACTATCGGCTGGTTGTAATGGATGCGATTGAGAACCGAGGCTCGTCGTTCGACTCCGCTGCTGGCCCAGGACCTTCAGACCCTACCAAACGAGTGCGAGTGTACAGTGCACAGGAGTACGCTAGGCGCCCTAGCGGCGCCTGTTACCACTGCGGCGGCGACCATATCCTGCGTCGTTAGCGTCATAGTAAGCAGGGCTAAATTATGCATCAAGTGTCTAAGTAAGGCGCATGCCCTTTCATGCTGCACGAGTAATAAAGGCTGTCAAGTTTGTTGGCAGCGTCATCACACATTGTTGCATTTCCCTGTTTTAGCTCATAGCCGGTCGCCGAACGGTGTGTCGCTGCATCATGCGGCGCCGACTCCTAGTGCACCTGCAGACAGGGAGAGCGTATCTCAACAGCGCAGGCAGCCAACGACAGACCAGAACCCCGGCGCATCCTACGGATGCTATTCAGCGACGTCATCGGATCTGTCTTCGAGAAATGTCCTTCCCGCCACTGCTCGTATCACCGTGCGGAACCCGGTCAACGGACTGCACGCTGTCATAAATGCCCTGGTCGACCAAGGATCGGAGGCAACCATTGTCTCGGAGCACGTGTTCTTGCATCTGAAGCGATCTGGCACCCAAACATCTATTTTAGGGATGGGGCGGTCGTCGGTGCAAGTATACTGTCAATTTTGAAATCCGTAGTAATGTTAACCCTGACTTTTCAGTATACGTTAATTCCGCGTATGTCCTCAATTCGGTTACTTCCTGTCTTCCTTGTTGCAGCTCCATGCCTCAGAGTTGGGACCATATACGAGGGCTCCCGCTGGCGGATCCGAACTTCTCACGATCGAAGCGAGTCGACCTCATCTTGGGTGTGGACCTGTTGGCGCAAATCATGTTGCCGAACACCAGGATCGGGCTGCCCGGCGAGCCTATAGCTCAGAACACTCACCTTGGGTGGATCCTATCTAGTTTGGCGGACGGAGTGAGGGAAGCGACCCAGGTACGGTGTCATCGGGTGCTCTTGGACACCGAGGTATTGCACAAACGCTTCTGCGAGGTGGAGGCCGTTCCGGACCGTTCTTTAACATCGGAGGGGGACCTCTGGGGCGAAGCCTTCTTTCAGAAGACACATATTCGTCGATCGGATGGCCGTTACGTGGTACGGTTGCCCTTTAAAACTTGCATTGTTCCAAGATGGCGCTGAATAGGTTCTTGCAGTTGGAACCGCGTCTGTCGAGCAGTACGGAGCGGTGGAGCAAATATGTCGAGGAGATCGAGGACTACTTTGCCCTCAAGCAAATAGCGCCGGCGATGGGCAGGGTAAGCAGTTTGCTGATGCGTACTTCTACAGGTAGGCATGTGGCTTCCTGCGTGCTGCCGCATCATGCGGTCTTTAAGAAGGACCGTCTAAACGACGGAAATATCGTTTCGTTTTTGCAGCGGATATCCAGGAGATGTATCGTTGTATAGATGTTCATCCGGAAGACGCCCAATACCAGCGGATTTTATGGCGGGCGGTGGATGGGTCCATCAGCGTTTTCGCGTTGTCAACGTTAAACCTCCGTACGGCGTCCGCACCATTCACGGCCATCAGGGTCATCCAGCAGTTGGCGAAGGATGAGCGCCGTTCGTCGCCAAGATGGACGGGACAAGCGAAGTTTCTCATGCTAGGTCTAGCATTGGGGGGCGGCATGTTAAGTTTGCTGCTTGTCCAAGTATGCTGGAAGCTGGGAGCGGGGAGCGGAGAGCAATCAGCTGATCGCTCTCGCACTTTGGGACGATGCGTGGGAGCGAGAACGAAAGCGGGAAGAGGGCAAAGGCAGTCGACTTTGGCAAGCGAGAGAACATACACGTCTCATCTAACGCGGGACGCTATTTGCATATGTCATATATTAATAAACTTGAATTTTGTGAATTTGTCTTTTATGTTTTGCATTGCCTGGGAACCCCTCTTACAATGATCCTTTGTTAGTCAAATACAAGGGCACACAACTATACATCCTCAATGTTGTTGACTATAGCGTTTCCTCTTGTTTTATCTGCACCCGGTGGCTTTTCAGGTTTTAATTGATTATTGGGTCCGTCGCTGCTGAGGTTTTTGTTTGCGGTAGAGCATACGAATTAATGTAGGGTTGCGCTGAAAACAGGTTCGTAGGTGGTGCGAGAATGGTTTTGCTCCGTCTTCTTCACTACGGGCCAAATTTACTGCGGTATATCCAATTGGTGTGATTGTTTCGTATAAGGGGCTTAGCTAAGGATGGGCTTGCCGCAGAGAAATCTGGAGCTGGCTGGAGATAGCTTTTCTATGTACTCGCGGTGTGCATTCTTAGCATCTTGTTCAAGGACTTTGATGAGCTTGCGTGAAGCTTCCTTGAGTAACTTCTTTGATGCTAGCGTACTGCTGGTTGGCCTGGCCCTACGCAGGCGTCTCTTTTCCAGTACGAGCTGTTCTATTTGGCGATTGCTTGGGTATGGATTCGGCGGTACATATTTTCTCTTTGTTGTTGAAATTGTTGCTGCTGTTGCTGCTGGACGTTTTCTTCGCTTCTTTTGGCCTGGAGTCTTGTGCACAACGGAATCACAGCTGCACCAAGAATACAAGCCGGCGGCTCTGCGAATCACGGAAGAGGAGAACTGCGATACACAGGCGCAAGACGACAGTTTTTTGAACTTTGGAGACGGTCGTTGATCTTCGCTTCGTCTTGGGGTGGATTCTGGTATACATAACTGAGTAAGTAGGCAAGTTATGTGCGAAATAAAATGTACTGAGTTTTTCTCTTAAATTATTATTTGGGGTGGTGAGTTGCGCGCGAAGTTCCCTGTCGCAAAATTTTTAAAAGGATTCGCAATCGAGGAAAACGAGGATTTACCTGAAGAAACGGCTAGAACAAGTTGAGGAGTTACGAAGCGCATTTAGGGGTACGGATTCCGTTATCGTGAAGAAGGACAACACAGAGTTAATAAGGTCAAAGTTAAGCACGGTCAATGTTTGTCTGGCTGCATTCCGTCGCGTTCAAGCCTTGGACGGGGAATCGCTGCACTGGCTGGCACACTACGTAGCATCGAGGATACCAAAGGAGACCCACAACGCTTGGGAGCACCATCAAGGAAGTTGTTCCACAGTTCCATCACCATCAGCTGATCGCTCTCGCACTTTGGGACGATGCGTGGGAGCGAGAACGAAAGCGGGAAGAGGGCAAAGGCAGTCGTCTTTGGCAAGCGAGAGAACATACACGTCTCATCTAACGCGGGACGCTATTTGCATATGTCATATATTAATAAACTTGAATTTTGTGAATTTGTCTTTTATGTTTTGCCTTGCCTGGGAACCCCTCTTACAATGATCCTTTGTTAGTCAAATACAAGGGCACACAACTATACATCCTCAATGTTGGGTATCGAAGGTTATTGGCAATGAGACACCAGGGGTGGTGTTTGAAAGTTTGGTTGTTCCACATGCTGGACAGTAGCTGTTTGGTTACTTTTCTGCTGTAGAGATCACAGCAACAAAAACTGCAAGTATAGTGCAGTAGCTTTGGGTATATCTTCCTATTCTAGGAATTTCGTAACAGAGCGGAAATTGTCTTCATTGGTGACCTGTAATTTTCATTTTCTAGAAGAGCTGATATCTCAGTAACTATAAAAATAGAAAGTTTAAACGTGTGTTTTTTTTCGATCAAGCCACGCCCACTCCAACGCCCACAAAAACCGAAAAACCAAAAACGCGAAAATCGCGGGAACTATATAAGCTAGAAAGTTGTGCTGAAGAATACGTATTTAAGAGATGCCACTGCTACTTGTCCCTAGTTTTCATCCGGCCACGCCCTCTAACGCCCAAAAGCCGCGGTAAACTGTGGCGTTAATAATATTATAGTTTATGTCTTGGTTTTACCTTGTATAATCGATTTTTCAAATCGGAACATTATTTCGCAATTTATGAAGAAATTTAGGTTATAAGGCCTCAGATGGGCAGTGACGTCACTGTCAGTTACTAAACATACTATCGCAGACAATAGGTGGCGCTTTGGAAAATTCCACTAGCAAAATGAATATTTAAAATTGTGTAAAACAGTAACGGGTGTCTTATAGTCGCGGCACTCGACTATAGCGTTTCCTCTTGTTATATCTGTAATGTAAAAGTAGATGGGCCCAATCTGTTGCTTGAGTTTACATATAAGGTCAGAATTGGTTGTCTTCCCTAATAGCTATTGGAGGCGGTATTTCAGACTTCAAGGCTGCATGGGACTGTTGTTCTTTTCCTATGAGATCGCCAAGTGCGTCAAATCTGTTACCATTGTTACAACTGCTAGAGGAGATGCCCGAAGTTTTTGATAGTTTCGGCATGTTTTCCTTCTGGCTTTGTTGTGGGCTAGGCTTTCGTTTTACTTGTACATACCTTTTGATCCCGGTCTGTACGAGGCCACCTTTCTTCTTGTTTAAGATCAAAACTAATCTAAAAAATAATATAAGCTTTTCTCATATGCCTCGACTAATACGTTCCAGTTAAGGTATTTTAAAATAAATATTTCTATAGAACCTTTTGCCATAACCTCATAAAAAAGGTCAAAAAGGTCATTATTTTAATATGTTTTAAGATTATGCGCCCTCAGTAATTCTCCTTCTCCAAGTTACGCACACGGTAAATATAGGTGGCGACACGATCGTTCAGGCTCTGCAGCTTTGCCTCCTCAGGCAAGCGAGAGTGGTGGCCTCAACACATATCGAATACGTGGATAGGCGAGATTTCAGGCAAACATTAACCGATGCTTCATCCGTAGTGCATTCAGTGTCTCCAAGGCCAGTCACCACTACAGATCATTCGGACCGATAAAGCTGAAATTGGCTAGCCAGCCGCGATGTGATGAGATGAACTTGTTAGCCGGAATCGGAAAGGAAGTCTCCTGATCGGCCACGAACGAGAATGTTGGCAGTGGGTAGGAACACTGCTTCAGCGTGGAGATCCTGGGTCACGAAAGTGTTAGATGCAGGGCTTGAGAGGTCTCAACACCAGCCTGATTGGCGGATTTCCTCCGGAGGCGGTAACGAAAGCAGAGCTGTGTAATTGTTCGCAAGGACTTGGCAGGGCATGATGTCGGCGATTACACGTTGGGCAGCGGGAGAATGAGCATCCGGGCTAAGTGTCCAGACTTGATGCAAACGAAGCAGAGGGCAAGACGGCAAACTGCCAGGATAGCGCATGCATGAACAATTATTAAATGACCTAAGTCGGATCACTTAAGCCACTGGCAGATGCAGAGCTAAGACCAATAGATACCCAAGTTGACAGGCTGTCAGGACTGTTTCCTGCGAGAGAGTCTTCCCGCATCGTCTTTTTAAAAGATGATCAGGATGAGGAGGCATCCTTGAATTTCGTCCGCCGTCCCGGAACTCATGAGGGCCCGCATTTGACCATTAAATCGGTCGGATAACTCCCGAAGAGTTGCAACGGATCCCGGCTCGACTACTGAGCCTGAAATATTAACCGTCGATTACTAAAACGGTTGAGCAAAAGTTCAAGGGAAACATCATAGTTGGCGTCAGTAATCTCCAACGCTCTCGCAGTCTCCAAGGCTAACTCCCACAGACATGAAATGAGCCACCTGAGCTTCTCCATCTTGGTCAAGTGTAGATGGCTGTAGTGCGCCGAAATCTGGCTACTCGGCATGGCCACCGCTGAATGTTGGCAATGTAAATCACTCCCGATTCCGCTGTAATTTAGCTATTACAATTCATCCTGAAGCGTAGTGAAACGATCAAGCAGACGCTTCCCAATTGGCTCAAGGGACATAATGGTTGAGTCTTCGGTCCGCATCGCAGACCATCTGATGCAGGACCTTCATTTCTTGACAGGTCACCTCTGCTCGTCTACGCAGCATCTTCTGCTGCTTGCCGCAGCAGATCCAGTGGTTTCAGCTTCAGACTCCATTATGTAATTTAAGTGCACGGTTATGACAACGAAAACAACAAGTTTCCACGGCAGCTTTAAAGTGATTACAATAATCAAAACGGGGTGCCATTACGTCGGAGTCACCAAAATGTAGAGCAACTAAGAATTTTTTACGAAACCAGTCACTGCACTTTTTTGATATTATTGAATACATTTTTCCCGGAGCACATAAAACACACGCCTGCACACGACGACGATTTCACCCTCTTATAGTGGTACTTTTATCCGGCCAAACCCACCCATACGCCCACAAGGCTCAAAAGACGGTTTTCGCAATTTCTAGAAAAGCTGATATCTCGGTAACTAGAAAGTTCGGATTAAGCATGTAGGCTTTTATGATGCCCCAAACGCAAATTGTTTTTTTCCCATATAGCCACGCCCACCCTAACGCCCACAAACCTCGGAAAACCAAAAATGTAAAAATTTAAAGTTAGGCTTTAGATCACGTATTTTAGAGATGCCACTGCAAGTTGTCACGAGTTTTAATCCGGATTATTATTTCGCTATTTATGAAGAAATTTAGGTTATAAGTTACTCAACACGCTTTTTCTGACAATAGGTGGTGCCTTTTGAATTTCCACTAGCAAATTGAACATTATAAAATTGTGAAAAACAGTTTTGGGTATTTTATAGTCGCGGCACTTGACTATAGCGTTTCCTCTTGTTTTATCTGCACCAGGTGGCTTTTCAGGTTTTAATTGATTATTGGGTCCGTCGCTGCTGAGGTTTTTGTTTGCTAGAGCATACGAATTAATGTAGGGTTGCGCTGAAAACAGGTTCGTAGGTGGTGCGAGAATGGTTTTGCTCCGTCTTCTTCACTACGGGCCAAATTTCCTGCGGTATATCCAATTGGTGTGATTGTTTCGTATAAGGGGCTTAGCTAAGGATGGGCTTGCCGCAGAGAAATCTGGAGCTGGCTGGAGATAGCTTTTCTATGTACTCGCGCTGTGCATTCTTAGCATCTTGTTCAAGGACTTTGATGAGCTTGCGTGAAGCTTCCTTGAGTAACTTCTTTGATGCTAGCGTACTGCTGGTTGGCCTGGCCCTACGCAGGCGTCTCTTTTCCAGTACGAGCTGTTCTATTTGGCGATTGCTTGGGTATGGATTCGGCGGTACATATTTTCTCTTTGTTGTTGAAATTGTTGCTGCTGTTGCTGCTGGACGTTTTCTTCGCTTCTTTTGGCCTGGAGTCTTGTGCACAACGGAATCACAGCTGCACCAAGAATACAAGCCGGCGGCTCTGCGAATCACGGAAGAGGAGAACTGCGATACACAGGCGCAAGACGACAGTTTTTTGAACTTTGGAGACGGTCGTTGATCTTCGCTTCGTCTTGGGGTGGATTCTGGTATACATAACTGAGTAAGTAGGCAAGTTATGTGCGAAATAAAATGTACTGAGTTTTTCTCTTAAATTATTATTTGGGGTGATGAGTTGCGCGCGAAGTTCCCTGTCGCAAAATTTTTAAAAGGATTCGCAATCGAGGAAAACGAGGATTTACCTGAAGAAACGGCTAGAACAAGTTGAGGAGTTACGAAGCGCATTTAGGGGTACGGATTCCGTTATCGTGAAGAAGGACAACACAGAGTTAATAAGGTCAAAGTTAAGCACGGTCAATGTTTGTCTGACTGCATTCCGTCGCGTTCAAGCCTTGGACGGGGAATCGCTGCACTGGCTGGCACACTACGTAGCATCGAGGATACCAAAGGAGACCCACAACGCTTGGGAGCACCATCAAGGAAGTTGTTCCACAGTTCCATCCTACAGAGAGTTGGAGTCATTTTTAAACGATCGGCTGGTTGTAATGGATGCGATTGAGAACCGAGGCTCGTCGCTTGACTCCGCTGCTAGCCCAGGATCTTCAGACCCTACCAAACGAGTGCGAGTGCTCAGTGCACAGGAGCACGCTAGGCGCCCTAGCGGCGCCTGTTACCACTGCGGCGGCGACCATATCCTGCGTCGTTGCTCAACGTTTTTGGCCTTAGACTGCTACCAGAGGAAGGACATAGTAAGCAGGGCTAAATTATGCATCAATTGTCTAAGTAAGGCACATGCCCTTTCGCGCTGCACGAGTAATAAAGGCTGTCAAGTTTGTGGGCAGCGTCATCACACATTGTTGCATTTCCCTGTTTTGGCTCATAGCCAGTCGCCGAGCGGGCTGCCGCCGCATCATTTGGCGCCGACTCCTAGTGCACCTGGAGACAGGGATAGCGTATCTCAACAGCGCAGGCAGCCAACGACAGACCAGAACCCCGGCGCATCTTACGGATGCTATTCAGCAACGTCATCGGATCCGTCTTCGAGAAATGTCCTTCTCGCCACTGCTCGTATCACCGTGCAGAACCCGATCAACGAACTGCACGCTGTCATAAATGCCCTGGTCGACCAAGGATCAGAGGCAACCATTGTCTCGGAGCACGTGGTACAGTCCTTGCAACTGAAGCGATCTGGCACCCGAACATGGTTAGTAATGTTAATGGTAACTTTTCAGTAGACGTTGATTACGCGTATGTCGTCAATTCGGTTACTTCCTGTCTTCCGTGTCGCAGCTTCATGCCTCAGCGTTGGGACCATAAACGAGGGCTCCCGCTGGCGGATCCGAACTTCTCACCATCGAAGCGAGTCGACCTCATCTCGGATGTGGACCTGTTGGTGCAAATCATGTTGCCGGACACCAGCATCGGGCTGCCCGGAGAGCCTATAGCTCAGAACACTCACCATGGCTGGATCCTATCTGGTTTGGCGGACGAAGTGCGGGAAGCGACCCAGGTACGGTGTCATCGGGTGCTCTTGGACACCGAGGCTTTGCTCTAGGGTTTCTGCGAGGTGGAGGCCGTTCCGGACCGTTCTCTCACATCGGAGGGGGACCTCTGGTGCGAAGCCTTCTTTCAGAACACACATATTCGGCGATCGTATGGCCGGTACGTGGTACGGTTGCCCTTCAAAACTTACATGGATCCAACTATGGTTCTGGGAAGATCGCATCAGATGGCGCTGAATAGGTTCTTGCAGTTGGAACCGCGTCTGTCCAGCAGTCCGGAGCGGTGGAGCAAATATAGCGAGGAGATCGAGGAGTACTTTCAATAAAGCTGAAATTGGCTAGCCAGCCGCGATGTGATGAGATGAACTTGTTAGCCGGAATCGGAAAGGAAGTCTCCTGATCGGCCACGAACGAGAATGTTGGCAGTGGGTAGGAACACTGCTTCAGCGTGGAGATCCTGGGTCACGAAAGTGTTAGATGCAGGGCTTGAGAGGTCTCAACACCAGCCTGATTGGCGGATTTCCTCCGGAGGCGGTAACGAAAGCAGAGCTGTGTAATTGTTCGCAAGGACTTGGCAGGGCATGATGTCGGCGATTACACGTTGGGCAGAGGGAGAATGAGCATCCGGGCTAAGTGTCCAGACTTGATGCAAACGAACAATTATTAAATGACCTAAGTCGGATCACTTAAGCCACTGGCAGATGCAGAGCTAAGACCAATAGATACCCAAGTTGACAGGCTGTCAGGACTGTTTCCTGCGAGAGAGTCTTCCCGCATCGTCTTTTTAAAAGATGATCAGGATGAGGAGGCATCCTTGAATTTCGTCCGCCGTCCCGGAACTCATGAGGGCCCGCATTTGACCATTAAATCGGTCGGATAACTCCCGAAGAGTTGCAACGGATCCCGGCTCGACTACTGAGCCTGAAATATTAACCGTCGATTACTAAAACGGTTGAGCAAAAGTTCAAGGGAAACATCATAGTTGGCGTCAGTAATCTCCAACGCTCTCGCAGTCTCCAAGGCTAACTCCCACAGACATGAAATGAGCCACCTGAGCTTCTCCATCTTGGTCAAGTGTAGATGGCTGTAGTGCGCCGAAATCTGGCTACTCGGCATGGCCACCGCTGAATGTTGGCAATGTAAATCACTCCCGATTCCGCTGTAATTTAGCTATTACAATTCATCCTGAAGCGTAGTGAAACGATCAAGCAGACGCTTCCCAATTGGCTCAAGGGACATAATGGTTGAGTCTTTGGTCCGCATCGCAGACCATCTGATGCAGGACCTTCATTTCTTGACAGGTCACCTCTGCTCGTCTACGCAGCATCTTCTGCTGCTTGCCGCAGCAGATCCAGTGGTTTCAGCTTCAGACTTCATTATGTAATTTAAGTGCACGGTTATGACAACGAAAACAACAAGTTTCCATGGCAGCTTTAAAGTGATTACAATAATCAAAACGGGGTGCCATTACGTCGGAGTCACCAAAATGTAGAGCAACTAAGAATTTTTTACGAAACCAGTCACTGCACTTTTTTGATATTATTGAATACATTTTTCCCGGAGCACATAAAATACACGCCTGCACACGACGACGATTTCACCCTCTTATAGTGGTACTTTTATCCGGCCAAACCCACCCATACGCCCACAAGGCTCAAAAGACGGTTTTCGCAATTTCTAGAAAAGCTGATATCTCGGTAACTAGAAAGTTCGGATTAAGCATGTAGGCTTTTATGATGCCCCAAACGCAAATTGTTTTTTCCCATATAGCCACGCCCACCCTAACGCCCACAAACCTCGGAAAACCAAAAATGTAAAAATTTAAAGTTAGGCTTTAGATCACGTATTTTAGAGATGCCACTGCAAGTTGTCAAGAGTTTTAATCCGGATTATTATTTCGCTATTTATGAAGAAATTTAGGTTATAAGTTATTCAACACGCTTTTTCTGACAATAGGTGGTGCCTTTTGAATTTCCACTAGCAAATTGAACATTATAAAATTGTGAAAAACAGTTTTGGGTATTTTATAGTCGCGGCACTTGACTATAGCGTTTCCTCTTGTTTTATCTGCACCCGGTGGCTTTTCAGGTTTTAATTGATTATTGGGTCCGTCGCTGCTGAGGTTTTTGTTTGCGGTAGAGCATACGAATTAATGTAGGGTTGCGCTGAAAACAGGTTCGTAGGTGGTGCGAGAATGGTTTTGCTCCGTCTTCTTCACTACGGGCCAAATTTACTGCGGTATATCCAATTGGTGTGATTGTTTCGTATAAGGGGCTTAGCTAAGGATGGGCTTGCCGCAGAGAAATCTGGAGCTGGCTGGAGATAGCTTTTCTATGTACTCGCGCTGTGCATTCTTAGCATCTTGTTCAAGGACTTTGATGAGCTTGCGTGAAGCTTCCTTTGAGTAACTTCTTTGATGCTAGCGTACTGCTGGTTGGCCTGGCCCTACGCAGGCGTCTCTTTTCCAGTACGAGCTGTTCTATTTGGCGATTGCTTGGGTATGGATTCGGCGGTACATATTTTCTCTTTGTTGTTGAAATTGTTGCTGCTGGACGTTTTCTTCGCTTCTTTTGGCCTGGAGTCTTGTGCACAACGGAATCACAGCTGCACCAAGAATACAAGCCGGCGGCTCTGCGAATCACGGAAGAGGAGAACTGCGATACACAGGCGCAAGACGACAGTTTTTTGAACTTTGGAGACGGTCGTTGATCTTCGCTTCGTCTTGGGGTGGATTCTGGTATACATAACTGAGTAAGTAGGCAAGTTATGTGCGAAATAAAATGTACTGAGTTTTTCTCTTAAATTATTATTTGGGGTGGTGAGTTGCGCGCGAAGTTCCCTGTCGCAAAATTTTTAAAAGGATTCGCAATCGAGGAAAACGAGGATTTACCTGAAGAAACGGCTAGAACAAGTTGAGGAGTTACGAAGCGCATTTAGGGGTACGGATTCCGTTATCGTGAAGAAGGACAACACAGAGTTAATAAGGTCAAAGTTAAGCACGGTCAATGTTTGTCTGGCTGCATTCCGTTGCGTTCAAGCCTTGGACGAGGAATCGCTGCACTGGCTGGCACACTACGTAGCATCGAGGATACCAAAGGAGACCCACAACGCTTGGGAGCACCATCAAGGAAGTTGTTCCACAGTTCCATCCTACAGAGAGTTGGAGTCATTTTTAAACGATCGGCTGGTTGTAATGGATGCGATTGAGAACCGAGGCTCGTCGCTTGACTCCGCTGCTAGCCCAGGATCTTCAGACCCTACCAAACGAGTGCGAGTGCACAGTGCACAGGAGCACGCTAGGCGCCCTAGCGGCGCCTGCTACCACTGCGGTGGCGACCATATCCTGCGTCGTTGCTCAACGTTTTTGGCCTTAGACTGCTACCAGAGGAAGGACATAGTAAGCAGGGCAAAATTATGCATCAATTGTCTAAGTAAGGCACATGCCCTTTCGCGCTGCACGAGTAATAAAGGCTGTCAAGTTTGTGGGCAGCGTCATCACACATTGTTGCATTTCCCTGTTTTGGCTCATAGCCAGTCGCCGAGCGGGCTGCCGCCGCATCATGTGGCGCCGACTCCTAGTGCACCTGGAGATAGGGATAGCGTATCTTAACAGCGCAGGCAGCCAACGACAGACCAGAACCCCGGCGCATCTTACGGATGCTATTCAGCAACGTCATCGGATCCGTCTTCGAGAAATGTCCTTCTCGCCACTGCTCGTATCACCGTGCAGAACCCGATCAACGAACTGCACGCTGTCATAAATGCCCTGGTCGACCAAGGATCAGAGGCAACCATTGTCTCGGAGCACGTGGTACAGTCCTTGCAACTGAAGCGATCTGGCACCCGAACATTTATTTTTGGGATGGGTCTTGGGGGCGGTCGGCGGTGCAAGTCTACTGTCAATTTTAAATTCCGTAGTAATGTTAATGGCTTTGCCCTCAAGCAAATAGCGCCGGCGGTGGGCAGTGAAAGCAGTTTGCTGATGCGTACTTCTACGGGTAGGCATGTGGCTTCCTGCGTGCTGCCGCATCATGCGGTCTTTAAGAAGGGGCCGCAGTCCCTTAAGCAAAGAATCGTATTTGACGCCTCCGCAAGGACTAGCAACGGAAGATCTTTAAACGACGTGTTGTGGACCGGGCCAGCCCTTCAGAACGACATGTAGCACATCTTACTGAATTGGCGGAAGTATCGTTTCGTTTTTGCAGCGGATATCCAGAAGATGTATCGTTGTATAGATGTTCATCCGGATGACGCCCAATACCAGCGGATTTTATGGCGGGCGGCGGATGGGTCCATCAGCGTTTTCGCGTTGTCAACGTTAACCCTTCGTACGGCGTCCGCACCATTCACGGCCATCAGGGTCATCCAGCAGTTGGCGAAGGACGAGCGCCGTTCGTTTCCCAAGGCGGAAGAGGTGTTGATGAACGAAATTTATGTGGATGACATTCTTTCCGGAGGTCACACGTTGGAGGAAGCAAAGGATAAGCGGACACAAGTATCGGGGGCGATAAAATCCGCGTGCATGGAGTTGCGAAAATGGTCCAGCAACGAGTCCAGTCTCTTGCTCTCGATTCCTGCGGAGCATCAGTGCAGCCGGATTCCTTTAAACTGGGACACTACGGATCCTATCAAGGCGTTAGGGATGTATTGGCTCCCGAATTAGGACTGTTTTAAATTTCAAGTCTATTTTGAGATTCCAGCTAGGTTTACCAAACGGATGATTCTATCGAGCATAGCTAGGCTGTTTGATCCACTGGGTCTCATCGCACCAGTCGTGGGAAAGCTGATTTTAAAGGAGGTAACCATGGCAAAGAAAGTGCATGCGGATGGCACTCAGTCGGCGCTGGAGTGGGACGACGAGGTTCCGGACGCCCTCGTAGAACGGTGGCGAACGTTTCGGGACGGGTTGACGAGGATCGACGACATAAGCATAGACCGATGGATTCATTATTCCCCTGGATGTATAGTGTCAGCTCAGCTTCACGCGTTCTGCAACGGTTCATCGACATCTTACGCGGCCTCGGTCTACCTAAGGCTCGAGTGCGAGGACGAAGTCAAGGGTGACTCCGACAAGGCCCTTGACTATACCTAGAACGGAGCTGAGTGGCGCAGTTTTGGCCGTCAAGTTGGTAAAATGGCTTACTTCGGCTAAATGGCTAAGCGATCTACCCATCGAATCTGGACGGATGCCACAATCCTTTTACACTGGCTGTACGGGGACATCACTAAGTGGAAGACGTTCGTGGCCAACAGGGTCGCGTTCATTCTGGATCAAGCTTCGCTCTCGCAATGGAGGCATCTGGAGGCACGGCTGAGAATCCAGCGGACTGTGCGACAAGAGAACTGTCTCCGGGTGAATTGAAGGGCTTTGGCCTATGGTGGCGAGGCCCTGAGTGGCTTACACGCAGTCCGAGTGACTGACCTTTTATGGAGTTCGAGCAGGTCGACACCAACGATGCCGCACTAGAGGCAAAGGCGATCAAAGTACGAGTTCGCCACGCAGTCCCGCTTCCGTCGTTAGTTGGCAGATTTTCTACTTTTATCCGGGCTGTACGAGTCAAGGCCTATGCATTGCGGTTTAGGCACAATGCTGTCGGCAAGGGGGAGATGCGCATCGGCCCCCTAGCCATTGAAGAGCTTGACTTTGCATTAAGGGCTATAGTGCGCATCGTGCAGCGGGAATCGTTCCCAATGGATTTGGCTGCAGTAAGCGAGAGTAAACGCCTACCTGTGCGAAGTAAGCTCTTGAGCTTGTCGCCGATCTTGTCAGAAGGCATCCTGCGAGTGAGGGAGCGACTACGGCATTTTCAGCTTGCCATATGAGCGCCGGCATCCGATAATACTCCCAAGTTCCCATCATTTCACTGAGCTGGTAATTCGGCACTCGCATGTTTTGACTCTGCACGGAGGTGCGCAGCTGAAGTTAGCGCACACCCGCCAGCGGTTCTGGATAGTGACAGGAAGGCAGGCAGTTCGCAGAGTTGTGCGAGAATGTGTCCAGTGTTTCCGGGCGCAGCCCTCCGCTTCGGCTCAGCTCATGGGAGACTTGCCGCTTCGTCCAGTGAACCCCTCTAGTCGTCCATTCATTGCAACGGGAGTTGACTACACAGGCGCTATTGAGCTCAAGGCAGCACGGTTGCGAGGCATCAGCTTCTACAAGGGGTACATCGCCGTTTTCATTTGCCTTGCAACAAAGGCAGTGCATTTGGAAGCGGTGACAGGCCTCACCACGGAGTATTTTCTGCTGGTGCTGGACAGGTTCACCGGGAGGAGAGGGATGGTTCAGCACCTCTACAGTGACAATGGAACCACCTTTGTGGGTGCGGACAATCTAATGAAGAAGTTCTACTGTACGCTTCAAGAAGATTACGATCACCTTATAGCCCCCAAGCTCGCGTAACAACGGACAACGTGGCACTTCAATCCTCCGCTGTCGCCCAATTTCGGCGGGCTTTGGGAGGTTACGTTAAGTCGGTGAAACATCACCTGAAGAGGGTCATTGCGGATCGACGGCTCACATATGAGGAGTTGACTACGGTGCTTATAAGCATAAAATCATGTCTTAACTCGCGGCCGCTTTGTCCTCTCACAGCGGACGCAGACGACCTAGAGGTGCTCACGCCGGCTCATTTGTTGATTGGTGACTCGCTGCATGCTCCTCCTGAGTTGCGCCCACAATCTAGATCCTTCGCGGAGCAGTTCCTGATCCAGCAGGCTATGGTACGTCATTTCTGGAAGGCTTGGAGTCGGGACTGACTAGCACATCTACAGCAGCCCCAGTTGTGCCGCGAGGCTGAAGGACTTCAGCTGGGCGATCTCGTCATCATCAAGGACTACCGTTTTCCGCCGTCGCAATGGCTACTGGGGCGAGTCGTCGAGCTACATCCGGGGACGGATGCGTTGGTTTGAGTTGTTACGCTTAAAACCTAGCAAGGATGGTTGAAACGTTCGGTGTCGAAGCTCTGTCCACTGCCGATCCGATCAGAGGCGCCTTCACATACACACCTCAATTATAATTAACTCGTCTCTTGCGCACACTTCTTGTTTACTTTCCCATACTAGATTCTACCCCACAACCAGGATGGACCGGACAAGCGAAGGTTTCTCATGCTAGGTCTAGCATTGGCGGGCGGCATGTTAAGTTTGCTGCTTGTCCCAGTGTGCTGGAAGCTGGGAGCGGGGAGCGGAGAGCAACTGGTGATCGCTCTCGCGTTTTGGTCAGTCAGTCGTCTTCCGCAAGCGAGAGAACGCGCAAGTTGCATCTAACGCGGGACGCTATTTGCATATGACATATATTAATAAACGTGAATTTTTGTGAATTTGTCTTTTGTGTTTTGCATTGCCTGGGACCTCTCTTACAATGATCCTTTAAATGTAACACATAACCATTATACCAGTGTTTTTCCATAAATTTTCTAAGTATGATTGTCATTTATTTATTGAAGACTTGCCTAAATTTCCTGGCAGTATCAATGCAATCCCAAGAAATAAAAAAAATATATATCGCTGTGTCCAAAACCATAAAAAACAAAAAAAGCAAAGGCAAATAATAATACCAACAAAGGAATCATCCTTTTTAACGTATTTGGATGCAAACAATTTATATGGGTGGGCAATGTTACAACCTCTTCCATATAAAGGGTTTTAATGGTTGTCCCCTAATGACTTAAAAAATTTTGATATACATAACATATCTATTGAGTATAGAGTATAGAGTATATCGCCTTCATGATACACATAATGATCTTCCGTTTTGTCCGTCAAATAGTTTTGCATCTAAAGAGGATAAAGTTAAAAAATTAATAGCTGTCCTCGGGAACAAAAAAATTTAAGTAATTATATAATCCATTATAGAAATTTGCAGCAATGTATAGAAAATGGGTTAATATTAAAGAAGATTCATAGAGGGGTTCGCTTTTTGCAAAAACCTTGGCTAAAGACTTATATTGACTTAAATACTTTACATAGACAGAATGCCAAGAATAAATTTGAAAAAGATTTTTTTAAATTAATGAACAACTCGGTCTATGTGAAAACTATGGAAAATCCTGAAAAACGTGAAGAGGTTAAATTGGTACTACATGGGAGTCTACAGATGTTCATAAAATGGGTCGGAAAAAACATTGTGCTAAAAATTTAAATTCAATTTTCATAGTGCAACTAAAATAAATGACGAGTTCTATGCCATCCAAATGAAAGAACTTTCTGAGATATTTGATAAGCCAATGTATTTGGGTTTTGCTGTATTGTGGAAAAGTGGAAAATGTATGATTTTCATTACCAATACATGAAACCCAAATTTCAAGAAAATTTGGTTTTAAATTACATGGATACAGACTCATTTATCTATACTATAAAAACTGATGATTTTTATAAGGATATTCGTGGTGATATATTCAGATAGAAGAATCGATTTATATAATTTTAAAAAAGTTAATAAAAAGAGGTTAGGATATTTTAAAGATGAGTTGAATGGAAAACCAATGAGCGAATTTATAGGTCTATGCTCCAAAGTTTATAGTTATAAAATAGACGAAGCTGAAAACTCTGTTAATAAAGCAGAAATTTAACTAAGGATCATTATAAAAATGTTACTCACTGGAACTCCACTATATGGTAGTAGGACAATGTTTAGATCAAGGGCACAAAAAAAATCAACAAAGAGGGTATATAAGAATGTGCTTTGTGCTAATGATAATAAAAGAAAACGAAAACATGATGAAACAGAGTTTGCAATGTTAAATCACGATGATCATGGTACTCTATCAATAAAACATAAAAGGTTAGTGGAAAAGGACATTGTGGATAGTATCAATTTCTTAGAACTTGAATATATATTCTTAAGAGATATAATAAATGGGAGAAATACAGATGTCAATACATTAAATGAACTTAGAGATAAGCAAGTAAACATAGAACAAGAATTATTTTATAAGTCAATTGAATTGGAAATGTTTTATTTTGATCGAGATTGTGGTAAATATAAGTAAAACAAAAATAAATTGTAAAAACTTATAATATTTTATTAAAATTGTAAGTATACACATTATGAAATTGTACATTTATACGTACGTAAATATATTTATTAAATTTAACAAAAAAAATAATAATAAAACAAAAATAAAATTTAAATATTACATTGTCTTTTAATTTGGTATTTGTACTATAAAATTTCATCATTATTTACCCAGCTGGCTTTGTCAATTGGAAAGACAAGCCATTTTACCAAAACTTTATCACCTCTTCGCTTTAAAATTTTCTCAACAAGAAATGTGTTAGGGAATTCACTCTCTTTGAGTTATTCTTTATAAAACCCACCCTGAATCGGGTTACCTTTATAATCTTTAAGTAAATATGTTTTCGGAAATGTATTGTTGACTTTTCTAATTTTAAAGATTTTTGTTGTATTATTCGGTGCACACCCTTTTTCAAACACATGTTTATACTTGCTGATACGAACGTGATCGCCATTTCGTAGTTTACTTTCAACATATATCTTTATGTGATTATATGTGTCTTGTAATATTTGTTTTTCATTAGTTGTGTTGACACTGATTGGGATCCTTTTTATGGTTCTATGTACCCTATTATTGTAATCAAATATCAAATTTTTTTGAAATATCTATCCACTTATATTTCCCATTGAAAATAAACTCACGCCACATTGACTCTTTGAGTGTTCTATTAAAACGCTCGACAATTGATGCCTTAAGAGTGCTGAACGTCGAATAATGATTTATATCATAACGTTTCATTAATTGTTTAAATTTTGTTTTAAAAAACTCTTTTCCATCATCTGTTTGTAAATTTTTTGGTGTTCCATGATTTTAAGATTTTTTCCATTGCTTGTGAAACATCATTCGAATTTTTTAATTGTAGTGCTTCACCCCAAAGCAAATTTAGAAAACGTATCAATTACATTTAATAAGTAACGATAACCCTTGTTAGATGTTGAATAACCCCCCATTTCAACCAAATCTGCTTGTCACAGATCGTTTATTCCCTTCGTAATGACTCGTCTTCGTTGAAAATGTTTACGAGACGGTCCGTGGAACTCATTTACAATTACTCGTTTAATCATATTCTTCGAATTGGTGTATCGGCTACGCCTTCTATTTCAATGGTTGTCTTTTTTGGTATCGCTGTCGGTTTTGTTACATACTTGAAAATATAGTCCTCAATAACTTTTACCTTTTCAAGAACTTTCTCAATACTATCTGCTCTCTTGTTATAGACCTCTATTTTATTTTCAAGATTTGAAATTTTTGTAAGTCGACGATTAATACTTTGACTTACAAGTTTTCTTAGGTCTTCCCCCAACTTTCTGACACACTCATCTGTATATTGTTTTGAGTTCAACTCATTATCATCTAAGTGCTTAATAGCGTTTTTAACTCTTTTATTTTAAGCGTTCAGATTACCATCAGTATCAATTAAAAAAGTTTCATTTAATTTAACTCCTATTTTTTAATCTGATCGCTCCCTATCATTAGAAAAATGTCCAAACTTGTCAACAGACATGATGATTATAAATAAAAATCTTTTTTGTGTTTAATATATGTACTCTAATTAAACAATAATTCCTCTTCTAGCAGTTCCTCTTGTTACCCGCTGTTTTTGACGCCACTAAAATTTGTAACCGTTCGACTAGTTCACTCACATCATTCCAATATATATAATTTGGTTTTTGGTTTTATTTTGTAGGTATTGATATAGCTTCCGGCTTACTCCCTTTGTCCACATCATCATTATATGTTTCGCCTTTCTTTCCTTTTTCAAAAACAATTCAATTCAATCAATTCAATTCTGTTTCTCTCTCTCTTCTGTTGGCATCATCATTTTCATCGTTCTTCTCGTTGAAAAAGCAAACCAAACTTGTCGGATTAACAGGTGTCTTCCTATTATTCTCGTCAGTAGGATCGAATTCGACATCTGCAGTCTCCTCGTTCCTATAGTTGTTGTTCTCCATGTTCATTTTATTATATATATTGCTTTTTGTTGTTTAGCAGTTGTATTTGTTGCTTAGCAGTTGTTTTTTATTGTATAGCAGTTGTTTTTTGTTGTTTAGCAGTTGTTTTTTGTTGCTTAGCAGTTTTTTTTTTTTTTTTGTTGTTTAGCAGTTGTTTTGTTTGTTCACTTTTACAACGTCTGTTGAGTGTTAAGTCGAAACTTGGACTGTGAATTTTTAATTACGCAACCCCGATTTTTGTACCATCCAGAGGTCACACATACAAACGTATTTACGACACATTTGTTTCACCCTCCCTCCACGACCTAAGTGTACTCCAATCAAAACGATGGGTTATTGACTCACTCCATTGACAAAGGAAAGTAGAAATGTAAGACATAAATGACCACAGTTGTATGTTTTAAAATGTTGAACTCTCTCGTAGTTGTATTGTATTTGTTTTCCCAAATACTTGACAACTTCTATAGGTGGTTGTAGATTTCCGAATCTATCAAAATAATGTATATCATTTTTATTTTTGTTGTATGCGACCCAATGTGATATCATATAGGTTTACTATACCACATTCTCGAATTCTTGGAGAGCGTGGAAGTGAATCCCTCATATATACCATCTATTGCTGACATATAGTTTTTTCGCTTCTTAATACCATATCCCTTACTATATGGTTTTAGGTAGAATCCATAACCTGTTCTATAGGGTTTGAGATATAACCCTTCTCCTACAGCAACACTTTCAATTTTTCTATTATGTCTTTTCTTCTCCTCCATATCCTCTTTCGCCATTTTAGCATTGCTTATTGTTTTTGCAATTGCGGCACTTCCACTAGCTAAACTACCGAGGGCACTTAGGGCAGTCCAAATAGGTACGATTGGTAAAAAACTACTAGTTTTGGGTACATTAATTATTCTCGGTACTTTCACGTTTTTCTTTGAACCCATTGTCGATTGAACTGATTTTCGTGCAATTTTAATTGCACTCATGCTCATTGCATGTCCAATGGCTTTTGTTTTTTAATGTTCTAGTATCAGCGTTAATAACAGTCGACAGATTCGTCATCTTTACTTTTTTCCTTGTTGTCTTCCCTTTACATATCTTTTTTGTTTTTAATATCCCCATTCTACATTTTTTCTTTGCTTTCATAATGTTGGTCACCAAATATGCTGCTGCTTTTTCACCAAGAGTACTGTCTGGTGCTTTTACACGTGACCAAGCTTAGTCAAATTATATAGAGTCTGCAATGTGATGTTCACGTAAATCCTTTTTATGGGAATATGCTATATCATGTTCTTTACAAGCCTCATCCAGTTTATTTATTCCTTGATCAAACGTTTCAAACGTTTTTCTAACTGTGTACCCGGACCGCAAAATTTATATCCTGGTATACGAGGTGTGTTCAAAAAGTAAGGTGACTTTTCAAATTTCGCGGGCAACATATTTTCGATTATCGATTTTTTTGTTTTGTTATATTGGTACACTCTTCCCTATCATCTGTACCAAGTTTCAATGGAACATCCTCTTTTGTTTGGTTGTGAGAGGCGTAAAGTTACAAGTTATTTTGCGAGCTCGGCGATTTTTTGCTATCGAAAAATATGGATCAAAGGATTTGCATCAAATTTTGTGTAAAAAATAAAATTAAGTGCTCTGAAACACTTGAAATGTTGACAGTGGCATACGGTGAAACTGTTCTGAGTAAAAAAAATGTGTACAAGTGGTACAAACTCTTCCAAGATGGCCGGGAAGATGCCAATGACCAGCCTCGCTCTGGACGCCCAAGCACGTCAACAACTGATGAAAACGTTCAAGCAGTGACGAAAATTGTTTTGGAAAATCGTCGAATCACTATCAGAGAAGTTGCTGAAGATGTCGGTATATCGCTTGGCTCGTGCCATGAAATTTTTTCAAACGTTTTGGGTATGAGTCGTGTGTCAGCGAAGTTTGTTCCGAAATTGCTGAATTTTGACCAAAAGAACCGTCGCATGAGCATCGCTCAAGAGCTGTTGAATGACGTCAACGACGACCCAGATTTACTCAAAAGGGTCATAACTGGTGACGAATCATGGGTATATGGTTATGATATCGAAACCAAAGCCCAATCGTCCCAATGGAAGAGCCCAGGCGAGCCAAGACCGAAAAAAGCACGCCAAGTTCGATCAAATGTCAAAGTTTTGATCACTGTTTTCTTCGATTACCATGGCGTGGTGCATCAGGAGTTCTTACCATATGGTCGTACGGTCAATAAACAGTATTATCTGGAAGTTATGCGCCGTTTGCGAGAAGCAATACGAAAGAAACGTCCAGAATTGTGGAAAAACAATTCATGGCTTTTGCATCACGATAATGCCCCTGCTCACTCATCTTTGCTTGTGAGAGATTTTTTGGCCAAAAACAACACCACAATAATGCCTCAGCCACCATATTCACCGGATTTGGCCCCATGTGACTTTTTCTTGTTCCCAAAACTGAAGATAATCGAAAAATTTGAAAAATTTGAAATTTGAAAAGTCACCTTACTTTTTGAACACACCTCGTATGGGCTTCAAACGGTAATGTATTAATTAAGTTGTTGACAAGACCACCACCTCGTTTACAATTGAAAACACTAATGAATCGATTATAAAAACGCTTCCCCATTATATTGATGTGTAATCATCAAAGATTTCTCATCGAATGAGGTACATAAGCTTTAAGAATGCGTTTAATAAGTCAAAAACAAAAAATTATCGTTAGGAATATCAACGGTGAAAACGAGAAAAAACAACCCCCACGACATTGTTCTCTCTTACCTAATACAATAAGAGCTCTATTGTTGGACTTTCAAATTGTGGTAAAACCAATATTAAGAGAGCCCAAAGGGATTGAAATTCGAAAATATTTACGTGTTTTCTACGAGTTTATATCAACCTAAATATGAGTACTTGGAAAAATTAATAAAACCTATTAAAGGAATGGGATGTCATACTTTCTCTCATAACGATGGTGTATTAGACCCCAGTGAAGCAAAAAATAATTCTATTATGATATTTGATGATGTAGCTTGTGTAAAACAAGACAACATAAGATCTTATTTTTGTATGGGTCGTCATAAGAATATTTATTCCTTTTATTTATGTCAAGCATATACCCATATACCTAAACACTTGATTCGTGATAATGCAAGCTTTATAATAATGTTTAAACAAGACGATTTAAATATGCGACACATATATAAAGATCATATTAATACAGATATAAAATGTAAAAAAAATGTTGGGAGGATAAATTTGGATTCTTGTTTATAAGTAAAGATAACGATATGGATAATGGAAGATATAGAAAGGTTTGGATAAATTTATTTTGATTTAAAAAGTTATTTGATTTGGTATAAAATAGTTTAAAAATAAACATTTTCACAGTTTAACAACAGATTTCATTATGTCTAGATCAGTGACCTTGTCCTTGAATGGAAATAGTTCTGTTATAAATACAAACTATTTTCCACCAATCGAATTGGATGGACGTTTTGAGTGTGCATTAATTGATTTTAATATGTACAATTCAATCCCAAATATAGACGAAAAAAAAATCTCTTCCATATTGGAACTAATGTAATCACCATTCCTAATGGAACCTATGCACTAAGTGATATAACTGATTATATTTATAAAAAACTTAAACATAATGGTATTGAAAAATCTTTTAAAATTAAAAGCAATAACAATACTCTTCAAGTGTAAATAACCAGTACTCGGGAGCCAGTTTACTTTAATAAGGAAAGATCAATTGGCCAACTTTTTGGTTTTGATAAAAAAGTTTTAGAGCCTCACCCAACAAAAACATATCTATCGGATCAGACTGTCAATATTTTAAAAATTAATACTATTCGTTTGGAATGTAACATAATTAGTGGTTCATATGTAGATAATACACCTAATCATACGTTACATGAATTCGGTATTAATGTTCCTCCTGGCTATAAAATGATTTCCACATTTAGTATCAGAAGAAGTCCTTTAATAGGAACTCGGATCTGTGGTAGCTGCGTAACTTCCGAGGTGTTGCATGTTGCTTGCTTGTTGTTAAGTATGTTGTTGAGGCATTCGAGATTGTTGGGTAGAGTCGGTTTTTCGCATACATGTGTTTGATACAAGGTGTTTTTAAAAACTTAATTTCTATGTTATTCTTAACTATGTATTCGGGTACATTTACGTATATACGTTTTTTTATTGGTAAAGAAATTAATTTAAAAATGTCGTATTTGTTTTCTGATAAAATTGGGATTTTGATTTTAAATATCAATGTTTTATTAATTGTGGAAGACTCTAAAGAGAGTGCATTATACATTTCGTGCTCTAATTGGATTTCCATATTTTGCTTTATAAATGTTTGTTTAATTTCCTCGATTTCTTTAGAATGTAATATGCATTTTGGTATAAGATTAAGTTTCGTAAATAATAGGCTTTCTGCGATATTGCTTAAATGATTATATAAAAGTTCGATATTGAAATTTAGTCTTGCCATTTCTTGAATTGTCTACAACCTCCTCCGTTCTGAATCTAGTTCCTTAAAAATCCTATTCTGGTAAGAGGTTGTAAACTGGCTTATAATTTCTTGTTCTTTATTTATATGGGTCGTTATTTCTGTAAGCCTCAGTAATGTCTTTCTTTGAAAATTATGTTTTCCTCTTGGTTTTTCATTAAAGTAGTCAAGTCCCTGTCGATTCTAGCTTCATCATTGGCATCCATGTTGCCAGACACCACCTTTACTAGACTACCTAAGCCGTTAATTAGCCCCCTTTTTACTCTGCTACTAGATGGGAGTAATGTGTGAATCCTTTGTTTTACTAAATCAATTTTTTGCTTAAGGGTAGTTTTCACGTCAGTAAATTCTTGCTCATTAGGAAGTTTATTAATTAAATCTGATATTTTATTTGTCGTATCCTCATATTCTCCTAAGTTAATGACATCATTAATAGTTCTAAAGGAGTCTACTACCCTTGCTAATCCCAAGTTTACTTTGATCAACGGTTGATCATGGTCCAAAAGGTCGATTACTAACCGGTTGTTCCCCAGTATTAGGTTGAAAAGTCTGAAAATGTACAAAAAGAAATGTAGAATAAGAAATCTTTTAGGTATCGGGGGGCTTAGAAGTTTTCCTGATTTTTTGTTTTTGTATTTTTTGGTTGCGTATGGTGTGAAGCGTTACTCCGTTGTCTAGTGAAACTTTATGTTTCGAAAAACGCGGAGTGATTTTGTTTCTTCTGTTTTCCTTACGGAAAACTGTACTGCCGATAGGTGACGTGGGGGGATCTGATCTAGTCTCGTTTAGATGCTCCGTACGTTTCTGTGTGGTTTCTTCTAGGCGTTTTTTTATGCGGAGGTACAGGTCAGTTTGAAATTCGTTTAGCTTCCTTAAGTAATCATGTTCGTTGTTGAATTTGACGGTTTTGTCGAAAATATGGGTTCGTCCGCTAAAGAGTTCGAATTGTGTAAGGTTGGTACTAGAATGGATAGCATTATTGTATGTTAGGATGGTCTCTGCAAGTATTTCCTCATGGTTTTGCTCTAGTTTTAATTCCTTCTTTTTGTCTAGTACTATTCTATAAATCTCTGCTAGTGTGGAGTGCAGTCTCTCGACTGTAGAATTGCTACTTGACTGTTGGAACGATGTGACATGTAGTTCTATGTTATACTGAGAGAGGAAGTCTAGGAATACGGTCCCACAGAATTCGGCTCCCTGGTTGAGAACCAGTTTCTTAGGTACGCCAAATTGGCAAAGGAATGTTTTAAAAGCTTTCCTACTCAATAGTGGGTAAGCCTGAGCGAACCTATAGAATTTGTCTATGATCGTCAAGTTATAGTTGCCGTTGATGGTATATACATATACGAGGTGTGTTCAAAAAGTAAGGTGACTCTTCAAATTTCGCGAATTTCAAATTTTTCGATTATCGAAACCTTTTAGAAGTTATACGAGTTGTGTTCAAAAAGTAAGGTGACTTTTCAAATTTCAAATTTTTCAAATTTTTCGATTATCTTCAGTTTTGGGAACAAGAAAAAGTCACATGGGGCCAAATCCGGTGAATATGGTGGCTGAGGCATTATTGTGGTGTTGTTTTTGGCCAAAAAATCCAAATCCTTTGATCCATATTTTTCGATAGCAAAAAATCGCCGAGCTCGCAAAACAACTTGTAACTTTACGCCTCTCACAACCAAACAAAAGAGGATGTTCCATTGAAACTTGGTACAGATGTTAGGGAAGAGTGTACCAATATAACAAAACAAAAAAATCGATAATCGAAAAATTTGAAATTCGCGAAATTTGAAGAGTCACCTTACTTTTTGAACACACCTCGTATCTGTATGTAGTATGTCCAATGGCCCGTCGGGTATTTCTGGTAGTGTGAATGGGGGTTTCTGCGGTTGCCTATCATATTTGAGTGTTAAACAGGTTTCGCGTTCTCGATTTTGTTCGGTGATAAGTTGTTTTAGATTAGGAAAGTAAATCTCCCTTTTTAGGTGTTGGTAAATTTCTTTCATTCCCCTATGGTTATTGTTAACATGATGAGATTTAATAATTTCCACAGTTTCCGCCTCATTCACCGGCTCTTTCAAAAAAAGCAAACTTCTACAAATCTTGTAAATATTTGTGTCTGCAAAATATTTGTGGTAAGCTTCTTGAATAATTCACGACTTCAATGAAACTATACCCCTTGATAGCTAAATACAAACCTCCAGTAATGGACAAGTCTTTATTTACGAGTACGGGCTCGTGGAGGAAGTCTTCATTAGTACTATTAACTGGTAGGGATATATAAGCTCTTTCTTGAGGTTGTATGAGAAGTAGGTCAGTGCCTTGATAGATTTCCGTGTGGATATCGATGGAGGCGAAGCCTGTTTCGAGTTTGGCATTGTCGATGTTGATCTTAGCTTTGTGGGATGCGAAGAAATCCATACCCAGAAGTCCATTAAAAATAGGATGAAATTTAAAGACGAGAAGATCTACCTGCCCTGCCTGTTTAAATGCTTCCGGCAAGGGTAGTCGGATTTTGTGTGTGAGTGAATATTTATGAAAAACTGTACTTATAGTGACTCCTTCGTCTAACTTTATCATGTCATCTTTTGTTATTAAACAAGGGTCTATAAAGGAAAATGTGGAATAGGTATCCAACAAGAATTTTATTGGTGCTGTTATACTGTCAAATTTCAAAAATATATATGGAAGTGTAGACCCGCGATATACTTTCTTATTTAAGTATCCGACTGGGGTTTCGAGGCTTCACTCAATAGTGGGTAGGCTCCTACTTCTAAGACCTAAACGGGACCTGGTTTTGTCTACCAAAGTTTTCTTTGTCATAAGTATACCTTCAGTCCAAATTCCTTCTTTAATAATTTTTTTTTTGATGCCGTGAAAATCTTAGTTAAATATATATAGACTTAAATATAGCGGTGTTTTAAAGAGTTATTAGGGGAAAGGAAAAAAATAATAATGGTACGTGTTCTCCGGTGTAAGAGTGTGTTGTTGTTTCCTTCTTGTTTCTTTTCACAGTTTTTTAAGTCTGTAAAAATAATTTTTGTTTGTGTATTCAATTAATTAGTGTAACTAGGGTATGAGTACCCAGTGGCAGTAGTGATGGAAAAGGGAGAATGTATTGAAAAAGTATTACACGTTTTTAAACGAGCTTGGATATTTGTGGATTTTAATTACTTGGGTGCATATATATTATTTTTATTCTGGATTGTCTCCAGAATCGACGATCTGCAGTAGATGTACGCCCGATTTATACAGATTTTATTTGAGGTGGTGTACGTATAGATTTCATTTTTTTTTTTAATATATATTTTATCTGGAAGTCAGCGATGATCTGCAGTAGATATTCGCCCGATTAATATAGATTTTATTTGAGGTGGTGCACGTATAGATTTCATTTTTTTTTAATATATATTTTATCTGAAAGTCAGCGATGATCTGCAGTAGATATTCGCCCGATTTGCACAGAGTTTATAAAGAATTTTTATATTTTCTCTAAAAATCAGCGATGATCTGCAGTAGATGTTCGCCTGATTTATACAGATTTTATTTGATATGCACAAGTTTGTTGAATTTCTCTTTTTCCCTTATAACGTCATCTTTTCCTTTTATCACTATTTTTGAATTATACCTCCACTTTCACTCACTTTTTGCCTCTGAGTACTCACCAGTTTTTTCACCCACGTTGCCAATATTACGACAATTGCTGTATTCATCCTTTAGTTGCTCGCTTCTCTGTCCTTTGTCCTGATTTACAGTCCTCCTAGGAGCGATAATAAGCCCTTCTTTTTTTCGGCTGCGAAAGTTAAGTACGGAGTCACGATCCGTTAAGTTATTGTATGAAATAAATAAACCTTCTGCTCTTTTCACTTGTCCAAATCAGGCTGATCTTTATTTTCAAATCTGTTGTTTTAAGTATTAGTTATTGTCCCGCTCTTGGGGGCTTAGGTGGGGGTGTTAGTAGAGCGGAGCTCGTAACTCGTGGGCAACGGGTGCCGTAACATGCTCTTACGAGATGTTTACAAATAAGATGCATGCATGTGAAGCATGCATGTGAAGTGACCCTTTATTAGGAGTGAAATTACTAAGCGCTGTGAAACAATGACTACACACACAAAACCACAACCTCTATCTGTGCCAAAATCCATACTGACTAAAAGGGTGAGGGGGAATCCTTATCACAGGAGACGACGGATATTGGGTTTCGGGGTGGTGGAAACCATGTTTTTATGTGACAGCTTAATCCAATAAATCATAAATCTGTGCCAGAACCAGCGAAAACTAACTACTCTACCGATATTTTCTAGGCAGCGCAGCCGCGAGCCTTTTACTTAAAGACTCAATCATATTTTATTTTTAATAAAATATCTATATACCTATATGGCCGTATTGTCAAAAAAATTTGTTGTAATTCTTATTGCTGTAATCTTTTCCGTATGACTCACCCTGAGGACGGAGCACACTCGATGTTCGCCAACCATAGAATTGACGTGAACAAATTTGTGCGTAGAGGAAGCAGACAAGGAAATAGTCCTTCACACAAAAATTCTCCTAGCATACACCAGAAAAGCCCTCCAAAACACAGCGCGGCGAGCTGTCACAAATGTGATTAAATGCATTTATTTTGCTTATTTCCTAGTCCCACGGTCTCTCAAGGCATTTGACAAAAAATGTGTCTTCACTAGACTAATTGCACTACGCTTGGTTTCCATGCCCACTTCTGGGCTTTTGCTGCATCTCCCATATTGCCGGATGCCTCCGACCGGGTCGACGTTATTCTTTTTGTCGAAGAATGATCAGGGGAGGCGCAACTCTTTTTCATACAGCTGCTGTGCCGGGCTTTACCCTGTCGTCTCGGAGGTGCTGTTATTGTATGCAAACATCAACTCCAGTAAATTCTCGTCTTACTTCGGCTCTTCTTCTGCTAATTCCGTAATAATGGTTTTACGTTCCATTAGGTTTTCCTGCGTCGCGTTTATGGTGCCGTAAATTGTTGTCGTATTCCCCAGAGCTTCATGGACACCTTTGTTTTCTTGCCAACGAGTTTTAGCACATTTCCCGATATTAGGGTTTTTGTCTGTCTCGGAATACTTTGAAGATAGCGTCCGCCGTAGCCAACCGAACTGCCGCTAACTTGACTCATTTTAAAATCTTATCCATGATTACCATCAACATAGTATTCCCATGTCTCGTCCGGGAAAGTGGGCCCACGAAGTCGAGGTATAGTCTAACAAGGAGCTTTGGCGATTTTCGAAAGCAATTTTCACACAACATCTTGTATTGCTGAAAGGTTTCGCCTGATTTCACGAATCTCCTGATTTCCTTTTTAATACCCGGCCAAAAATGTTGCTTCATTATTCTGAGCTGTTTGTTGCACTGCCTGTTCCCTTCTGTTCTATACTTCCCGCTTTCTGGTTTCTGTAGAAATTCCTCGTACATTACTTTACCGGTGTCATTCTCTTTCCAAAACTTCAACCTGTTCGGGCGCCATGTAACGGTCCTGCAGTTATGGCAGATAAAGTTATAAGGACAGCAGCAGATCTTTCCAACAATTATTTATGTCAGATGTGGTTGTTGAAAGGGGGATTCCAACCCAATCCTACAGTATGAGGAGGGTAACTGCAGTACATAATACATTTGAGTTGTATTGATAATCTATAGGACTACAGAGCTTAAGATTGGTGCGGCGATTGATGTACAGCGTGAGAGACCATCCTCCAGTGTGGCAGTGTTCCAGGTCACGTGTATGTTCTCTCAGAACACAAATGGTTGGATTCCTAGCCCGTTCTGATGGTCCACTTTAGCGAAGATGGATGGGATGGTTAAATAAGATTAGGGCCGCTTAGGTCTGCTAGGTTACAGAAAAGTAGAGACCCTAAGGTCTACTAGGTTAGAGACGAGTACTGACCCTTCTGTCTGTTAAGTTAGAGATGAGTAGAGATTCTCAGGTCTACTAGCTTAGAGGCGAGTTGGGATGCTTAGGTCTGCTAAGTTTGTGAAAAAAGAGATCATTAGGTCTATGTTCGAGAAGAGTAGAGATCCTTAAGTATGCTATGTTCGAGAAGAGCTGATCTTACTTGATCACCGTCGGATGCCAAGAGGCTTCTTCCCGGCATCCTCCCTTGGCTGGAGTACATTCCTTGTATATTCCAGGGTAATGCGCCCTTCGTTGTTAATATGGCGCATGATTTTAAATGCCTTAGATTAATTCATATAGATCACTTGTAGTACTCATAGATAAACTACTACATTTGTAAAAGCATATAATTTTAAAGATACAATTGGAAGGCGTTAGTTAAAAAGAACTAAAAGATGCAATAAATATAAATAAAATAAAATTGCTTACCAAAATAAATGAATAATAAGAATACAAGAAAAAGAGAACGGAAGGACCGATCAAAATAACACACTACTGAGGCATAAGGATGAACCATCTTTTCGATAAGCTTTATAAAATGAGATCCACCCTTGCAGCATTAAAATACCATTACAAATGGAACAAGTTTAAACCGAATATATAAACAAAAAAATTTGTAACAGAAATACATTTAAATATAAATTTAAAATTAAATTAATTAGAATGGGTATTTTGAAGTACAAAAATGTTGCAATTGTTATAGCCTACAACTGCTCCCAAACATTTTGTTGAAGCACATACAAAAGTAATCACCTCAAGTCAAATATCATTTTTGATTCACCCCCTAACCCAATCTCAAAATTGTACATACTACGCCTTCCTACTTATATAAATAAACATATAATAAAAAACAAATAGCAAATGAACACTAAGTGGTATTGATCCCCCACGCTGTAAATTTATAAATATCAATTGTAGTCCGCACACCAAAATATGTGTACACTTGAAACACACAAAAAGAAATTTTACCTAAAGTGAGATGATCTAGCATGTTTTAAAGATGCTATTGGGGTAGCGGATAAAGCACTTATATCGAATCTTACGCTCCGTTCACCAGATGACCACAAAAGAGCACGGGTGTAGCGCTAAGTAGTTTTAAAAATTTGATATTAGTTACCTCTCCTAAAACTTATAAAAATGAAAAATTATTAAAATTATTACTTTACAAATTATTTAGATCTTTTTAAAACTAATAAAAATAAAATAGCATTAAAATAATAATTTAGCAAATGTGGACGACAATTATTTATATCGTTTTTAAAGGTTGCCTTAACCGGTTTCGTTGTCGAGAGAACTGGTATGGTAACACACCCCCGAGAATGAGTCGTTGGCTACATTAAGTAGCTTAAAAATTGTCTTATCGACTAAGACAATTCCCGAAATCTGCGATAGCATATCTGCACTTAAAAAACCTATAGATAAGCAGGAATGTCTGCGTGGGCCATTAGATAAACGTAAATATAAGACTCTTATCTTAGTTAAGTAAGAGATGAATATGACTTAAGAAATCACCAAAAGTACAAAAGTACCAACACAATTATTATACCCGTTCCTCGTAGAGTAAAAGGGTATGTTCGATGCGTTGTCGATTAAGCCATGTCCTTTTGTCCGTCCGTCCGTCTGTCAATATGAACGCTGAGATCTCAGGAACTATCAGAGATACAAAGTTGACTCCCAACGCAGCTCATAGAGCTCAACGCACTCTTGTTGTAGAAAGGGTGATATCTAGGTAACTATATAAGGTATTTTGGGATTAACCATGTAGTTTCTAATAGTTCCCCAAGCACGCAGTTCAAGGCTGTACTTAAAACTAAAATTGTTGATATCGCAGGAACTAAAAGAGTTATAAAGTTGGCATTAAGCATCTCAAGGTGGAACTATAATCTGACCACATCCACTCTTACACCCAAACATCGGAAAATGGTAGCCCCATTCTCTTAGAACTATACGAGATAGAAAGTTGGGACTAAGCATGTAGTTTCTAATGATGTTCCCGATACGTATTATTTTTCACCATCTAGCCACTCCCACTCTGACACTCAAAAAACGCAGAAATCTAAAAATGCGAAAATCTAGGGAACTATAAAAACTAGAAAGTTAGGCTTACGAATTCTGTATTCTTGAGATGTCACTGCAACTCGAGGGGATTTTTCATCTGGCCATATTCACTTTAACGCTCCCAAGTTAAATTGTAGCGTCAGTAATATTAAAATATAAGTCTTCGTTCGACCTTGTATAACATTGTTTGTTAATATCTATTGATTTACCAAAACATGAAAATCGGAGCATTATATTCCAATTGATTACCCAATTAACATAGATCAAATTTCAAACATCTAAGAAAGGGATGCTGTATTCACATGCATACATATGTACGTATGTTCCTTTTATCCTTTTAAATAAAGTTGTAAAGCTCCATATTTTAGTAAATGATATATAAAAATGTATATGTTTAATCATTTAAACTATTGGAAAAGGCGCTTGGACCCTGTTGTTCGTACGGGTTAATAAGCTGTCAAAACTCCCCGTCGTTTCCAAACACAACTAATTAGCATCTCCCGGCCTTTGGAGCAAGCGCGAAATACTACTAAGGACTAACATTAAATTTTTCTTAGGAATATAGAACCACTTCAAGCAGACCAACTGAATTAGCTGCCCACATAGCTACATTCAATAGAAAAGTAAAGCTTGGCCCAGATCAAATTTGCTTTTGGTTGCATTGGATTGGGGTTACCTAAGCAAATAAGTAAGCTATCCAAAATAAACTTGAAGGAACATTGTGAGATTAGGGAATAGGTTTACCTACCAGAAGTAAGCTTGCTTTCACTACTGAATATTTCAAATTAGAGGAACATAAGAGCTGCCATAAAGCCCAAAGTGACCATTTCCAACGGCTTAGATTTCACCGAAATTCATAGTTCTTTGACCAGACATACACCCTGAGAAGAAAGACTAATTTCACCTCCCCTTCCATTTATGATTATTAAGTCGATAGGTCATGAGAGTCAGAGTGCTATTTAAGGAGCTGTTTTCATTGTATCCATTCCTGTCAGCAATATCGTAACGTCCCTCCCACGAGCTTTCAATGAGGCTGAGGTTGTTCAGCTCCACCTTATGCACAATGTGTCAGTTAACGAGCAGTGAATCTCTAATTATACTCGTAGAATAATAGGGTATATTAGATTCGTTGACCGACCCTATAAAGTATATATATTCTTGATCAGTATCAATAGCGAAGACGATTGAGCCATGGGCGTCTGTCTGTCCGTCTGTCCGTATGAACGCTATAGTCAAGTGCCGCGACTATAAAATACCCGTTACTGATTTACACAATTTTAAAATATTCATTTTGCTAGTGGAAATTCAAGCATGTTGAGTAACTTCTAATGGCGTCATGTGAGGCCTTATAACCTTCATTTCTTCATAAATAGCGAATTAATGTTCCGATTTAAAAAATTTTTGGTAAATCAATAAATATTAACAGAAATAAGTTATACAAGGTCAAACGAAGGCATTCATAATAATATTTTAGGCGCCACAGTTATTCGCGGTTTGTGGGCGTAAGTGCGGGCGTGGCGGGATGAAAACTGGTGACAAGTTGCAATGGCATCTCTTTAATACGTGTTTTTAAGCCAAACTTTCTAGCTCTTATAAGTCTCGAGATTTTTCCTTTTTTGTTTTTTTTGCTTAATCCGAACTTTCTATCTCTTTTAGTTACCGAGATATCAGCTTTTCTAAAAACCGTCTTTGGGCTTTGTGGGCGTATGGGTAGGTGTGGTCGGATAGTAGTACCACTACCACTTTACTTCTCTTTTAAAGGTTGTGTTTTTGGCTTTTGCGTGTTCTCGAGCGATTTAATCTTTGCATTTATTCCTGAATCACCTTGTTTTTGCTACTTTTTGCAAACGTTTATCTACTTGAAAAATCCGTCTTCGATTCCCCGTCGTGCAGTGCATTTATTGTTATCCGTTTGCATAAAGCATTTATTGCTTGCAAATATCAACAACTGTGGTTTTTATTCTAATATATTTTTTACTTTACTTTGTACTATTAGTTTCACCGCTTACCTCTCCAGCACAACATCTGTAGATCTCTTCCCTGTATCTCCCACCGGCTTCAGATCTCGAAAAGAAACTCTCTCTCCCTCTTTAATAAAACTTGTACTCTCTTATAACGCCTCTTAGCTCTTAACTCTCAGAGTGCTATTTAAGGAGCTGTTTTCATTGTATCCATTCCTGTCAGCAATATCGTGACGTCCCTCCCACGAGCTTTCAATGAGGCAGAGGTTGTTCAGCTCCACCTTATGCACAATGTGTCAGTTAACGAGCAGTGAATCTCTAATTATACTCGTAGAGTAATAGGGTATATTAGATTCGTTGACCGACCCTATAAAGTATATGTATTCTTGATCAGTAACAATAGCGAAGACGATTGAGCCATGTCCGTCTGTCTGTCCGTCTGTCCGTATGAACGCTATAGTCGAGTGCCGCGACTATAAAATACCCGTAACTGATTTACACAATTTTAAAATATTCATTTTGCTAGTGGAAATTCAAGCATGTTGAGTAACTTCTAATGGCGTCATGTGAGGCCTTATAACCTTCATTTCTTCATAAATAGCGAAATAATGTTGCGATTTAAAAAAATTTTGGTAAATCAATAAATATTAACAGAAATAAGTTATACAAGGTCAAACGAAGGCATTCATAATAATATTTTAGACGCCACAGTTATTCGCGGTTTGTGGGCGTAAGTGCGGGCGTGGCGGGATGAAAACTGGTGACAAGTTGCAATGGCATCTCTTTAATACGTGTTTTTAAGCCAAACTTTCTAGCTCTTATAAGTCTCGAGATTTTTCCTTTTTTGTTTTTTTTTGCTTAATCCGAACTTTCTATCTCTTTTAGTTACCGAGATATCAGCTTTTCTAAAAACCGTCTTTGGGCTTTGTGGGCGTATGGGTAGGTGTGGTCGGATAGTAGTACCACTACCACTTTACTTCTCTTTTAAAGGTTGTGTTTTTGGCTTTTGCGTGCTCTCGAGCGATTTAATCTTTGCATTTATTCCTGAATCACCTTGTTTTTGCTACTTTTTGCAAACGTTTATCTACCTGAAAAATCCGTCTTCGATTCCGCGTCGTGCAGTGCATTTATTGTTATCTATTTGCATAAAGCATTTATTGCTTGCAAATATCAACAACTGTGGTCTGTATTCTAATATATTTTTTACTTTACTTTGTACTATTAGTTTCACCGCTTACCTCTCCAGCACAACATCTGTAGATCTCTTCCCTGTATCTCCCACCGGCTTCAGATCTCGAAAAGAAACTCTCTCTCCCTCTTTAATACAACTTGTACTCTCTTATAACGCCTCTTAGCTCTCGCTAACACTCTCTCGCTCACTCTCTTGCCCCTAACTGTTTCTCTCAAACTCTCTTTCCTCTTCCCTATAATATTTTTCTGGCACAATGGTTTACCTTTTATTAATTATTTGCCAAAATGTCCGCTATTATCTGTTGCATTAAAAAATGCAATAAAATTTCGGTTGACCAAGTAAGCGTCCACTGTTGGCTGTGTGATAGCATTGCGCACTCCAAGTGTGCAGGGTTTAAGTCAGCCACCATTCCGGATCGTCGTTCCGACTCTGGATGTTGTGACAGATATCGTGAGGCCCAGAGGGAAATTAGATCTTTTAAGCGGCAGACTAAAAATGGGTTCGGCCAAGTATTGGTTGCTTTTAGCAAAGCTAACGACCTGTTTTCTGCGCTGAACACCCAGTTCAACAATTTACAACTGTTGAATAAGTCTCCTAAGCGCAAAACAAGGACTCGTTTTCCGCAGGCGGTTACCGCCAATAATGCCTACCTTCTCCCTCTGTCTGATGTTCAACAATTCAATGTTCATTGTCAGCGCTGCCGTCCACCACTTCAATCGTGATGACACAAATAACAGCCCATATTTCGGATCCCGAAAATGTTGGTAAGGTGCGTAGGCATTTGTCCGATGAGCAGTCCGAGGTAGTCGCAATGGACCCTCCGATGCCAAATGTTCTACAAGCTCAAAAGAATTTACCCTGACTCACCAGAGGAACTTAGGGTCCAGTTTACCGGCACCCACTGGTAGCGTGGGTAAACCACCCGCCCCCAAAGCCCTTGATTGGTATTCCTCTAGAGAAACACAGGTTTGTTTCCCGGCTTTCCCTGATAAGACCGAATCGGACATCTTAGCTTACATTCGAGCTAAACTTAAAGTCGATATTAGGGTGGAAAATATCACTAAGTATAAATTTCCCTACGCCAGGAACGTGGCATCTTTCAGGATCCGTGTTCACTAAGCTTTCTAATTTGTTCTCGGTAAGCTTCTCGTTTGCATACCAGGTTATTGGGTTTACCGAAACCTGGCTAACTCCAGAAATTCTTAATTCTTAAGTTTTTTGAAGATCCTTTATCATCCAACATTAGATCTTTCGATCGATATGGGACTATGTACTAAGCCTAAGAATAATTACGCTGATAAGAAAATTCGATGTGTTCGTAAAGCCGACTTTAAAAAAAATTAATAACTCTATTTCAGAATTTGACTGGTCCGATTTGTACGCATGTATCGATATGTCGACTGCTTTAGATATGTTAAACCCTTGTACATTAAACCTAATTTTTTATCTCTTTGTTCCGTTACGGTACACGGCTATGGCGGATAAGCCCCTTGGTATTCAAGGCATATTTATAATCTAAAAAATATCAAGTTAAGATTCTTTAAAAAATAGACTTTTCGAAAAAATTCTTGTGCCTCACTTGCAGTATCAGTGTAGATCTGTCATATCTTTATGCCAGCATGGCTTTATGAAACAACGTTCTATCACTACCAATCTTCTGGAAATAACATCCTTCGTGATCACTGGTTTTCCAAATAAACTTCCGACGAATGGCATTTACACTGACTTTAGTAAAGCATTTGACTCCGTGAATCACGGCCTTCTTTTAGAAAAACTCGATCTTATCGGTTTTCCTACTGATCTCCTAGGTTGGATTAGCAGTTACCTCACAGGTAGAACGCAACGCAGTGTCTGCTTCCGTTACTTTTTACTTTATTCATTAATGACCTTCCCTTGGTTGTTAATGACTCCCTAGTACTTATGTATGCAGACGATGTCAAACTCTGTCTGCAATATATTGATGCCTCCTACCAGGTGAAACTGCAATCTGACCTTAATAATTTTCAAAAGTGGTGCTCTGCAAACTTATTAAATCTTAATGGCTCTAAGTGCAAAGCAATGACCTTCTGTCGCCTAAGACCTAAAGTTGCAATTTACACTTTGCATGGTGTAGCTCTGGAAAGAATTAATGCAGTTTGTTGTAGTGGGGCGGTGTTGCCGGAAAAAGATGCCTCTTGATGGTGGTGGCAGTCGGGGGAGTCGTGGAATCGCCTGTCTGCTTTATTCACGTCATACAAGAAAACTGACTTAACTTAACTTAGCATAAGAAAAAGACGATCGCCGACGGCCGACCGCTGCAGTTGGACCCGAGAGAGCGAGAGTGCAAGATTGTGCAGAGAGGGGCGAGGGCGGATGCGCTCTTCAGCGCGGATGCGCTCTTCAGCGCGGATGCGCTCTTTAGCGTGGATGCGCTCTTCACGCGCTCTTTTTCGGCGGCACATTGGCCCCTCACCTGAACATCCCGCCCCCCTTGCAATCACTCGGGTTGCAACAGCTCCCTCGCCGCTACGGTTAGTGACAGGCTCCGGACACGACCCATCCAAAAACGGTGCTCTGGGCCACCGGCAGCCCGTCCTGGATCTTCAGGAACCCCGGCTGTATGATACGCGGGTACATATCCGCGCCCAGGACAACGGAGATCGTCGCTGGCAGATAGAACCGCTCATCCGCCAATGTCACGCATCGGAAGTGGGCACGCACCGCCTCGCTCAGCTTTCTAATTTGTTCTCGGTAAGCTTCTCGTTTGCATACCAGGTTATTGTGTTTACCGAAACTTGGCTAACTCCAGAAATTCTTAATTCTTAAGTTTTTTAAAGATCCTTTATCATCCAACATTAGATCTTTCGATCGATATGGGACTATGTACTAAGCCTAAGAATAATTACGCTGATAAGAAAATTCGATGTGTTCGTAAAGCCGACTTTAAAAAAAATTAATAACTCTATTTCAGAATTTGACTGGTCCGATTTGTACGCATGTATCGATATGTCGACTTTAGATATGTTAAACCCTTGTACATTAAACCTAATTTTTTATCTCTTTGTTCCGTTACGGTACACGGCTATGGCGGATAAGCCCCCTTGGTATTCAAGGCATATTTATAATCTAAAAAATATCAAGTTAAGATTCTTTAAAAAATAGACTTTTCGAAAAAATTCTTGTGCCTCACTTGCAGTATCAGTGTAGATCTGTCATATCTTTATGCCAGCATGGCTTTATGAAACAACGTTCTATCACTACCAATCTTCTGGAAATAACATCCTTCGTGATCACTGGTTTCCCAAATAAACTTCCGACGGATGGCATTTACACTGACTTTAGTAAAGCATTTGACTCCGTGAATCACGGCCTTCTTTTAGAAAAACTCGATCTTATCGGTTTTCCTACTGATCTCCTAGGTTGGATTAGCAGTTACCTCACAGGTAGAACGCAACGCAGTGTCTGCTTCCGTTACTTTTTACTTTATTCATTAATGACCTTCCCTTGGTTGTTAATGACTCCCTAGTACTTATGTATGCAGACGATGCCAAACTCTGTCTGCAATATATTGATGCCTCCTACCAGGTGAAACTGCAATCTGACCTTAATAATTTTAGCATAAGAAAAAGACGATCGCCGACGGCCGAGAGTGCAAGATTGTGCAGAGAGGGGCGAGGGCGGATGCGCTCTTCAGCGCGGATGCACTCTTCAGCGCGGATGCGCTCTTTAGCGTGAATGCGCTCTTCACGCGCTCTTCTTCGGCGGCACATTGGCCCCTCACCTGAACATCCCGCCCCCCTTGCAATCACTCGGGTTGCAAGAGCTCCCTCGCCGCTACGGTTGGTGACAGGCTCCGGACACGACCCATCCAAAAACGGTGCTCTGGGCCACCGGCAGCCCGTCCTGGATCTTCAGGAACCCCGGCTGTATGATACGCGGGTACATATCCGCGCCCAGGACAACGGAGATCGTCGCTGGCAGATAGAACCGCTCATCCGCCAATGTCACGCCTCGGAAGTGGGCACGCACCGCCTTGCTCAGCTCTCGAGACGGCGTACGAACGCGCACGTGAGGCTCGATTTTGAAAACGACCTCCAGCCGAACGCTATCATCCGTTTTGGAACCCACGGTGGCCGAACAAACTTGTTCGTCCCCCACGCTGGTAGTGGGCAGACGGAAGCACGCCGCTAGCGATGCGTCGATGCAGCTCGAGGGCGTACACGGGTCGATAAGGGCCCCCGTGTTGAAGATCCGGGTCCCGGTGTCAATGCGCACTAGCGCGGTCGGCAGAACGTTGACGCTGTTCCTCTGCAGCAGCGACGATAGGGTGGGCGCAGCGGCTGCGTCCTGCGGGGTCCCTTGGCGAGAGGCGGACGAAGGCCGTGGAGTACCTGAAGCTTGCCGGCCAGTGGCGGAAGAATGCTGAGGAGCTGCCGACGAGCGCCGGGAAGTCGAAGGCCGTGGACCGGCTTGTGAGTCTGGCCGAGAAGCAACCGAACCGCGCCGGGAGTTGACGGACGACGGCTGAGCGCCAGCTGAGACGCTCCGTGTACTGTCTCCCACGCTCCGTGAACGGTGCTCCTCTTGACGCGGCTGGCGCCGAGCTTGCGGCTTCTCTACGAGGTGCAGCAGCGAGTGGTGATCCTGACCACACGTTCTACAGCAGTCCCCACGCCGGCACGATCCGTCGGAGTGCTCGTGAGCCAGGCAGTTGGAGCAATACCGGTTCTCGAGAACCGCCCGGAGCCGCTTCTCGGCGCTGAGACGTAGAAAGCGCCGACATTTCTTCAAAGGATGGATCCCACTGCAGACTCGGCATCGGTAGTACTGTGTACCTCGAGTACATCTGCTCTCCAGTAACTGGGCGCTGCGTGGACCTGGCGACATAGTACTGAAAATGACTGGCGGAACTATGATGAAGAAACAAAACAGCGTTATCAGAATTGATGTGAAGTTCGATTTGGAACTACGGGTAGAGCTACGAGACAGCACAATGGACAGGGACATTGGAACGTCGTCGTCAGCGAGCTGTTGCAGGACACGGATCGCTAGGAACAGGGCACAATTGACACCGAAGGTGGCCGTTATTAATTCGTAGTCGCGGATCTCCCCATCGGGATTGCGAAACAAAATAAGTTGGAGCGGAGTATGCTTGGGGTCTACCCAAATTTGTCGGTACATCTTCTCGATGTCGGCGTTGAAGACAAACCTAAAGTATCGCCACTTTAGGATTTGAATCGTCAGGTCGGATTGTAAGACCGGGCCCTCGTAAAGAATGTCGTTCAGACTGGTCCTGTTTGCGGACGGGCTCGAAGCATTGAAGACTACCCGCACCTTGGTGGTCGTGCTTTCGGGCTTGAAGACTGCACGATGTGGAAGATAGTAGGTAGCGGAACTGCTCGTGGGAGAGACCTCGGTCATGTGGCCTAAGTCGATGTATTCCTGGATTACCGAGTCATAGCGGGCCTTAAGGGGCGGATCCCTCTTCAGGCGCTGCTCATTACGTAGGAACTGAGCAAGAGCAAAGGACCGTGAAGCCGACAGCTCGGAACCCTTCTGCTCGGGGTCGGGTAAGGGGAGCATCACAACGTACTTGCCACACTCGTCTCTTCTAGTCGTCTGGACAAAATTGTGCTCGCAAACTGAATCCGATTCCGAATTAATCTGTGTGGGCACATCCTCCACCTCCCAAAATTTGGTGAGGAGCTGATCCAGCGAGTCACCGAGGCTACGGGCAACTCGTGTGGAAAAAACGGACACGTTGCGAGGGTTGGATGGAGATAATGGGCCTGTCAGCACCCATCCAAAAATGGTTTCCTGACCGAGAAGTGACCCGCAGATGTTAGCCCTGGTATTACCGAGGAGAATGGATGGAAGAATGTCAGCTCCTATTAACACATCGACTTGGGAGCTTTCAAAGAAATTGGGGTCCGCCAGGGGAATGTCGGGCAGCCCCTTGAGACGATCCCGCGGAATCGGATATGATGGCAGATTTCCTGCCAACTGCGGAAGAACGTAAGCCGCAGTCTCCAATTGCAACCCGGGTCTAGACGGCGACCGAATGGAGAAATGACACAATTTAGTAGACTGCGCGGAAATGGTATGACTAAGACCGGACACTTGGGCTTGAATAGTCTCGAAGGGAAGCTTGACAATGTTGCACAGTCGTTCAGTTATGTCGCTTCGGACACTGAGTCTATCAGTGCTCGTGCCTGGAAACTGCACCCCAGATGGCACACGTTGATAAGGGCAGTGCCCAGTAGGACGGCTCCAGACCCGGAGGCGAAGCACACCTGCACATCCGACTGATCCTCTGAGCCGTTTGTGCTTCTGGCAGGTTGTGCGGGTCGAGCCCTTGCTGGAGTAGGCGGACTTGGAGCGGTAGCGAACGGATTGCCGCGGTGCAGGAGGGTGTGGTGTCGGCTGTGGCATGTGAAGCAGGTATGGGCGCTCGTGCAGTCTCGCTGCTGGTGCCCTCGGGCAAAACAGTTTAAGCATAACTGCTTCCTCTTAATGTAGTCGGAGCGCCCGTCCACGTTCATTTCTAGGAAACGCGGACATAAGCGGATAGGGTGGTTCTCCCTCGAACAGAGATCGCATCCCTTTTGGCCCGGAGCCACTCGAGTCTCGTACGAATTGAGCCTCCGTGCAGGGGCAGCAGGAAGTCCCGACCTTGGCGGATATTGCCAGAAGCCACTAGGCCTGACGTCGTCGATGGCCTCCAGAGTGCGATGGCGCTCTGTCAGGAAGTTATCTAATTCCTTCCATGTTGGAATTTCGGTCTTATTATGTACGGATTGCTCCCACATAGAAAGTGTGACCATGGGGAGCTTCGAGGAAATCATAAAGACCAGGAGACAATCCCAAGCCTCAACATTGATGGCGGACATTTCTAGGGCTGTCAGAAAACTCTGAATGGTGGCTTGCAGTTCCCTCAGCGCGACCCCAGACTCTTGAGAAATAGCTTGGAGGTTGAAAAGGATCTTCAACTGGCTATTGACTAACAGCCGCCGATTCTCAAAACGGTCTGTGAGGCTTTGCCACGCTGCGACAAACCTTTCATGGGTAAGCGGAGCCTTAGCAACAATGGCGTGTGCGTCACCACTTGTTTTGGACAGCAAGTGAAACAACTTCTCTACCGGGGTGAGCCGCGAGTTTTGGATATAAATGGCCGTAAACAAGTCTCGAAAGGTGGGCCACCGAAGGTAATCACCCGCAAAGACCTCGGTATCCACTGGAGGTAACCGACAGCCTGTAGACGCGGGCGTGTGGACATTGACGGAAGCCTGCGTGGATTGGGAGGCAATTTTCTCCCGAAGGTGGGCAATACACCTCGAATATACGGAGTAACAGTAGCTGTACTTCGTTTCCAGCACTGCTGAGGTGGCCGAATTGTCGGACACGGCGAGCAAATCGGAGCAGCTCTCATAGCACTTCTCCACCTTCTCCCAAAGTGCCCGGATTTGCGGATTGAGATCTGTCCAAACTGATGGCTGGGATCAGACGCGGATTTTTGTCGTCTCCCGTGGGCATTCTAAAAAGTCAATTAGCTGGTCAGCGCTTGGCGACTGACTTGCGCAATAGGGGCCTCGTTCGAAGCGGTGGCTGGTCACACTAAAGTGATGAGAACGGTGAGATCGCGGATGGATTGCGATCACAAGGAACTAGTGGGCACTAGCGGAGCCGATGTCAAAAGGAAGATCGTGTGCGGCGCAAATCGAATGTGAAAACAAAACTTCAGGAACCAAACAACCCAGAAGTAGACGAGGTTTGGTGAGATTGTAGGCGGATGTTGCCTGATGCGGAGTGGAAGCTGCGCTAAGGGCACGGAGAATGGACAAGTACCGTTCGGAATTCACTCCGAAGGAAAAAAACAGCACCAAAAAAAACACAACACGGCTACTGAGCCGGCGAGGTTGCGAACTTAGGCGACACAATCACGGATTTGTAGTGAAATGGCGGTTTTTTTTTTAAACAGATTTTATTTCAGTTAAATTTTGTCACGTATTTATTCCCTGAAATTGGACGCAGAAAATATATGGCATGCATGCAAGTATGTATATATGTAGGTATATGTATGCTCGTGAGGCCTAGGTTGGCACAGTGGACTGCGGACTGTATAAATGGAGGAACTGAAAGCTGTGTGGTGTAAAAAAAAACACTGATTGGAAAAAAAAATATTACGCCAGCGGCGGACTGTTAAATGAATTTAAGAATTTTTGGAAATAAATCACACCGGCTGGCCAATATTAATTATGCTTTATTTTTGTCACCACACAATTTCACAAAGTATGTATGTATATATGCAAGTATATGTATGCACGTAAGGCTTAATTGCACCAAAAAAAGCAAGAAGGTATGGTTGTATGTGTGTATATTATATGTATGCACATATGCCTCGACCGTTGGCAAGCGAATAGCGGAATAGCAAATAACGGGGAGGCCGAAAACGGCGAGGAATATGGCGGCACACAAAACGGAGTCGGATGGAAAAATTGGCAGAATATGAAGACGAAGAAGAGTAGAAAATCTCACACTGCCGTTGTGTCGGAAAACTCGGACTTGGAGTTGACACGGAAGGAAAACAAAATCTTGCAGCAGTGTAAACGAAATTTAATGTTCGTACCACTGCTGAAGACCGGCAGAGAGACGGAGACGGAAGAAAAAGTCTTACTTATCTTTTGGCGGAACACTACCGGGAACTGCTGGTAGAAAAGGTATCCAGAATCCAAAGTATCCAGAATATCCAGAAAATCCGGCTCGAAGGACCAAAATGTTGTAGTAGGGCGGTGTTGCCGGAAAAAGATGCCTCTTGATAGTGGTGGAAGTCGGGGGAGTCGTGGAATCGCCCGTCTGCTTTATTCACTTCATACAAGAAAACTGACTTAACTTAACTTAGCATAAGAAAAAGACGATCGCCGACGGCCGACCGCTGCAGTTGGACCCGAGAGAGCGAGAGTGCAAGATTGTGCAGAGAGGGGCGAGGGCGGATGCGCTCTTCAGCGCGGATGGGCTCTTTAGCGTGGATGCGCTCTTCACGCCCTCTTCTTCGGCGGCACATTGGCCCCTCACCTGAACACAGTTGAAGATCTTGGCATCTTACTCGATGCAAAACTTAAGTTTTCCGACCATATTTCCTCTATGGTTAATAAAACTGGAGAAGTGCTTGGTTTTAATAAAAGGTGGTCGAAGGAATTTAACGACCCCTATGTTACCAAAACTTTTTATTTCTTTAGTTCGTTCGATTCTGGAATATGGATCATGCATCTGGAACCTCCAGTATGGGGTTCACCAGTGCCTTATTGAATTCATCCAAAAGAACTTTTTAATATTTGCTCTCCGCAGTCTCAACTGGGATGCAAACTTACACGTTCCCTCTTATAAAAGTAGACTCTTTTCAAAGGAATTGCCATCCCTCGCTAATCGTAGGACGATTTTTGGTGTCGTCTTTATCCATAATTTTCTTAAGGGTGAAATTGATAGCCAGGCCCTTCTAGGCCGCGTGAATATCTATGTACCCCTTAGGATTACTAGAAACTATATTCCTCTATCCTTAGAGCATTGTAGTTCGAACTTTGCCCAACATGAACCATTTCGGATACTATGTTCCAACTACAATGATCTTTATAACATTACTTCTAACTCTTCTCCTAACACTGTGAAAGTTTCGAAACTAATCCATTTAGCACAAATCTAACTTTCCTCGTATCTTTACTAATCCACTCGGATCCGGGTTCCAAGCCGTACGTCAGACGGCAGCGCACCTCGGTCGGTTTTGCACGTCAAACAACGGGAGTCGCGTAAAAAATGGAAGCGCTGGCATTTAAATATTATACATTATAAATTTCAACTTTCCAGCTTTAATAGTTCCTGAGATTTCAGTGATTTTAGCTTTTCGCTACTTGTGCTGCGTAGGGGCTTCAAGAATCTTCATGCTTAGTCTGAACTTTGTATCTCTTATAGTTCCTGAGATCTCTGCGTTCATACGGACAGACGGACAGACACACGGACATGGCTCAATCTTCTTCGCTATTCATCCTGATCAAGAATATACATACTTTATAGGGTCGGAAACGCTTCCCTCTACCTGTTACATACTTTTCAACGAATTTAATATACCCTTTTACTCCACGAGTAACGGGTATAAAAAGTCATGGCTATGATTCGCCAGTTTAGCCTGGCGTCCTGCGGACGCCGAACCCTGGTGGCCTGAGCTAATAGTACTCCTCAAGAGCAATTTAGATAGGGTTAATATAGGCGAGGAAAAAGCTATGTGCTTGCAGTTTAGGGGAAAAGCGCGCTTAATCAGAACATACCCAGTGACATGCGCTAGATATTTTGATTATAGGTAAAGAAAAGTTCTTATAGTAATGAAGAAACCAGGGGTATCTTCCGCCGTAATTTTGTTACTACCTATTATTGGTGAGTTGCTTCAGCATAGAGGTTGACCTCATATACACGGCATGATTTTGCTGAAAGACGCGCCTAAAATAGATTTAAACAATGAAGAGTCAATATCTAATGATATAGCTTTCGTTGATCAATTTGTGACTGCCGATTCCACAAACACGGGTCTGGTTCTGTATATTAAAAAAAAAAAAAAAAATTTAAAAAAAAAAAAAAAAAAAATTTTATCCAATTAAATAAAAAATTTTAATTTTTTTTTTTAAAATTTTTTTTTTTATTTTTTTTTTTTTTTTTTTTTTTAAATTTTTTTTTTTTTAAAAAATTTGTTTTCTAGTAATTAAGATTTCTTTTTTTATATTTAATTAATTTAAAAAAATTAATTTTAATTTTAAAAAAAAATTTTATAATAAAAAATATTTTTTTTATTTAAAAAATATATTTTTTTTAAAGAATTTATAATTATTTTTTATTAATTTTTGTATTTTTTTTTTTTTTGTTGTTTTTTTATATTTAATTTTAATTATATTTTGTAGTTATTTAAAAAAATAGGGGTGAAAAAAAAAAAAAAAAAAAAGAAGAAAATAGTAGGTACTTAAAGCTGGTTCTGGCACAGATTTATGGACTATTAAGCTGTCACATTAGTGATAAAAACATGGTTTCCCCCACCCCAAAACCCATTATCCGTCGCCTCCTCTGATAAGGATTCCTCCTCACCCTTTTAGTCAGTATGGATTCTGGCACAGAAATCATAAACCCATAAATTATAGTTTTTAAGATCGTGCACGTGCTCAAAGAAGTAATAAATTGTAATTTGTATACGTAATTTGGGAATATTGAAAATTATTATTATTATTATTATTATTGTTATTATTATTATTATTCTTAAAATGTGTCGATTGTGTCATGATTAGTTTTCCAACCCCCATATCCGTAATTTGGGAATATTGAAATGTTTTCCTAACCCAAATTAGGAGGATTGGGAACGTCTTAAGGGGTTGAATTTTCTCAAAACACACTGTCAATTTCTAGATATGTAAGCATCTGTCTACGTGTGTGGGTGTGTATGGTTGAGTGGGAACCCCAGATGTGTGTGGAAATATGACATTTGGAACCGATGAGGAAGATCCATGCTCGCACCGTAATAAAATGGGTGTTTTAATATTTCTCTCTCTATTCCAACATATAGATAAAAAGGAATGTGTAGTCATTGTTTCACAGCGCTAAGTAATTGGGCTCCTAATAAAGGGTCACTTCACCCGCATGCATCTGATTTGTAAACATCTTGTAAGAGCATGTTACGGCACCCGTTGCGCACGCGCTGAATGCGGTTGAGTTCCAGGGGTAGTGTACATCATAATAGATGAGTGTATATATATGTATTTCCCTTCCCTTATTCATAAACAGGTAAGAAAACAAGTTTTTTTTTTTTTTTCACATAATACTTTTATTTATTAATTATTGCTAGAATGAAATTATTTTTCTAGCTCCATTCCTTCGATTTAAAGAAAAGACATGCGCATGTTTCAAACCTCGAATCGGTGTTACAGAATGTAAAGTGTTCACCATATTTCATTGTTTTTAGATCTTGTGCACCTTGATTCATGAACATAATTTTGGTTTTAAGAAGGTATTGGAAATGATTTTCAAATATCTTCCCATTGAATTGTAGAAAAAAATGATCAATTTCTTCAAGAAATTTCATTATTTATTGAAATATTTTTTTTGTGAAACAGGTCTTGTCACAAGTGGTCTCAACTTCAAAATGAAGTGAATGCAAATAGATATGTTTCATTTATTTTGAACTACTTTTAAAAAAAATTTAGAATGTTGTATGCATTGTTTAAAGCACAAACACCACCTTTGACATGATTTTTACAATAGGGAAATCTGTTTCCTCTAAACCGGTTTAATGACGGACAATGTATGTCCTCAACATTAATCAAATGGTGGTTTCCAAAAAACGATTGTAGAAAACGTTTCTTTTCCATTCCCTTACAGATAATTTGTTTTCCAATAGTTATTGCCTTAAGATATCGTCGCGTTTGCGCAAAACTTTCGCCTCCATCGTTCCAACAAATTTTATGATGCTTTTTTGTTAACCAGTTTGCAGTGGTTTGAGATTTTGTATTTAATAAAGTGAAATCATATGGTGGTTCTATAATAAAACTATTATTCAAGTTTGGTTCCTTTTCAACTACTATTCCAATTTCTTTAAGAATAAATTTATTGTTATTGTCAAAGAAACCTTGAATATCAATTGATATAATATCTTTAATCATTTTTAAACAATATCAAACAACTCGTTGTACTAATCCGTTTAATGGATTATATTCGACTAATCGATCGTGTATGAGTAGGCAATAAGCTTGGGTATTTTCGTCACTTGGTGTCTTCAGTTCAGTTGAAATTCTCACGTCAATAGGACCAGATTTTACTGTTTCATTTTGATATGATAGATCAATTACGATAATTGGAGCTTTCATTTTAAATTCCGATGGTGTTAAAAATGGTTGTGACTCACGATTGTAGTAACTAGATTGAAATCTTGAATACATTTCATATAGGTGAGCAAACTGATTCTTATTGAAGTCGACATTTAAATTATCATATGGGTATGAGTCAGAATTTAAATGAACCTTCAAGTTTGATAAATTATTTGTGACAAGTTTTCCGTTCAGTGTAAATCCGATTATTGCAAACCTAGGTCTCTCCCGATTTGCTGAAAGTTTAACATTCCAACAGTGGTGTGTTCCTTGTCCTAATTTCGGGTTAACGTAGGAGTCCCAACTACGAAATGCAATAGGTAGGTTTACACCACTTTTAATAATATCATACATCTTAATTTTTGCAATGTCACTAGGTGTCACATGAGGAATTTTCCAACTTATATTGGTCATTTCTAATTTAAATGTTTGTTCCAATCTCTTTTTTTCAAAGACATCATCTAGGTTTTTAGTTAGCATTAGCACAAGTTCATGTTTACAATTCAACAAAACCTTTTTATAATCTTCAGCAAACCCCAATAAATTTTTTAATGGGACAGAAAAGTTAAAGTAAGGTCCAGTAGAAAAGTCATCTCCACCACTCCATCCAGAATTTGATAGATTTTGACTTTGAAGGTTATCAAGTGATAAAAAATTTTTAAGAGTAGTTGTCATACCGACAAATCGAGTTCTATCAATCTCGCATCCATTTATTTCGTACTTGATTTCATCCAAGAAGTAAGCCATACAATTATTTTTAAAAAAAGTTGTAACATTATCAGTTGTAGGACCGACTGTTGTATCTTGTCTAATAATTCCTTGAAAGTTGAGGTAACTTTCATGAGGGAGCACATACAAGTCTTGATTTTGGATAGTAATTCGAATTTCATCGTTTGGTTTAAATGTTTGATTATACGACGAATAGGTATGAAACTCTTTTTTCGAAATACTCTCATCCGAGTAAACTTTTTCTCGAACATTTAAAATTTCGTTCATTTTTTTCTTCCAGTATATTTTTATTAATTTTTAACTTTGAAGCCTAGAGACTTTAAAAATAATTTATTTTTTAAAGTAAGTGAACTTCTTTTTAGAGTAGATCCTCTTTCTATAGCTTTACAATTAGTAATGCTTGGTTGAGTGTATGAACCAGGTCTTTTATTATAAATAATCATTCTATCATGCGAATATGCAACCGAATCGAAACGTTTTCACCACGTAAATTTACCAAATCTCCGTTTTGATCAACGATGCGTATGGAGAGTGTGCTTATTTCATCACAGTTGATTGGCAAGTAAATAAGATTATGTGGTGTCACATTCATTTTATAGCCAGGAGGAACATTAATACCGAATTCATGTAACGTATGATTAGGTGTATTATCTACATATGAACCACTAATTATGTTACATTCCAAACGAATAGTATTAATTTTTAAAATATTGACAGTCTGATCCGATAGATATGTTTTTGTTGGGTGAGGCTCTAAAACTCTTTTATCAAAACCAAAAAGTTGACCAATTGATCTTTCCTTATTAAAGTAAACCGGCTCCCGAGTACTGGTTATTTCCACTTGAAGAGTATTGTTATTGCTTTTAATTTTAAAAGATTTTTCAATACCATAATCTTTAAGTTTTTTATAAATATAATCAGTTATATCATTTAGTTCATAGGATCCAGTAGGAATGGTGATTACATTAGTTCCAATATGGAAGAGATTGTTTTTTCGTCTATATTTGGGATTGAATTGTACATATTAAAATCAATTAATGCACACTCAAAACGTCCATCCAATTCGATTGGTGGAAAATAGTTTGTATTTATAACAGAACTATTTCCATTCAAGGACAAGGTCACTGATCTAGACATAATGAAATCTGTTGTTAAACTGTGGAAATGTTTATTTTTAATCTATTTTTATACCAAATCCAATAACTTTTTTAAATCAAAATAAATTGATCAAAACCTTTTCTATATCTTCCATTATCCATATCGTTATCTTTACTTATAAGCAAGAATCCAAATTTATCCTCCCAACATTTTTTACAAATTTCCACGAATGTGTCGTACCCCATATCTGTATTAATATGATCTCTATATATATGTCGCATATTTAAATCATCTTGTTTAAACATTATTATAAAGTTTGCATTATCACGAATCAAGTGTTTAGGTATATGGGTATATGTTTGACATAAATAAAAGGAATCAATATTCTTATGACGACCCATACAAAAATAAGATCTTATGTTGTCTTGTTTTTCACAAGCTACATCATCAAATATCATAATAGAATTATTTTTTGCTTCACTGGGGTCTAATACACCATCGTTATGAGAGAAAGTATGATATCCCATTCCTTTAATAGGTTTTATTAATTTTTCCAAGTACTCATATTTAGGTTGATATAAACTCTTAGAAAACACGTAAATATTTTCGAATTTCAATCCGTTTGGACTCTCTATCAAACTGAGCATAATGTTGGTTTTACCACAATTTGAAGGTCCAACAATAAGAGCTCTTATTGTATTAGGTAAGAGAGAACTATGTCGTGGGGGTTGTTTTTTCTCGTTTTCATCGTTGATATTTCTAACGATAATTTTTTGTTTTTGACTTATTAAACGCATTCTTAAAGCTTATGTACCTCATTCGATGAGAAATCTTTGATGATTAAACATCAATATAATGGGGAAGCGTTTTTATAATCGATTCATTAGTGTTTTCAATTGTAAACGAGGTGGTGGTCTTGTCAACAACTTAATTAATACATTACCGTTTGAAGCCCATATACCAGGATATAAATTTTGTGGGCCGGGTACACAGTTAGAAAAACGTTTGAAACGAGGTGATCAAGGAATAAATAAACTGGATGAGGCTTGTAAAGAACATGATATAGCATATTCCCATAAAAAGGATTTACATGAACGTCACATTGCAGACTCTATATTAATTGACAAAGCTTGGTCACGTGTAAAAGCACCAGACAGTACTCTTGGTGAAAAAGCAGCAGCATATTTGGTGACCAACATTATGAAAGCAAAGAAAAAATTTGGAATGGGGATATCAAAAACAAAAAAGAAATGTAAAGGGAAGACGACGAGGAAAAAGTAAAGATGACGAATCTGTCGACTGTTATTAACGCTGCTACTAGAACATTAAAAAAACAAAAGCCATTGGACATTATGAGTGCAATTAAAATTGCACGAAAATCAGTTCAATCGACAATGGGTTCAAAGAAAAACGTGAAAGTACCAAGAATAATTAATGTACCCAAAACTGGTGGTTTTTTACCAATCGTACCTATTTTGACTGCCCTAAGTGCCCTCGGTAGTTTAGCTAGTGGAAGTGCCGCAATTGCAAAAACAATAAACAACGATAAAATGGCGAAAGAGGATATGGAGGAGAAGAAACGACATAATAGAAAAATTGAAAGTGTTGCTGTAGGAGAAGGGTTATATCTCAAACCGTATAGAACAGGTTATGGATTCTACCTAAAACCATATAGTAAGGGATATGGTATTAAGAAGCGAAAAAAACTAATATGTCAGCTACCCAATAGACCACTTTCAAATATAGACATTTCAACTTTTGCTCAAAAATATATACAAAATTTTCGAGGAGTATATATGAGGGATTTACTTCCACGCTCTCCAAGAATTCGAGAATGTGGTATAGTAAACCTAGATGATTCACAATCAAGTGGTACACATTGGGTCGCATATAACAAAAATAAAAATGATATACATTATTTTGATAGTTTCGGAAATCTACAACCACCTATAGAAGTTGTCAAGTATTTGGGAAAACAAATACAATACAACTACGAGAGAGTTTAACATTTTGATACATACAACTGTGGTCATTTATGTCTTTTATTTCTACTTTCCTTTGTCAATGGAGTGAGTCAATAATCAATAATCAATAATAATCATCGTTTTGATTGGCTTACACTTAGGACGTGGAGGGAGGGTGAAACAAATGTGTCGTATATACGTTTGTATGTGTGACTTCTGGATGGTATAAAAATCGGGGCTGCCTACTTCAAAATTCACAGTCCAAGTTTCGACTTTACATTCAACAGACGTTGTACAAGTGAACAAAAAAACAACTGCTAAGCAACAAAAAAAAAACTGCTAAACAACCGCCAAACAATAAAAAACAACTGCTAAACAACAAAAAAACAACTGCTAAACAACAAAAAACAACTGCTAAACAATAAAAAACAACTGCTAAACAACAAAAAGCAATATATATAATAAAATGAACATGGAGAACAACAACTATAAGAACGAGGAGACTGCAGAAGTCGAATTCGATCCTACTGACGAGGATAATAGGAAGACACCTGTTAATCCGACAAGTTTGGTTTGCTTTTTCAACGAGAAGAACGATGAAAATGATGATGCCACAGAAACAGCGTTCATACCAATTGATGTTGAACATAATGCAAAACGAATAAAGCTTGAGACGGAAACTCAAGAATTCAATAGATGTGATAAGAAATCTATTTTGTCAAAGGCAAGGATGCCTGAAAATGTAAAGTTCCCCATCTTCAAGGCGGAGTGTAAAAGGACGAAGATTGGAAAATCCCTTGTTCTGGAGTTGGAGGATTTACATCTTTGGGAATTCGGAATTTAATGAGGAAATGGTTGATGGGAAATTTAAAACTCATAAAAAGAATGATAATTTATATTTAGAAATAAGTAAATAAAATATAAAAAAATAAATAAATAATAAAAAACCAATATTATATATTACGTCGAATAAATAAAAGTTTAAAATATATATAAACAATACATTTTTTATTTCATGGGATGGATGGGGTGGATATATATATTAGAGGTTATAGTTTCCAGTAAACAGTATAGATCGAGTAACTGTAGAGTGATTACATAGAGATTACATAAATTTTTAAAATTTACTTTATCTAAATTTATGCAGGTTTCAATAATGAATGTGTTAGCTCAGTTAACAAAAGCGAGATCTGCCTTGAAGAGAAAGTTTGATGTCCTTAAACATGTAAAGAATCAAAGTGTTGGAGGAACCATTTAAGCCTATTACAGAACCTTTACATGAACGTGTTAAGCAAAATAAAAAGCAAACCTTTTTAAAAACAAATGTTGGAGCCAAGGCTAAACGTGAATTATACGAAAATGAAAAGTATGAGAATGATATGACAGATGACGATGATCTGTACTATACAACCAATGGGAGACAACATCAGACAAAACGAAACTTGTCTCAATACCGATCTATGAATGATAGTGATTCGTATAATGATTTCTTTTCACAAACAAATGTTTTTGAAAAAGGAAAGAAAGGCGAAACATATAATGATGATGTGGACAAAGGGAGTGAGCCGGAAGCTATATCAATGCCTACAAAAGAAAATGAAATGAGGGAAGATATAAATATAGAAGACGAGATAGATAATAAAAATTATGATTTTTACATCAGTCATTTGAGTCGGGAAAATATATTGGACAAGGCTTACGGACCTAAAAAAAGTTTAGATAATGTATTAACATTAGGGAATAGTGAACTAAAAATTAATGATAATAAGATTCATTTGTCTAATGGAATGAGTTGCGAGCTAACTCCTGGTCTGTACTCTCTTATATTTTATAAACACTCCCAAAATTATAATGATCATGATTTAAAAACATATAAAAATATTATATTGGAAACAAATGTTCAGAGATTAGGTTATAACCTGAATAATCGAATTAAAGGTTCCCGCGCATTTAAATATACTGAACTTATTAAAAAATATAATAAACGATAATAAAAATCCTACAACATCCACTCCACTTCGTATGAAAACTGGTTTCGGTTATATGACTATGGAGGAATCAAAACCAAATTATATATATTGGAATGATGTGAATGAACTAGTCGAACGGTTACAAATTTTAGTGCCGTCAAAAACAGCGGGTAACAACAATCACAATAATGAGATTTTCTCAATAGTAGAGGAACTGCGAGAGGAAGAATTATTGTTTAAATAGAGTATATATATTAAACACAAAAAATGATTTTTATTTATAATCATCATGTCTGTTGACAAGTTTGGACATTTTTCTAATGATAGGGAGCGATCAGATTTAAAAATAGGAGTTAAATTAAATGAAACTTTTTTAATTGAACGCTCAAAATAAAAGAGTTAAAAACGCTATTAAGCACTTAGATGATAATGACTTAAACACAAAACAATATACAGATGAGTGTGTCAGAAAGTTGGGGGAAGACCTAAGAAAACTTGTAAGTCAAAGTATTAATCGTCGACTTACAAAAATTTCAAATCTTGAAAATAAAATAGAGGTCTATAACAAGAGAGCAGATAGTATTGAGAAAGTTCTTGAAAAGATAAAAGTTATTGAAGACTATATTTTTAAGTATGAGAATGATATGACAGATGACGATGATCTGTACTATACAACCAATGGGAGACAACATCAGACAAAACGAAACTTATCTCAATACCGATCTATAAATGATAGTGATTCGTATAATGATTTCTTTTCACAAACAAATGTTTTTGAAAAAGGAAAGAAAGGCGAAACATATAATGATGATGTGGACAAAGGGAGTGAGCCGGAAGCTATATCAATGCCTACAAAAGAAAATGAAATGAGGGAAGATATAAATATAGAAGACGAGATAGATAATAAAAATTATGATTTTCACATCAGTCATTTGAGTCGGGAACATATATTGGACACGGCTTACGGACCTAAAAAAAAGTTTAGATAATGTATTAACATTAGGGAATAGTGAACTAAAAATTAATGATAATAAGATTCATTTGTCTAGTGGAATGAGTTGCGAGCTAACTCCTGGTCTGTACTCTCTTATATTTTATAAACACTCCCAAAATTATAATGATCATGATTTGAAAACATATAAAAATATTATATTGGAAACAAATGTTCACAGATTAGGTTATAACGTGAATAATCGAATTAAAGGTTCCCGCGCATTTAAATATACTTAACTTATTAAAAAAAATAATAAACGATAATGAAAATCCTACAACATCCACTCCACTTCGTATGAAAACTGGTTTCGGTTATATGACTCTGGAGGAATCAAGACCAAATTATTTATATTGGAATGATGTGAATGAACTAGTCGAACGGTTACAATTTTTAGTGCCGTCAAAACTAAGATTTTTACATCAGTCATTTGAGTCGGGAAAATATATTGGACAAGGCTTACGGACCTAAAAAAAAAGTTTAGATAATGTATTAACATTAGGGAATAGTGAACTAAAAATTAATGATAATAAGATTCATTTGTTTAGTGGAATGAGTTGCGAGCTAACTCCTGGTCTGTACTCCCTTATATTTTATAAACACCCCCAAAATTAATCGACGAGTATGATTAAGCGAGCAATTGTAAATGAGTTGCACGGACCGTCTCGTAAACATTTTTAACGAAGACGAGTCATTACGAAGGGAATAAACGATCTGTGGCAAGCAGATTTGGTTGAAATGGGGGGTTATTCAACATCTAACAAGGGTTATCGTTACTTATTAAATTTAATTGATACGTTTTTTAAATTTGCTTGGGGTGAAGCACTTCAATCAAAAAATGCCAATGTTGTTTCCCAAGCAATGGAGAAAATCTTAAAATCAGGTCACGAAACACCAAAAAATTTACAAACTGATGATGGAAAAGAGTTTTTTAATACAAAATTTAAACAATTAATGAAACGTTATGATATAAATCATTTTTCGACGTTCAGCACTTTTAAGTCATCAATTGTCGAGCGTTTTAATAGAACACTCAAAGAGTCAATGTGGCGTGAGTTTAGTTTCAATGGGAAATATTAGTAGATAGATATTAAAAAAAATTTGATATTTGATTACAATAATAGGGTACATAGAACCATAAAAAGGAGTCCAATCAGTGTCAACACAACTAATGAAAAACAAATATTACAAGACTCTTATAATCACATAAACATATATGTTTAAAGTAAACTACGAAATGGCGATCACGTTCGTATCAGCAAGTATAAACATGTGTTTGAACCCTTTTTCACCGAATAATACAAAAAAAATCTTTAAAATTAGAAAAGTCAACAATACATTTCCCAAAACATACTTACTTGAAGATTATAAAGGTAATCCGATTCAGGGCGGGTTTTATAAAATAAATCTTGTTCTATGTTTACTTGCTTATCTCTAAGTTCATTTAATGTATTGACATCTGTATTTCTCCCATTTATTATATCTCTTAAGAATATATTTTCAAGTTCTAAGAAATTGATACTATCCATAATGTCCTTTTCCATTAACCTTTTATGTTTTATTGATAGAGTACCATGATCATCGTGATTTAACATTGCAAACTCTGTTTCATTATGTTTTCGTTTTCTTTTATTATCATTAGCACAAAGCACATTCTTATATACCCTATTTGTTGATATTTTGTGTGCCCTTGATTTAAACATTGTCCTGCTACCATATAGTGGAGTTCCAGTGAGTAATACATTTTTATAATGATCCATAGCTAAATTTCTAGAACTCACACCTTTTGCTTTATTAACAGAGTTTTCAGCTTCGTCTATTTATACCCGTTACAAAAAAAATCTAGATTCGTTGAAAAGTATGTAACAGATAGAAGGAAGCTTTTGCGACCCTATAAAGTATATATATTCTTGATCAGGATCAACAGCGAAGTCGATTGAGCCATGTCCGTTTGTCCGTCCGTCCGTCCGTATGAACGGTGAGATCTTAGAAACTATAAGAGATACAAAGTTCAGATTAAGCATGAAGATTCTTGAGGTCCCGGGACAGCGCAAGTTTATTACAGCATCCTGCCACGCCCACTCTAACGCCCACAAATCGCAAAAAACTAAAATTACTGAAATCATAGGAACTATTGCAGTTAGAAAGTTGAAATTCAGAAAGTATAATCTTTAGATGACAGCGCATCTTATAGTAGTACTACTATCCGGCCTCACCCACCCATACGCCCACAAGGCTCAAAAGACGGTTTTCGGATTTTCTAGAAAAGCTGATATCTCGGTAACTATTCGTAATAGAAAGTTCGGATTAAGCATGTAGGTTTCTATGATGCTCCCAATGCGAATTGTTTTTTTCCGATCAAGCCACGCCCACTCTAACGCCCACAAAATCCGAAAAACCAAAAATGCAAAAATCTCAAAAACTATAAGAGCTACACAATTTTGCTTAGAAACACATATTTAGTAGATGCCTCTGCAACTTGCCACGAAGTTGCATTAGGCCACGCCCACTCTAACGCCTACAAACCGCGGAAAACTGTGGCGTCTATAATATTATTATGAATGCCTTTGTTTGACCTTGTATAACTTATTTCTGTTAATATCTATCGATTTACTAAAGGTTTTTCAAATCGGAACATTATTGCGCTATTTATGAAGAAATTAAGGTTATAAGGCCTCACATGGGAAGTGACGTCACTATAAGCATACTCAACATACTTCCTCTGACAATAGGTGGCGCCTTGTGAATTTCCACTAGCAAAATTAATATTTTAAAATTGTGTAAAACAGTAACGGGTATCTTATAGTCGCGGCACTCGACTATAGCGTTTCCTCTTGTTTATAACTATAAACTTTGGAGCATAGACCTATAAATGCACTCATTGGTTTTCCATTCAACTCATCTTTAAAATATCCCAACCTCTTTTTATTAACTTTTCTAAAATTATATAAATCGATTCTTCTATCTGAATATATCACCACGAATATCCTTATAAAAATCATCAGTTTTTATAGTATAGATAAATGAGTCTGTATCCATGAAATTTAAAACCAGATTGTCGACGGTCAAAACATTGTTATCGATAGTTAAGTCAGTATTAATAGGAAATTTAGTATTTTTTAAGTTATCCGATTTTTGGCCCATTGAAGTACGGGCTTATTAATCGCGGTTATGTGAATCCCGCCGAAAAGTGAATTTTCACTGTCTTGTGAATAGTAGGAGGGCACACTGCGGTAAGAAGAAGAGCTATATTTGAATTGTAAACTAATTTAATGAATTTACAGAATAAAACGTTCCGTACGCCATAGCCATAGGCCTTTGAAGTTCACCTTTCTTTGGACCTACGCGTGGGGGGAGCCGTTTAAGGCAACTCCGCACTTCACAAGACGACATCTTTTATTCGCAGTCCTAGGGAGACTGCAAGGGCAACTTGCGCTGGAGGACGGCTTGACGACCAGCTAGAGAGTTGCCAGGAGCGCACGGAGCGCATTTCCCGTACCAGCAGAGGAGTCACAGCCAGCGACATAGACGGCGCAAGGAGCGCCAAACACTGAGTACGGACGGAGTCGCAGCCAGCGACACGGAGACGCAGCCGGCGTCAGTTCAGGAGACGCAGCCAGCGTCGGGTTAGGAAGCGCAAGGAGCGCCAAGCACCAGCGGTCAGGAGGCGCAAGGAGCGCCGAGCATCAGCGGCAGCAGCCAAACGGCACAGGTCCGCCATTTTGGAGCGCTAGGGCAGCGCCATATTTGGACCATATTTATTTGGAGATTCAGCATTCCCCCAGGAGGAGTTCCCGGCTGAACGGAGGGGAATCCACCCCTACAACAACGCAGCAGCCAGCGAGTAGTGCAGCAGAAAACCGGCCAGGGGTTAACATAACCACGGCGGCGGCCATTTCTCGACCAGCCACTACAGCGACTACAGTAGCGTCCCAACCAAGGAGTACTGTAACAGCAGCTGCGAGCTCAGAGCCGGAGGTGGGCCAGTCACCCACGGCGTACCTTTTGGATAGGATCACGGCGTTGGACAATGAGCTGAAGCAGGTTAGAGCCATGAACACAACGAGCACCGCCAATTGCGCGCCAATCGCAGTTGGCCCAAGCGCAAATGGCGCCAATAGTGGAGCGTCGGAGCGGCCGCCATCGTGGAGCGGACCGCCATTAGCCGCCACATTAACCGCCACATCGAACGGTGAGGCCCAAACTAACGGGGTCGGGCCGGTCCCAAATAGCAGTTTCGTAGCAGACCTACACGCTGCCGCCATCTTGGAGTGGACCACCGTTACTAACGACTAGCAGCCCACTGTGTGCTACACGTGCTGCGCAGACAGCGCATGGATTCGTGCTACCGGGCGGGAGCATCCACAACGTGGCAACTGCATCGCCATTCGTGGGATCCTACGCCTCGATGACACCGATTGGAACCCAAGGATCGAAGGAGGCTCCCTGACTTGCCCATATTTGGAGGGCAGCCCGAGGATTGGCACATCTTTAATTGTGCATTTGTGCTCTGGAGAACAACCAGAGGCTGTTGAAGGCGCTGAAAGATGAAGCACGCGAGACAGTGAAGTCGCAGCTGATTCACCCTGCGAACGTCAGAGCCGTGATGGAGCAGTTGCGCTTTAGGTTTGGCCGACCGGAGCAGCTTATACGCAGCCAGCTGAACAGCGTGCGAGAGGTGCCGCCGATTACGGAGCAGAACCTGGCGAGGATCGTTCCCTTCGCAACTAGAATGAGTAACCTCACGGCCTTCTTGCAGTCGGCGAAGGCGGAGCAACATATGGGAAACCCCACCCTCATGGAGGAGCTTGTGGCAAAGCTTCCCACCAGCAAACGAGTGGATTGGGCCAGGCACGCTGCATCGATCGATCCCTTTTCCACTGTAGCGCACTTCAGCGTGTGGCTACAGTAGTGCGCAAACATCGTGTGTACGATTTTGGACGTCGAGGGAAAGGAGCCAAGGCATAGAGTTCTACACGCGAGCGTCGACCAGGACGGATACGAGCAGCGGGATGACCGGCATAGAGGTTGTCCAATTTGTGGAGGGCAACATGCTACGACGAACTGCAGGGAGTTTATCGGAGCTTCGCCACCGGGCAGGTGGAGCATGGTGAAGAGGCATCGGCTCTGCTTCACATGCTTACGGAGTGGGCATAAGACCAGATCCTGCGATGTGCATGGCGAGTGCCAGATTAACGGATGCCGCAGATTACATCACCGTCTGCTACATGGAGAGGACGAAGGGCGAAGAAGGCCGGAACGGCGAGGTGGCTTCAGGCGCCACAACGGAGGAAGCCAGATGTCAGCTGTTTCTAGACGCAGCCCGGAAAGGAGGTCTTCGCCACGAGGTGCTTACAGGGACCACGAGAGGAGCCAGTAGCCGGCTGTTCTCAGAGACAACCTGGAGAGAAGGGCCCCTCAGCCAGCGGAGGCGCCCGTGCAGACGAATTTAAGTATTGACGTCGAAGGAGGCCGATGTCCGATGTCCTCGCGTGGGCGTGGAGCAGTTTGGACCATCGAGCTACACGTTTTCGTGGACGCAAGTCAATCTGCATTCGCGGCGGTGGAGGGACACGTACAAGAATGGCAACGTGCTGGTTAGCTTCGTGTGCGCAAAGACGAGGTGTTTGCGCCGATGAGAACGATGTCCATCCCACGGCTGGAGCTCCAGGCAGCGGTCCTTGGAACCAGAGTGATGAACACTGTCAAGGAAGAACACAGTGTGAACATCAGCGAGACGGTTTTATGGACGGATTCAAAAACGGTGCTGAAATGGATCGTCAGCACCCACCGCCGGTATAAGCAGTTTGTTGGCAACCGAGTGGCGGAGATTTTGGAGTCGTCGAAGGTTTCCCAGTGGAGATGGGTACCTACAACGCAGCGGATGATGCGACGCGGTCGCAGAGCAAGGCAGACCTTAGCCCGGAATCCCGGTGGCTAAGCGGCCGCGGTGTCCATGCCGTACAGTGCGAGGAGGCCTGTGATACTGTCACACAGGCACAGTCTTACGGAGATGGTAGTAAGACACTACCAACGTGGATGCGACGATTGCCCAGATCAGGACGAGATTCTGGGTCACGAAGATAAGACGAGTGCAGAAGGAGGTAATCTCGTCGTGCAACGAATGCAAGCTACAACGGACGCGGCCGATGCCGGCGATAATGGGACCCCTTCCAGAGGATCGCTTGGAGGATGGCCATTCAAGTACACAGGACTAGACTACTTTGGGCCACTGCTGGTGACTATTGCTCGTCACAGAGAGAAGCGTTGGGTCGCCTTGTTCACATGCTTGACGACAAGGGCGATTCATCTGGAGCTGGCGCATGACCTGTCAACGGATTCCTGTATAATAGCGATCAGGAACTTCGTCTGCCGTAGAGGACCAGTACGTAAACTGCGGAGTGACAACGGCAAGAACTTCGTGGGAGCTGACAGGGAGGCCAGGCGATTTGGAGACGTGATCGAGACGGAAAGGATACAGAGTGAGTTATCCAGCAGGAGCATTGAATCGGTCTTTAATTGCCCATCCAACCCGTCTGAGGGCGGAGTATGGGAGCGGATGGTGCAGTGCGTCAAGCGAGTGCTGCGCCATACCCTGAAGAAAATCGCGCCGAGGGACCATGTTTTGGAGAGTCTCCTAATAGAGGAAAACATAGTCAATTCGCGTCCGCTCACCCACTTGCCACTGGATGCGGACCAAGAGGCGCCGTTGACGCCAAACGACCTGCTCAAGGGAGCAGCTAACCTGCCGGATACGCCCGGATGGGATGTGGAGCAGCCCAAGGAGGGTTCTACGCGAAAGCAGTGGAGGATTGCCCGCATGCTGCGGGACCGCTCCTGGAGTAGGAGGGTCCTGGAGTACCTGCCTGCTTGTGCGCCGCGAGAAGTGGTGCCGGAAAACAGAGCCCATCCGCCAGGGCGATATGGTCTTCGTCTGCGATCCTGCCTTGCCCAGACGAGCTGATGGAGTCGTCAGACGCGCCACTGTGCGCGTAAATGATAATGGACTATCTTGGACAATGTTGCGGCCCGTCTCTAAACTTGCAGTTTTGGATTTGAGTGAAGCGGGTCTTCACGAGGTCGGGGATGTCGACGGTCAAAACATTGTTATCGATAGTTAAGTCAGTATTAATAGGAAATTTAGTATTTTTTAAGTTACCCGATTTTTGGCCCATTGTAGTACGTGCTTATTAATCGCGGTTATGTGAATGCCGCCGAAAAGTGCGGCGGTTTCATGTATTGGTAATGAAAATCATACATTTTTCAAACCAAACCCAAATACATTGGCTTATCAAATATCACAGAAAGTTTTTTCATTTGGATGGAATAGAACTCGTCATTTATTTTAGTTGCACTATGAAAATTGAATTTTGAAATTAAATTTTTAGCACAATGTTTTTTCCGGCTGAGTTTATGAACATCTGTAGACTCCCATGTAGTTACCAATTTAACCTCTACACATTATTCAGGATTTTCCATAGTTTTCCCATAGACCGAGTTGTTCATTAATTTAAAAATTTTTTTTTCAAATTTATTCATGGCATTCTGTCAATGTGAAGTATTTAAGTCAATATAAGTCTTTAGTCAAGGTTTTTGCAAAAAGCGAACCCCTCTATTAATCTTTTTTAATATTAACCCATTTTGTATGCATTGCTGCAAATGTTGCATCCAATTTTGCATTGTTTGCATCCAAATACATTAAAAAGGAAAATTCCTCTGTTGGATCAAAATCTGTTAAGTATTTGTTATTTGCCTTTGTATATCTATTGTAGTATACACTAATATTGAATACCCATTGTACCGAGTTCTTAAATGGCACGCACTTTAACACTTTGTTGCAGTGTATACATAATTCATGGTCCGGGTCATAAACCCCAAGTGGCCGAAATATGAACCGATCGCTATGGCTTAGGACACACGCAGAAAGTGCTAGCGTCGGCATACTTGCATGAACGGACCGCATGTGCATACCCCTCGCTCATCTCACATAAGAGGGCATATGTTTATATACATAAGTACATAGATAGCCGTCTCTCTGCCGTCGCCTGCGAGCAGCGCAGCAGCGAGACTTAGCCTTAATTAGACTTAAAAGAATTTTGTGAAGACATCAATACAAGCCTGGGAGCGGCACCACTGCTGCTCCCTTAAAATTAAATAAAGAATAAGCAAAGTATCACGAATTTGTTATATATTTCACTACAATCAGTGTGGCCGGAATATAAACTAAGTGTAAGCTGCGAATAGCTGACTGACTATCGACACTTATCAGACTACCTCATCCGTTCTGCGACACATAGATTCACTATTTTTTTTTTCCATTCTCTTCAATTTGAGAATCATCATTTCGGCTAAAAACGCCATCTTTATTCCAGAGTCACTTTCAGTTGAGGTTATAGAATTAAAAGAATATTGTAAGAACACAATCAATTCAAGCCTTGAAGCGGCACCATTGCTGCTCCCTGAAATAAAGAATAAAACCGAGAACAACAAGTCTGTTTTATATTTCATGGCGATCCTGCCATGTAAACATTTCATGGCGACCGTGACATTGGTCCAAAGGACCTGGACCTGGACCTGGATCTAAAATTATGAAATAAAACAAAGTGTCCTCATTCTACTACGGATACCACGAGGCTGTCGACCGGGAGAGCTCGAATCTTCGGAATATATATATATATAAATCAAGTCTGAGTGAGTAGAGTGTGATGGGTCGGGCTGGTATAAAAAGCAAAATACAAAAAGAATAGCGCACTTGAAGTGGCTATTATATACAAACATACCACCCCCGCCATGGGCCACAGCTGTAAAGCTGCAAAGTGAACTTGACTTTCTGAAGTGAAGTATAAAAAAAGCCCAAGACACCAATCACAACTCACCCAGTTACAAAATTAATAAACCAAAAAAATAATAAACCCCCATCACCTAAGGAACTACCGAGGAGGAAGGAGTAAAGCTATGCAAAACGATAGGTAGAAACCTGTAAAGATAGATGAGAGGTAATGCAATAAGAGAATCCTCAATAGAAAACAATAATAATTATATTCCAACTTATAACATAAAGGTATAAGTACCACCTACAAAAATGACTTTGGATATAAAAACAGTGGATTCCACTGCCAATGTCATAAACAAAGTAGAATCGAATAATATTGATTTATATTGGGTACATGTACTTTTAATAATCATTGTTGTCATAATGTGCGCAAATTTCTTTTATAAAATATACAAGCAATAGATGTTTAAATAAAAGATATATGAGCCGGGCTAATGACCTGGATCAAATATAAGCAATATTGTTTAAATATGCAATATATATGTAATAAATAAAAATAAAATAAAAATAATTGTACACAAATATAATTTAAAAAAAGAATGGCTAAACTAAGCACAACGCCCAAGATATAATGGATTGGAATGAATTGTATAAAGAAATAAATAATATCAAAGCAAATTTTGACAAATCGTATAAGTCACTAACCCAGAATAGACCAATCCAGAAGAACACAGTTAGGAAATATGTTGAGATATTAGTAGAGAACTTTAACGAAGCGCGAATACTAATACATGGTCACAGGGAGAGGTTGAATCAAGATCATTTGTCTCAGATATCTAAACTTCTGATACGACTATGATCTAATTTAATATCGGTTAACCAAAAATTCAGTTTAGAAATAGTAATACCGAATGTTCTAAACACTCCCATAGCAGTAGACACTGCACCTGACCCAGAATCAGATGAAATAAACGAACTAAAATTAGAAGAGGTATACCCCAAAATAGAAGAGGAAGATTTAAATAATCTTACTATTCCAGCGGTTTACACAGATAGAGATGGTTACACAGATTCTGATACTCCTAGCAAGACAAGCAACCTTACCACAATGGCACAATCCAATATTGATTTCATAAATACAGCATCCAAGCTGATACCAGTTTTCGATGGTAAAGAGGAAAATCTAACAAGTTTTGTGGATGCCTTAGAAATAGTAGAGTCAATAAAGGGCGAGCACGAACAACTCGCAGTCTCCATAATTAAAACAAAACTAAAGGGTGCCGCTAGAAATCTAATAGGAATACGATTTCCGAGGTGATTTCTAGACTAAAAGGCAACGTCAAGGGCGAAACTGTAGAAGTATTGTCAGCAAAACTGATGAACCTACAGCAACGCAACAAAACTGCAAACTGAGCAGATGACAAAAGCCTTAGAAGGAGCTTACATATCAGACGGACTATCACTAGAATTGGCAAGGAATTATTCCACTCAGCATGCCGACAAGGCAATGACTAAGAACTGCGCAATTTATAAGGTAAAACTTATCATGCAGGCTGGCACCTTCAACACAATGAATGATGCCATATCCAAGTTCGTCAACAGTTGCACGGAAGCAACTGGACATCATAACACTGTCCTTCATTTCAAAAATTATTCACAGCGTGGTGGAAACCGCGGAAGTGGAAACTTCAAAGGAAACTATAATAGTCGTAATAATAATTACAACAACTACATCAGTTCCAACTATAACAGTAATGGACGAGGCCAATATAGTGAAAACTCAAGAGGCCGTGGCAACTCGAATCGAGGCCACAATAACAATAATACAAACAATTCTGTGAGAATTGCCCAGAATAATTCGGGAAACTCTCAACAGTAACAGTAAACCACAATGCTCACACCATCAATCTTAGTCTTAATATATTTGTAAACTTTACGAATACAGAAACAAACAAGAAACTTGTATTCTTAATTGACATTGGTGCAGACATATCAATTTTAAAAGAAAATTCTGATATCCTTCGTGATATTCAGAAAGATAATAAAATAAACATTCAAGGCATAGGCCAAGAGCTAATTGAATCAAAAGGCTTAACTTCCCTCGAGATACAGACAGATAAATATATAATTCCACACGATTTTCATATAGTAGATTTGCATTTCGCAATACCATGTGATGGAATAATAGGCATTGATTTCATAAAGAAATCCAATTGTCAACTAGACTTCAATCATAATGAAGATTGGTTTATCCTAAGACCAAATAATTTGAATTTTCCAATTTATGTTCCTATAACATACAGTTCTGGTAATAATTCCATAATTCTACCAGTAAGATCTCAAGTGGTCAGAAAGATTCATCTATCATCAGATGAAGAATGTATACTAATACCTAATCAGGAAATTCAACATGGCATTTATGTTGCGAACACAGTCGCAACAACCAAAAATGCATTTGTCCGATTACTGTATACAACCAGTACTGACCAAATAGTAAATATTCACAGTTTAAAATATGAACCACTTTCGAACTATGACATAGTTCAAAACAATTCAGAAAATAGAGAAGAAACTGTCTTATCTCAATTATCAAAAAATTTTCCACCCCAGTTCAAGCAAAAATTAACTGATTTATGCACACAGTACAGTGATATATTCGGAATCGAAACCGAATCAGTAACTACAAACAATTTCTACAAGCAAAAGCTAAGGTTGAAGGATGAAGAACCGGTTTATATAAAAAATTATAGAAGTCCACATTGTCAAAAGAATGAAATTAACATACAGGTACAAAAACTAATAGACAATAAAATAGTAGAACCGTCTGTATCAGCCTATAATAGCCCACTGTTATTAGTTCCGAAGAAATCACTCCTCGGATCTGATACGAAAAAATGGCGATTAGTAACTAACTATCGTCAGATTAATAAAAAACTGTTGTCGGATAAATTCCCGCTACCTAGAATTGATGATATTTTGGATCAACTAGGAAGAGCGAAATATTTCATATGTCTGGACTTAATGTCTGGCTTTCATCAAATTGAACTTGAAAAAAGTTCACGAGATATAACGTCATTTTCAACGAACAATGGCTCGTATCGTTTCACACGATTACCTTTCGGTTTAAAAATAGCGCCTAATTCATTTCAGAGGATGATGACTATTGCATTCTCTGGATTAGAACCTTCACAAGCATTTCTTTATATGGATGACTTAATAGTTATAGGTTGTTCCGAAAAACATATGCTTAAAAACTTAACTGATGTTTTTGAGAAATGTAGTAACATCCTGAAAAATGCTCATTTTTCATGAATGAAGTCACATAAGTGCACTGATAAAGGAATCTTGCCAGATGACAAAAAATACGACGTCATCAAGAATTACCCAGTCCCTCATGATGCGGACAGCGCTTGAAGATTCTTTGCATTTTGCCATTATTATAGACGTTTCATAAAAAATTTTGCCGAATATCCTCGTCACATAACAAGATTATGTAAAAAATATGTTAAATTCGAATGGACAACTGATTGTCAGAATGCCTTCGAACATATTAAATCGGCATTAATAAATCCAAATTTATTACAATGCCCAGATTTCAGCAAAGAGTTTTGCACAGTAACGGATGCAAGTAAGCAAGCGTATGGAGCGGTTTTAACTCAAAACCATGATGGACTTCAACTTCCAGTTGCTTATGCATCAAGATCGTTTACTAAGGGAGAAAGTAATAAAAGTACAACAGAACAAAAATTGACAGCAATTCATTGGGCAATAACTTATTTCAGACCACATTTCACTGTCAAGACCTATTTACCTGTTTTCAATGATTAATCCAAGCTCTAAGCTAAAGCGCATACGACTTGAGCTGGAAGAATATAATTTCACTGTGGAATATCTGAAGGGAAAAGACAACTATGTAGCTGATGAGCTATCAAGAATAACCATCAAAGATCTACAAGATATAACTGGAAATATCAATAAAGTCACTACAAGATATCAAAGTAGACAGAAAATCCCCACGGAAAATAAAGAAATAGAATTGCCTAAGCAAACTATTGAAAAAGCTTCTAAGCCCAACGTAAACGACGTCGTAAGCAATAACGAAGTATTTAAAGTAGTGACATTGCATGTAAAAGATATGTTATGTTTATTTAAACATGACAGGTAAATTACTGCAAGATATGATGTTAGCGATTTATATACAAGTGGAATCCTACACTTAGGTCCATTTTTCCAAAGGCTTGAGCTGCAAGCCGGTATAAATAAAATCAGCCAACTCAAAGTGGCGCCGTGGGAAAATATCTTTTACCATACTTCACTAGATAATTTCAAATTATTGGGCAATAAAATATTGAAAACATTAAGAGTAGCGTTACTCAACCCGGTGACCCAAATAAAAAGTCTAAAAGACAAAGAAGCTATTCTGTCTAAATTTCTTGATGATCCAATTCAAGGAGGTCACACTGGCATATCAAAAACTTTGGTCAAAGTAAAAAGACACAATTACTGGAAAGGTATGTCTAAAGAAATAACTAAGTACGTAAGGAAATGTCATAAATGTCAGAAGTCAAAAATTACATCGCATACAAAGACACCTTTAACAATAACCGACACACCAATAAACGCTTTCGATAGAGTAATAGTGGTCACTGTTGGTCCACTACCAAAATCAGAAAATGGCAATGAATATGTAGTCACGTTAATATGTGATTTAACAAAATATCTAGTTGTTGTTTACTGTCGCTAAAGCAATTTTCGAATCATTTATTCTGAAGTACGGTCCAATGAAGACGTTCATTACGGACATGGGAACAGAATAAAAAAATTCAATTATAAATGACTTGTGCAAATATTTGAAAATTTAAAACATAACATCTACAGCACACCACCATCAGACAGTTGGAACAATAGGAAGAAGTCATAGAACTTTTAATGAGTATATACGATCTTAAATATCGGTTGATAAAACTGATTGGGATTGTTTCAACACGACCCCCTCTATGGCACATACTTATTGTCTATATGAGCTAGTTTTTGGTAAAACAAGTAATTTACCGAAACATTTTAATAGCATAGATAGCGTAGAAACAATATATAATATAGATGACTATGCTGGGGAGAGTAAATATAGATTAGAGGTAGCTTATAAAAGAGCTAGAGTTATGTTAGAAGCGAATAAGAATAGAAATAAACTACTATATGATCAGAAAGTAAGATATATAGATATATCAGTATGTGATCAAGTTTTACTTGTTTTACTTTAACAAACGAAACAGGTCATAAGTTAGATCCTAAATACACAGGCCCGTATAAAATAACGGAAATAAGAGATAGAGATAACATAGTAATAACAAATAATAAAAGTAAGAAACAAACAGTTCATAAAGATAGATTAAAAGATCTTTATTTCATAAATTGTACTTAGTATGGCCATGCATAGTTTCACACACAACTTTTTATAACTAAAAATTATTATTAAAATAACTGCATAATATTACGTTATTTTTCAAAAGGAGGGAGATGTAGTATCCACTAATATTGAATACCCACTGTACCGAGTTCTTGAAGGGTACGCACTGTAACACTTTGTTTACATAATTAGCCTTAATTAGACTTAAAAGAATATTGTAAGAACACAATCAATTCCAGCCTTGGAGCGGCACCACTGCTGCTCCCTGAAATAAAGAATAAACCAAGTTCAACAAGTTTGTTTTATAATTCATGGCGATCCTGCCATTTAAACATTTCACAAAAGAGTGCTGTCTGGGGCTTACACGTGACCAAGCTTTATTAATTACTATAGAATCTGCATAGAATCCTTTTTTATGGGAATATGCAATATCGTGTTCTTTACAAGCCTCATCCAGTTAATTTATTCCACATACCATGACAGAACCAACTTAAGGAGGTCACACTGGCCAAGGTCAAAAGACATTATTTTGGGAAAGGTATGACGATTACATACGAAAAGTCAGAAATGTCAAAAAGCTAAAATAGCTAAGCACAATAAGACTCCATTGATAATAGCTGATACGCCAATAAATGCTTTCGACAGAGTAATAGTGGACACATTACCAAAATCAGAAAATGACAATGAGTACGAGGTGTGTTCAAAAAGTAAGGTGACTCTTCAAATTTCGCGAATTTCAAATTTTTCGATTATCGATTTTTTTGTTTTGTTATATTGGTACACTCTTCCCTAACATCTGTACCAAGTTTCAATGGAACATCCTCTTTTGTTTGGTTGTGAGAGGCGTAAAGTTACAAGTTATTTTGCGAGCTCGGCGATTTTTTGCTATCGAAAAATATGGATCAAAGGATTTGGATTTTTTGGCCAAAAACAACACCACAATAATGCCTCAGCCACCATATTCACCGGATTTGGCCCCATGTGACTTTTTCTTGTTCCCAAAACTGAAGATAATCGAAAAATTTGAAAAATTTGAAATTTGAAAAGTCACCTTACTTTTTGAACACACCTCGTATAACTTCTAAAAGGTTTCGATAATCGAAAAATTTGAAATTCGCGAAATTTGAAGAGTCACCTTACTTTTTGAACACACCTCGTATGCAGTCACCCTAATATGTGACCTAACTAAATATTTAGTTGCCAAACCAGTTCCGAATAAAAAAAGCGAGCACTGTCGCTAAAGCAATTTTTGAATCTTTTATTCTGAAGTACGGTCCAATGAAGACGTTCATTACGGACATGGGTAAAGAATATAAGAATTCAATTATAAATGACTTGTGCAAATACTTTAGAATTAAAAATATAACATCTAGAGTAGGAACAATAAACAAAAGTCTTAGAACTTTTAATGAATATATACGATCTTATATATCGATTGATATAACTAATTGGGACGTATGGCTTCAATATTTTGTCTTTTGTTTCAACACGACGCCCTCTATGCCACATTCTTATTGTCCATATGAGTTAGTATTTGGTAAAACAAGTAATACTTGTAACATATATCAGTAGGTGATCAAGTTTTACTAAAAAACGAGACCGTATAAAGTAACGGAAATAAAAGATAGTGATATCATAGTAATAACATAATAAGAGTAAGAAACAAACAGTTCATAAAGATAGATTAAAAACCTTTATTTCATAAATTGTACTTAGTATGGTTATGCATAGTTACACACACAAATTTTTACTAACTAAATATTATTATTAAAAAAACTTCAGATTATTACGTTATTTTTTAAAAGGAGGGAGATGTAGTATGCATTAATATTGAATACCCACTGTACCGAGTTCTTAAAGGGTTCGCACTGTAACACTTTGTTGCAGTGTTTACATAATTCATGGTCCGGGTCATAAACGCCAAGTGGTCGAAATATGAACCGATCGCTATGGCTTAGGCCACACGCAGAAAGTGCTAGCGTCGGCATAATTGCATGAACGGACCGCATGTGCATACTCCTCGCGCTCTTCACATAAGAGGGCATATGTTTATATACATAAGTACATAGATAGCCGTCTCTCTGCCGTCGCCTGCGAGCAGCGCAGCAGCGAGACTTAGCCTTAATTAGACTTAAAAGAATTTTGTGAAGACATCAATACAAGCCTGGGAGCGGCACCACTGCTGCTCCCTTAACATTAAATAAAGAATAAACAAAGTATCACGAATTTGTTATATATTTCACTACAATCAGTGTGGCCGAATATAAGTTATTTAATATTCGTGCCGACTGGCGGTGCCTTCGTGGTAGGGGTAGAGCCGGTTGGTTGGATGTTGGTGACCACCAAGGATGGCAGCCACTGAAGAGTCGGGTAGTCGCTTCGACTTCCTTCCTTGGTCCGAATTATGTAACTATTAGTGCCGGTTGGCGGTGCCTCGTGGCAGGGGTAGAGCCGGTTGGTTGGGTATTGGTGGCCATCCAGGATGGCAGCCACCGAGGAGTCGGGTAGTCGCTTCGACTTCCTTCCTTCGTCCGAAGTCTACGGTGGGAGATACTTATCCCCGTTGTTATGGCCCTTAAGGCACGATAACCAAATTCAATAAACGGAATAAATGTAACGGCTGAGGCCGGAGTTTTATAATCGAGCCAGTGCTCTCTATTCCAAATCCAAATTAAAACTAAACTTAAGAACTAACAAAAGCTCATGCATAGCCGGCTGCCCGCGGCAGACGCTGACCTTCACATTTTGCAGAAGTCATACGATCGCTGTCAGCCAACGAAACGGAGCCACGGCTCGGAACGGTAAGGAAAGTGTAATTATAATAATAATATAATAATAATAAGGGGAATAAGAATTGGCCTGCTCAGCCTAAGCTGGGAGTTGGTTGTTAACTACTCCCCCCTTAAATTGGACGCCGTCCTCGGTGACAGCCAATTCGTCGACGGACCTTTGTAGCTGGGCTGCCTCTCGTTTGCGCCTGCAGTGTTGTTGGAGCAGGACCAAGCCGCATAGTGCGAGGCTGATGGCGACTCCGGCGGCGAACCAAATCCTCGGGGAACTTCCAGCCGACACGTCATCTCTAAGCTCCTGCATTTAACGCAGGTTATGCTCGTTCATCCGCTGTAACATTGGCAGACTCAGTATGTGATCGTGTCCCGTGATGTTAATTAAGGGGGAGGCCGCAATACCCGGATCTTATTCACGGAGGAGTTGAGGTTCAAATACATTTACTCCATTGTCCCCAATTGTAAGGGGTTCCAGATTGCTGGGCCGCGTCCGGCACGTAGCCGCCCCGCCTGCATGTAACTGCCTGGCGCGGGTGTCGTGAGACTCCTCTTTGCAAAATGTGGCCAAGTTGGTAGAAGCGCAATCGGAGACTGCTAGGATTCCGTCATCACATTCCGCCACGCTGCTGTCTTCTATTTGTAGCATAGTATGGTAGTGTGCGACAGGGCAGAGCAGGACTTTTTTACAAATACGCTTAACTCTAGGATACTGGACTATAACGTGGATAAGAACATTATTTTGAAAAATCTTAATCTAGATACTTCCATAAAGCTAACTATTGGGACCTCCGTAAGCTGTTCGTCGAAAATAGCCTTTAGGTCATTATGATTAAAAATAGTAGGATTGATGAAATAATTTTTAGCAAGCGTGATAGTGAACATACAATTTTGGATTTCAGATATTAACATTCTATTTCTGGCTAGTAGTGTTTCAAACAAATGGCCTGAATCAACAAGCCCGTCCTTTTTCTCCCTGAGGATATTGTTTACTGTGTCTGTGAGTAGATTGATGTGTTTCTGTGTCTCTGTGTTAATCATAACCTGTCTATTATTAGCCTCGATAAGCCTATTTAGATCATCCGCGCCGGGTGTACCCGCCACGACCTTAAGGACTGAGCCCAAAAAATCAAGGCTCCTGGTCATTCTATGGCCTCTTAAGTTCCTCCAGAAGGTTCTGGGCATGCTCAATGTCCACTTCCAGCAGCTTCCTCATGTGGGAATTATAGCAAAGATTGGGTTTTAATATAAGGGCGACTGTGGCAGATGAAGTGCCTATCTAATGTTGTCCTTGTGGACCACCCTCCCCCTAATGAGAACAGATGTTCCCAGATCTGCTTCTACACGCTCTTCTGAATAAAGCGGTGTTAATTTGTTCCCTAATCTTTTGTTGTACCTTGTCAATACTGGCTTTAATTGCCAGCTTCATCTCATCGCTGCTGGCGTGGATGACCTCTACCGGCCTAAACTCTGTAACCGAATGTAGCGACCTGTTGTATTCTATAGTAGACCTCAATATTAGTTCAACAGTATCCTCAATTTTTTTTATCAATCTTGAGGCATCTGGCAATTTCCGCCAGGGTACTGTGAAATCTCTCTACTTGGCCGTTGAAGCTATTGTCTAGCGGTGGCGCATTGACAACATCGATGCTGTATTGGTTTTGCAGCAATGATGTGATTGCCTCAGAGTTAAAGGAGGCATTGTCGCAGTATATGGTCTTGGTGTTAGGATAACAATTTACCAGTTGGAGAATGGGTGCTCGTACATCTATTATTGTCCTAGAAGCTAAGGGCTGTACGACAGCGAATTTGGAAAATTTATCAATGCAAGTTAAGAAGATTTTTTTGTCGGTCGAAAAAATGTCGATATGCAACATTTCCCGAACGTATGATGGGATAGGCGTAATTCCTAATTCATGTTTCTTGGGATGGCGATCGTATTTGGCCTTATTGCAGACTTTGCAATTTGAGACCACTTCGCTAGCTAATTTGAACATGTTCGGGAAGTAGTATTCCCGGAGAATTTGTTTTGCGTTCTCCTGGGCAACCCTATGGGCGCGATTGTGCTCTATGTTAGTGATCTTCAACTGTTCATTAGCGTTGGTTATGTCACTGACAAAGGTTTTACAATGCCAGAACTTTGTCGCAGGAAATTCCTGCCTCAAGGCATGTTGAATGCGAGCCAGGGTAGGGAAATCACAATGAATTGCGTTCACAACGTTGGCGTTAATGATCTCCTTAACGGATTCAACGAGCGAGTCCTTGTTATTAAAATTAATGATATGGCGAGTTCTATTTCCGAAGACTATGAAATCCAGCCGAAGCGGTTGGCTTGCTTCCTCCAAAATAATTTGGTTTCTAAAACAGTTCAGAGGTTTGTCTGTGGTCTCTATGGTGTATGAGAGCGAAAGCTCACTATGCACCGTAGCCGCGTCAGACTGGGCCTCAGCCTCTGAGTAATTCAGGGGTTCCCTCGATAGTGCGTCAGCTACCAGGTTTTGTTTTCCGGGTGTGTAAAACACTTTCCCGTTGTTCTCATCAATGAACGCTTTCCATCGCTTGATCTTAGCGTTGGTGTTTTTGTCGGATACCGCATATTTGAGAGGCTGGTGGTCTGTAAAGATCCGTACCTCATTGTTACCGTATAGGTAATTTTGGAGCTTGCCTACTGCCCAGACTATCGCCAACAATTCTCTTTCGTTGGTGGCGTAGTTCAACTCGCAGTCTTTTAGCGTGCGTGAAATCATGGTAATAGGTCTTTTATTTTTGGATAGTACCGCGCCTTTTCCACTCGCTGAGGCATCGGTGGTTAAGTCAAACGGTAATTTAAAATCAGGGTATGTCAAAATGACGTCTTCCGATGCCAAAATGTTACGAAGGTGGTCGAATGCATTTCGCTGGGTTTCATTAAACCTGACAGCTACTTTTTTCGACATATTCTTGCTGACCGTCCCGTTTTCCCCTTTGAGGATGGCGGTCAGAGGTCTAGCAATGCAAGCAAAGTTTTTTAAAAAGCTCCTGTAATAGCTCGCCAGGCCTAGGAAGGACCTGAGGCTAAACAGATTTTTTGGTTCTGGGAACTCTTTTATTGCCCTAACTTTTCCTGGGTCTGTTCTTGTTCCTCCCCTGGTGACAATGAACCCTAGGAACTCAACGCTTTCTTTAAAGAACTTAGTTTTTTCCGTGCCACCGTCATGTTGGCATCGAGTAGGCACTTAAGCACCGTGTCTATATGCTTGACATGTTCCGTCTCATTCTCGGAAAAGATGATAACGTCGTCGACGTAGACGTAGCATATTTTGCCGATTTCTTTCCGCAGCACATCGTCGATGGCTCTTTGGAAAATGCTCCCTGCATTTTTTAGGCCGAAGGGTAATCGGCAGAATTCGTATTTCCCACCATTGACTGAGAACGAGGTCCTCTCTCGGTCCTTTTCAGCCAGGTATATTTGGTGGTACCCTGACTTCAGGTCTAGGGTGGTAAAGAATTTGGCTTTCCCCAAGTTCGCTAGAATCATGGGTATGCTCGGCATAGGGTAGCGGTCGGCTATTGTTCACTCGTTCAGCTTCCTGAAGTCGATTACTAATCGCTTCTTCTTGCTGCCATTGTCATCGGTCCCTTTTTTGTCAACCACCCAGGTAGGGCTATTGTATGGGGATCTGGACGGCCTGATTATGCCATTTTGCAGCAGCTCTTTGATTTCATTGTTTACAAAGTCTGCTGCCCCCATAGGGTAGGGGTATAACTTGGAGTAGACAGGTTCGTCACTCGTAGTTCGAATACTAGCGATGACCGATGTGTTGAAGGTGAGCGCCTCGTTAGAGGTCGAAAACACCTTGTTAGAGGTCGAAAACACCTTGATTCTTTTCAGAATAATTTTTTTGAAGTCGGCTTTAGCCGACTTGTAGTCCAAAAATGCGCATTATACACTTGTTTTTGACATCACTGGAGCCGTGAATAGAGCTCGACGAACGGAAGTCGGGAACGCTCCCTAAAAAATGTAGGAGGTCGTTAAGCTCGGCTGTGTCGCTATCTTCCTCAATGGTGGCGACCTCTGCCTCAGCTTTGGTGTCATAATCTGTTAGTTCCTGTTGGGGTTGGGCTATATTGTTGACGCGTTGGCGTCTTTGGCCCGATTGACGCTGGGACGAGTTCTGCCTTTTGTAATTGTTGTTACTTTGAGGCTTTCCCCAGTTTGTTCCCTGTCTGAACTTAGCCGTTGAGGGGTCTACCTCCATGGGCTGAACCGTATTGTGGTCTAAGGACTCGGGATCTCCGCACTTCGGCCAGTGATTGTCCTCATGAGGCTTACTTTGGTTCTGCTTAGAAACAAAGTGCGGATTCTTATCCTCACCTCTCCACTGCTTTCCCTGACCCTTATTATTGCGCCTATTGCCCTCATTGAAATGGGACTTGTCTTCTAAAGCTTTCGCGTAGGATGCCGCGAACGCACTTCTTTCAATGCTTTTCTCGGCTTCCCGCGCTAATGCCAGTGCAGATGGAAGGTCTTTGGGTTGTGCTGGTAGCACGAGTGTCTTGAATGGCCTCTTACGCCCTGCAATGAATGCATGAAGTGCATCATCCCTAACCTCCTTATTCAGGATTGCTGCTGTGTGCCTGCCTCCACGAAACGTACTCGTAGTGGCTTCCATTTAACGTCGGAAGGGATTTTACTATGTCCAACTTGACATCGCATCTTACTGCAGGGTCCGGTACTACTCTTTGGTAGACCTCCACCTGCGGCGCTTGCACTGACAGCGCACTAAACTGTGCTCTAACCGCTCTTAACTCTGTGGCAAAATCGTTTCTTAAGCGTGCTTCCTGCTCGACAAGAGCGGCGCTGACCGCATTTGCGACAAGCGCTTGGACCATTTCTGCGTTGTTTTCTGGTTGATCTATGTCCCTAACTTCGGGGCGAAATGCTACCTCTTCGCTATCGTCGCTATCGTCACTACGGATTTCCTGTTTTACTTCCCTATACTCCCAACTCATTGGCAGTTAAAGGGCGCTGGGTAGATACGAGGTATTTGACGATTGGGGCTCAAGACAAAAGGTTTCGGCGGGCCACTTGGTGATATAAAAGGCGAAGAGAAAAAAACAAAATGGATCGTCACCTAAAACACAAAAATGTTGGATTAATTTGTCTCAAAAACAAAATTAAAATACAGAACGGTGACAACAAGCATAGGTCAATTCGACTGGGTGTATTATTAGCACAGATACACTGGATAACCTTAGTTAAAAATTAAATACAAGCACAGTGGAAAAAATTGTAGCAAAATACAAGAAGAAAAACGACTGGCAACCTCTGCATGCGTACAGAGACCAACCGAAACAAAGAAATAAAATATTCCTTTGCATAATTAATTCATGCAAATGTTGACTGCCTTGGCACCAATGTGCGTTATATGAGATATATGTTTTTTTTACTGTTATTTTTTATTTATGGCCGCGCGGAAAGTGTAATAATAATAATAATATAATATTAATAAGGGGAATAAGAATTTGCCTGCTCAGCCTAAGCTGGGAGTTGGTTGTTAACTTACATTGTTAGAAGAAACAGAGAAGCGCAATAACGAGTACAGAATGCAGAGGGAAAAAATTTTCGCGTTAAACGTGAGCGCGTTAAAGGAGCAATTATCACTGCTTAAGTTTGCTACAAGCGGTAGGAAGCAGACACTGCAGGACAGACTTCTCGACCACACAACTTGTCAGCTGAGGTATTTAAGGATGAGGAATCTTATTACATGTATGCAACTTCATTGCATGGCTCAAGATCTACACCAGGCGGAGGCCGCAGTTTATTTACATTGCGCGACATAGAAGACTCCCTGTCTCGGTTCAATGGTTCGATAGCGCCGTCTGTACACAGCCGTATCCAGGAGTTTGAAGATAATGCGGCAGCAGTCCAGTGGAATAATCTTCAAATGTTTATTTATTCGAAGCAATTGTTAAATGGCGCAGCTAAAATATTCGTTCGAAGTCATCCAGGCATTTCCAACTGGTCATCACTTAAGCGAGCACTAAAAGCTGAGTTCGGATCAGACGTATCGGCAGACGTATCGGATCAGACGTATCGGATCAGACGTATCAGGGCATGCTGAAAAATCGACGAAAAAGCCCAAATGAGGATTACAAGGAATATCTGTGAACGAATATGGAAATAGGAAAGCCTGTTAATTTAGATGATGCCAGTCTAATAGAGTACTTCATCGAAGGTATACCCGACTCGAGAGGCATCAAAAGCAACTTGTATCAGGCCAGGACTCTGCGAGAACTTAAGGAGCAAATAAAGGTGTATGAGAAAATTCGTAGCAGTCGCCCTTACACGGCTAAATCTTATATTACCAACGAAGACAAAAACCAGATGTGAAAAAACAGCATTTCAAAAAATTTTTTAAGTGTGGAGATCTTTTACATTTCGCAAAAGAGTGTAACAAGCCCATCAAATGCTACAAGTGCGAACAGTCGGGGCACAAGGCATCGAATTGCACAGGTACTAGGGTAGCTAAAAGAGAGGAGGGAAAAAATTCCAACACAATGACGACCCATATTAGCAGCAGTGGCAAATGCATTTTTAAGGACATTTTCTGTAATGGTGTTCGATTTTCCGCTTTGATCGATACAGGCTGTGATATCCGCCTTGTCCGTGATGACGTGGTTGAGATGCTAGGAAATATCGAGCTTGTTAACGAAAAGCACTGTCTGGTCGGTATTTGTAACAGTATGTTAAATACGCTTGGCAGTTTTGTAACCCAAGTTGCGGTAGATAACATTTGTTTGGACGTAGACTTTCATGTTGCTAGTATAAATAATATCAAGTATTCAGCAGTCATCAGGAATATCATTTTGAATCAAGTGGACTTGATTTTCTCGGAGAAGCCGGTAAAATTTCAAGCAAAAGAGAACCAGAACAGCCACGAGTCCTTTAGCCGTTGAGTCAGAGCTACAGATACTCCAGGAATACCCTCAAGTGTGTCTTTTTGCTGAAAGCGAGAAGCTTGAGGTCGACATCGTTCATTTGGAGAGACCAATTGCAAAAACTGTGAAAATGGACTGTCGCATAGATATGAACATTTTGCTAAATGACGAATAACCAGTCTATGAACGCCCTCGACGCATTTCACATGCAGACAAGTCTATCGAAGATAACCAGGTTGAGAAATGGTTATCAGAGAAGATTATCCAGACAAGTTCATCTGAGTATGCGTCACCTGTTGCCTTGGTACCGAAAAAGGATGGCATGAAACGGCTTTGTTGCGACTATAGACGGATAAACGCGGAGATTGCCAAGGATCATTTTCCGATGCCACTTTTAGATGATGTCATTGAAAGACTTAGCAAATTGATTTTTCCATGTACCAGTTAAGCAGAATTCGAGACACATGCAGGGCAATTTAAGTTCCTATATGTCCCGTTTGGAATATCTAACTCACCAGCCGTATTTTCCAGATTCATTTATGCAATTCTACTGGATATGGTTCCAGACGTACAGTCGTAACATACATGGATATCATCTAAGGATGTAAGCGAAGGAATCCACAAGCTAGAGCGTGTCCTTAACCGAGCTTCAGAGTTTAATTTGAAAATTATGTAGAGCAAATGTCAGTTTCTCAAGGAAAAGGTTGACTTTAGGTTATATTGTCGAAGGAGGAACTATAAGACCGTAAAAAGCCAAATCGCATTCAGTCAAAAACTTTTCGCTTCCACATGATCGAAAGATTGTTCTGCGTTTCCTCGGATTAACATCCTACCTTAGGCGATTCATTGCAGACTACGCGTTAAAAGCCAAAACCCTTTGTGATTTGCTTGGTAAGGACATTCCATTCCGATTCGCCGAAGAACAATAGCTCTGATATCTGCACCGGTGTTACGTTTATATAATCCAAAAGCCCAGACAGAGATACACACAGACGCTTCTATGCACGGCTACGGAGGAGTTCTAATGCAAAAGGATCCGGTCGATCAACAGTTGCACCCTATACAATACTTAAGCTGAAAGACGAAGCCAGCTGAAGAAAAATACCACTCTTACGAACTCGAAGTGTTGGCTATAGTCGAAGCTTAAAAAAAAGGGGGGGGGCTATTTACTTGGGATAAAATTTAAGATCATTACCGACTGCAATCCATTCGCTTTAACGATGAAAAAGAGAGGCGAAATCCCTTTAAGAATTTCACGTTGGGTATTGTTTCTCCAGGATTACGACTATGTCATCATGCATCGAAGTGGCAGCAAAATGAGGCACGTGGACGCCTTGAGTCGAGTTTCATGTCTAATGCTGACAGTTGCAGGATGAATGGGTTCGGGCAGTAATGGCGGTCCTTGAGAACAGTACGTATGATGACTTCTTCGTTAAGCATGGCATACTGTACAAGGATCCCATCAAAGAGTTGAACTAAAGAGGCAGTTGAGAAGACATTTTTCATACCGGATTTATCGAAGGAAGTAATAAGAGTTGTCAAGAGATGCGTTGAATGTATTATTTCCGAGGTCAAGGCAGTTAAAAAGGCAGGTTACTTGACACCCATCAGTAGGGACGGGAGGCCGTTGGAAACATATCATGTTGACCATGTGGGACCAATAGAGCAGACCAGCAAGAACTACAATTACATATTCGTTTTGATTGATGCGTTTTTCAAGTTTGTCTGGCTCCACCCGACAAAAAATACAACGGCTGAAGGAGTTATTGATCGACTAACTCGTCAAGCGGCAGTGTTTGGAAACCCGTATAATATCGGTCACAGGAGTCCGTCGGTATGAACGCTGAGATCTCCGGAACTATAACAGATACAAAGTTGGGATTAGGCATGAATATTCTTGATATCCCTACTCAGCGCAAGTTTATTTCAGCATCCTGCCACGCCCACTCTTACGCCAACCAAGCTCAAGAGACGATTTTCGCATTTTCTAGGAAGCCTGACATCTCGGTAACTAGCCCCAAATGCAAACTAATATTTTCCCATCTAGCCACGTTGACCCTAACGCCCACAAAACCCGGAAAACCAAAAATGCAAAAATCTTGGGACCTATACGAGCTAGGCTTAAAAACACGTATTTAAGAGATGCCACTGCAACTTGCCACAAACCACGAAAACCTTTGGCATCTATAATATTATTATAAAATCCTTCGTTTGACCTTGTATAACTTATTTCTGTCAATATCTATGGATATACGAACAATTTTTAAAATCGGAACATTATTTCGCTATTAATGAAGAAATTTAAGTTATAAGGCCTCTCATGAGTCGTGACATCACTATCAGTTACTCAACATGCTTTCTCCGAAACTAGGTGGCGCTTTGGGAATTTCTCCAAGCAAAATAAATATTTTAAAATTGTGTAAAACAGTAAAGGGTATATTTTAGTCGCGGCACTCGACTATAGCGTTTCCTCTTGTTTTTAGATTATTTTCTGCGAATACGAACTGCACAGATTTTCTAGAACGGATCTTGATTTTTAATTTTTGTATGCTCTAGGAAAACTTGTTTGTCCTCAAGCCATTAATAAAAACTATTACTTAAGTATGTAATGCAAAAGAGATCTTTTTCTGGGATGTTCTCAACTCAACTCAAGAGGGAGAAGCTTTGACCTTTTACGCTCCGCCTTGAGGATGGGGATTTTTATATTATCAGTCATCCTTGGCTTGGATAAAATTGTTTTCTTCATTGTTTTCAAGCCATATTATCTACATCAATAGGGACGAAACTCGTTGCAGCGGTATCTTTTTTTCATCACTCTTGAACACAATGAAAAAATAAAATAAACTTGTTGAATTAAAAGGTGTTCGCCTGTTATTCTCATTCCATTATTATCCTCGCATTTTACGGCTTATCATGTGAAAGCGGCACATCACAAAAAGAGCCGTGGAGTGCCCAATGCCCGTCCCCCGACCCCAATGATCTGCTTATTATTACAACGACCAGCACAATGCCCTCGTTTAAAACGTCGGCTTCGACATTAACGACGACAACAACCACCAACCACATCAACTGCAGTTTCTGTTTAGTCAGCTTTTACTGACAAAGTTCCCCTATCCAACCCAGAAATACAAAGAATAACGGACCACTAATGCAATCGATCAGTACGTGCAAATCAAAAGAAAATTAAGCCCACAATCAAAACAAATACATTAAAAGTTAACAAGAAAATTGTAGCCACTGCAAACACACAATTGCCTAACGGCCAAGAAGCAATGCTGGTAACTATAACTAACACAATGAAAGCAATTCAGCAAACTCTGCAGGAACTTACGCGCTCCCTAAATCTCCTTTTGGAGCTATTAATATGTTTCTGGAATGCGAATGGCATCTCACGTCACAAATACGAGCTCTCGAAGTTCCTAGATGACATTGACGTCCTGCTTATATCAGAGACACAACCAACAAACAAAAACTATTTGAAACTTAATGGATATACATTTTATAAAACAAACCATCCTGATGGAAGGCTCATGGCGATACTGGAATACTGATCAAGAAACGTATCAGACACTATGAGTTGCCATCATTTGCAACAGCCTGTATACAAGCTACATAAAAACACATCGATACCAGAAGCCGTATACTGCCCACCACGCTTTCTCATTTCCGAATTTCCCAGTTCTTCGACCTATTAGGTGACCGTTTTCTAGCGGCTGGTGATTACAACGCAAAACACACCCACTGGAACTCTCGACTCACCAACCCCAAAGGAAGACAGATACGCTATAATTACACCAAGAAACAAGCTTGGCCTTATGTCTCCTGGTAAGCCTACATATTGGCTAACAGATCCTAATATGAAGCCTGACTTAATAGATTTTGCCGTCACAAGAAGAGTGGCTAGAGAGCATGTCCCCGTGGAACACTGAAGAGATCTGTCATCGGATCACTCGCCTGTTTTACTTCACCTCTACGACCATCCTCAGCTGCCAGAATGCATACATGCTCTAACCTCCTGTAAAACAAATTGGCTTAAATACAGAAAGTACGTAAGTACGCACATTGATGGCTTCCCAAACATGTAAAAAAAAGAAGGGATTGACAGCTCAGTTGAAGAACTAGTGTCTGTTATGTCGCTAGCTGCACAACACTCCACCCCTATTACACCGGCTTGTAATCCTGATAATACTGGCGGGCTTTAGCGTATATTAACGATCTGCTACGGAATATAAGAAGGCTTAAGAGGAAGTGGCAAGCCCATAGAACGCCTTCTGCAAAGAAAGAAACAGTAATCTAACTTCTACGCAAAGGCTTAAAAGATTAAATCGATCTCAATTATCCTATTTGCAGCATCTCTCCCCAAACAGCAAACGATATCCACTATGGAAAGCTAGATCAGGTTAATGACCACCAATCGAAAGTGAGTCGCCACTAAATACAGAAACAGGAGAATGGGCTCGCTGCAACGAAGAGAGGGCAAATGTATTCGCCGCACTTCTAGAAAACGTTTTCAAACCACTCCCATCAATAAATAGCTTTGTGCTCCCAACAAACATCTTTTCAGAGGCTACCGTGCCTATCATATTCCAATCAAGAAAAGTGATGAGAGTGACAGGGCTCATGAAAAAAATAAAGCACCATGACAGACTTTATCTCCCCTAAAATAATTATAGAATTGCCGAACTGTGCTTTAAATCTTCTCACCACAATATTCAACAGCATAATAAAATTGAGTTATTATCCGCAACAAAGGAAAAAGTCTGTCATCACTATGATTCACAAAGCTTAAAAGGCCAAGTATCAGCCTTCATCATATAGGCCAATCAGTCTCCTGCCGTGCCTGTCAAAGATATTAGAAAAGCTACTCCTGAGTCGTATAAAGCAACACCTACAGTCCCATAATGCCATTCCAAGCCACCAATTTGGTTTTAGCGAGAAACACGGAACCATTGAACAAGTAAATCAAATTAACTCCGAGATACAAAATACATTTGAAATTCAAGAGTATTGCCCCGCAGTCTTTCTGGATGTCGCCCAGGACTTCGACCAAGTCTGGCTGGACGGCTTAATTAAGAACACCCATAAAAAATTGGAATCATATCTTGTACATACAACTATCGCAGTACGATGTAAGTACTTCTTCTCCGAATAACATATAATAATAATGCCCAGCAATACCTCTGAACAATATGTATATGCCACAAGCAACTGATGTGACATATCTTGGAGTTCACCTTGACAGACGACTTACTTGGCGAAAGCACATCGAAGCTAAGAAAACAACTTAAATTAAAAGCAAAAAGCCTACATTGGTTAATAAATGCCCGTTCTCCGCTAAAATTGTAGTACGAGGTACTTCTATACAATGCAGTTCTCAAGCCAATTTGGAAATATGGCTCCGAGCTATGGGATAACGCATGCGTTAGTGACCTAGAAGTAAATCAGCGAGCTCAATCAAGGGTACTGAGAACTATAACTGGTGCACTGTGGTACATACGGAATGGAAACATTCACAGAGATTTAAATGTGGCATCTGTTAAAGTCGAAATCGAAAGCGACATATACGACCATACTACAGGCTCATCCAAAAATGCTTGCGGAGTCTTTGATCTGGAACATTAGCCATTTACGACTCCTAAAAAACCTAATTTTTAAATTTTTGTATTGGGTCTAGATTTGAGTACTTGTCGTCAGTCTCCAAAAGAGAAGAAGGGATAAATAAATACCCTTTTCGCATTTTCTAAAAAAGCTTATATTTCGGTAACTATTAAAGAAAGTACGAATTCCCATCTACCCACTCCCACTTTAACGCCCACTTTTAATATATATCGATTTACAAAGATTTTTTAAATCGTAACAATATTTCGCTATGAAAAAATTAGGTTATAAGGCCCCACATGATTTGTGACGTTACTATCAGTTACTTAACATGCTTTCTCTGACAATAGGTGGCGCATTGTGAATTTCCACTAGCAAAATTAACATTTTAAAATTGTGTATAACGGTATCTTATAGTCGCGGCACTCGACTATAGCGTTTCCTTTTTTTTTAAGCTAATTTCGCACAGTTTGCAAAACTTGTGGTGGCTTTAGTTGCTTCGCCTTAGATGTTTGAGCGTTATTATTATTATCATCTTTAGGGTCAGTAAGAATAGAAAATCGGTTTCCTGTCAGCGCATTGTTTGGCATAGTGGCTACAGTTAACTTTCTTGTTAACTTTTGGTGCATTTGTTTTATTTAGGTGATTGTGGGCTTAAATTCTTTTTATTTGCACGCACCGCTCGATTCCTGTTTGTGTTAGTGTTCCGTTAGTTTTTGTATTTCAGGGTTAGGTAGGGGCTACTTTGTCAGTAAGAGCTGACGAAACAGAAACTGCAGTTGATGTGGTTGTTGTAGTGGTTGTTGTCGTCGATAGTGTCTAAGTCACTTTTTTAAACCAGGGCATTGTGCTGGTCGTTGTTGTAATTAGCGATCATTGGTTGTGTTGTAGGGGTCGGGGGACGGGCATTGGGCACTTCACGGCTATTTTTGTGACGTGCCGCTTGCACTTAATAAGCCGGGAGAGAGTGAGCGTGCTCTCTCTGTATTCGCTTTAGTGTTGCTGTTATTGTTGGTTCAGTTAATTCTTTCGCTCTTATGGAGAAGTAAGCGTTATTTCTGATTGACGAGAGCTGACGTTCGACTTGTTGCTTGCTGCCGAGACAGTCTCGGCGAGACTTCCTCATTATGGTTTTTCTAAAGAGATTTGAAACAAAATTTATTATCGCTTGTATTAGTAATTGGAACACTTTATATTGGACATTTCTAATGCACATGAGCACAAGTAGTTGTACACTCTAAGCGTCTTTTCTCGAAATCGGCTTTTGTGGTGTGTCTTAATTATACGGCAGAGCGAAATAAAAACACGTCTGTTGTCATTGACTGTCATTCAATCTGAATCTGATCTAATCAACATTATATTTCATACTTGTTGATTTGGTGTCCCCTTGATCAATTTCTTTTTTTTTTCATTAGGGGACAAGCATTCAAACCCTTTGTGTGTAGGGGGATATTAATAAGAATGCTTCTTTTGTTGAATCATAATCTGTTAAGTACTTATTATTTGCTTTTGTATATTTATGGCAACATTGTACTAAACAATGGTATTTTGAATAAATATCTACTAATAATTTTAGTTGAATATTTGTTGTTCTTAACAGGGCTGCCCAGACCTACACCTAATATAGTGAAAAACTGAGAATTTTCCAAAATTTCTCAAAAGTAAAACATCAGTTTTTAAATATAACTCCATTTAATCCCTTAGACTTGTGCGGGAAAATTGTAACCAGACGTTATGCGCGTGTTTGTAATGATCTTGAGAGCATACCTTTTCCGCCAAGTACTATAGAATGATGCTTTTGATGGTTGGGAAGTTTCCTTAAGTTGACTAGGTGAATCTAAATATTCATAAGTAAAGATACGCACTTTACGCATAAGTCTGAATATTTTTTCATTAAAAAAAAAGATTTTACCGTATTTGTCGGATCATCAATTAATTTAGAAGCAAGGGTATCTAAACTTGATGCCATAAATCTGAATGTGTTAAGAAATCAAATTCAAAAATTATTTCCGTTTGAAGTTTTTATGCTATTAAATAACGAATGTTGTGTTCTTTATTTACTGGAATTGCAGTAATACTACATACCGTATGTTTCGGCCAAGTCTTCAATAAATTACAATCATATTTAGAATTGTTATAGAAAAAACTTTGTTATTAATTTACATAGTATAAAACTTATATAATGGTGTAACAGTGGTCCCACGCTGCACTATGTCGTCGTGGCGCCGAGGTCAATGTCCGGTGAACAGCGGGTTATAACAGGGCCGGCGGATCCTGCGACACACATCGTCTCCTGGCCGATGCTCGCCAGGTGCAGTGTGACTTCTTGGTCAGCGGAAGGCGGTCCGGGTTGCGGCGCTTTCGAAGGTGACCGGCGTCAGTTAGCCGTCTTTCAAGAATATGATGAAAGGCTCTCAAGGCGCGATAACCAAAATCAGAAAATATAACGGGAGAAACTTTATCGAGCACTTCATTGGAATACAAAAGTACTGACTGAAAACTAATAGCCAAAGCACACCAAATTTCGGCCAAGCGGTACGTTACATCGATTTATCTACATATGTCAGGGCCCGAAAACAAAGCTTAAGCAATTCTGCATGTCGGAAAGCCGACACTTACATCTACTCTAGGGTGAACCACGAACCACAATGGAAAGGTACGACCTTCTGTTACCTCTAAACTTATACTGTTAGTTGCATTTGGAATGAGCTGAATCCCTAAAGAAATCTTTTAAATGACAATGATCCCCACCTCTATCATTTAATAATATTTTTTATAAATATGATAATGTAACGAATCCTGAAATTTAAACTCATCTTGGATATATGATATATGGGTATATGATAGTTTAAATGAAATCATTTTCGGTTAGTTCAATATTTCTCAGCTCTAGTGCGCATCCAAAGTCGGCGTACACGACTAATGGAACCTAAAGCTCATAGCTATGTTTGGCAAACTCCAGAGTGCATTTGTGTAATTCCGGTAGTCGTTTCCGCTATAAACAGTTTTATATCTTAAAGTAACATCATCAGTTTAAAAATTTGTTTACACATTTTATTTCTATAGGGAAAATTAGATTGGTTTCAGCGGATATATCAATATTATATAAGCTACGAGTTGGGGATTTTCTTTACATTTATTAAAGCGATTTCAAGGCTCACTTAAAACAGTTAATAATAGTTTTTTTTCAAAGCAAGGAATTTTGGTAGAGGGATATATGATGAATGTTCATTATTATTTATATATGTACAGTTATTGAGTGGAAAAGAGAATAACAAAAATACTCGTAGTGGCCGATTCTTTTAATTTATCGGTTATCGGAACGTAAGCACTGGCCAAACTTCAACGTGAGGTAGTGAGAGAGAGCTAGGGAGTCAGTCGTCATATTGAGAGAGTTGTAAACGGTCATTGGGTGCAAGATCGCGATGAACGCATTTATGTTTGTAAATGGAGCAAATTAACTTAACTATTTTAACTTATAACATCTCTATAAACTACTTAATAACCAATAATAAAAAAATAAACAACTAATATATGAAAATGCCTACAAATGGGGGCTCATTCATCCAAAATAAATAATTTGCCATAGACTACAAGATAACTATTAGTGTGTGCGGTGAATTGCTATTAAAAGTTGAAAACACAGTAACTGGTGAAAATTCGTAAAGCTAAACGTCGATTGGTGAACTATACTAAAATTTGCTAAAAGTTGTTAACAATAATTGTTGAATTGTGGTTTTTAAAAGAAAAAGCATAAACAAAATTCGCAGAAATGGTTTGAATGATTGGCGCCAATAGTTGCTACCATAGGGTAGAATTCAAACGAAACGCACAAGACGATCAGCAGAAATCAGACGGCGATGAGATGAAAAGCAGCAAGAAGACATCCAGCACCAAACGAAACTAACGGAATTCCTCGGAATTCGGCGAGGCGACAAATTTTACGAGGAACGTAATTTAAGTTGGCTAAGGCGAAAAGTAAGCAGATAAGTGGCTACAGTGAGCTACAGACGAGCGTGTACGTTGCATAGTTTTGGTGGCTGCAAGGATTGACTTTGTGCGTCACATATACATACACACGCAAGTTGGCAAATTGACGGCGACGAGTTGGGGAGTTGTGCGAATCGACGGCGACGAGTTGACAACGCCGTGGTAAAACGCCAAAAGTAAAAGAGAGCTGCGGAAGCAGATCGAAGTCACGGACGGTGATTCGATCAGCTGAGTGAATGCAGAAAATGTAGGGTGTAATTAAGAAAGCTTTAAGCTGAACATTCTACTTTTATTTCATTTTTGATTCTTAATTTAATAATTTCATCTTACTATCGATTAAGAGCGTACCGAGATTTTGCAGCTGCGTGTGAAAGAGTTAAAAGAAAAGTTGCCCGACCACAGTTGAATACCCAGGGTAATAAAGTTATATTACAGGAGAGAATTTTTAATCATTATGGTGTTATGAAAGATGAGCAGAAAGAAAACTTTAGATCAGTTGACAGCTTGAACAGAAACAGTGTACGTTCGTGTTTCACCCTTAAAAATGTTAAGGCCACTGTCTCAAAATTTCACGTGTCAAGCCAAGTTGATATTGATCAGTGGATAATTTACAATTGTATATGTACGGAAAGAAACTTCTTAAAGGTGCAGCCAAGGCTTGTACTGTAGTCAGCGTGGAATTTCGAGTTGGAAAAGACTGAATGAATTAATAGAAGAATTCCAAGAGAAGTTATGATTGGAAGAATTACACAAGCGTTTAGGTAAACGTGAGCAGATGAAGAGAGAAAGCCTACATGAATTCTTATAAGATCTTTTAGAAATAGCCAAGCCAATTCTTTTGGAAGAGGAAAGCATTATTGAATATTTTGTGGAAGGCATACCGGATTCTAGATCCAATAAGATAATGCTCTATCAGGCAAAAACTATTAAAGAGTTGAAGGAGTATATAAGAACATATGAAAAAATAGAGTTGTAAGGAATTCAGAGAAAAATAAATGTTCAGTAACAGGCACAAAAGAATCTGTAGGTGGAAAAGATTCAATGTCGAATAAACAAATAAGGAAATGCAGCTCAGTGTAAAGGAGAAAATCTAGAAAATCAGAAGAAAACCTCGAACATCACACAGGACAGGAATCGGTTGATTATGCCATCAGGCACTTTCACAGTTTCTGGCCTTGAATTAAAAAATATCAAATGTGGTTCTCATTCTTCCAAAGGACTAGTAGATACCAGTGCGGATTTCTGCTCTGAATTTCGAATCTCCTTTGGCTGAAACAATGGTGGTGGGAAAATAGATTCAGATTCGGTTTGTGGTAGAACAAATGAACCAGTGGCAGGGTTCGGATGAAAGTCATTTCTGAGATGTAAAGCAAAAGTTTCGGCTCTATTCGCATCGCTGCGGACCCAGCTGCCAGATAAATTTCTTATCGGAGTGACTGTTTTGATTGCGGAGCTCAGATTCGGGGGAGCCCTCCACAGAGGATGTTTTGAACTGGTTGGCGAAAGTTATTTAATATACCGCAGCTGTGCCTTTTCTGTTTCTTCCTAAAGACGTTGTTTTGATGACAGCGATCTGTTGGTTTTCCAGGCACGTCGCAGGCAGGACTAGCCGTTCAATTTGCAGATTAGTTCCGAAGTGGTTGGTTTGCACCTCCCTGCCTTGTGGTATTGAGATAGTGGCTGCCTCCACGAATAAATTTACTTTGATGTGTGAGCTAACATATTTTTTGTATTTTAAGCAGTTGGTTCTGTGCGACGTCAACCTGTGGGGCTGATCTGTAGTTTTTTGCTTTGGAGCAAAGCTGTTTTTTGTCACCGCAAAGTCTATTAGGTCTGGAAATTTCCTGAGGGCTGTTGGCCAGTATGTGGGGCTGCCAGGGGAAACGAAGTTTAATTTGTTGTTTGGTTTTATGATTGGATTGTATAATTGCTTTCCTTTGGGAGTCACAAGGCGTGATCCCCAGTGCATGTGTTTGGCATTATAGTCTCCTGCGGCTATAAAGCGATCTCCAAGCAAGTTGTAGAAGTCAATGAATTGTCCTTCAGAAATTGTAAAGAGAGGTGGGCAGTAGGCAGCGGCTATGGTGAAGCTTCCATTGCTTGACTGCTCTTGATAGACGTAGCTAACATATCATATGTTGCAAAACTTCGGTGGAAGTGGTGCCTGATGCGTTCCCTGATTAGGATGCTGGTTCTATTATTTGGACTGCTTAGCTACAAGTAGCTGTAGCACCATGTTCTGGGTATGTTTGGTCATTTCCATGAATGACATGAATTCCATCATACTTTGTTGCATGGTGACCATCATAGATTCTAGAGTGCCTTGCGACTGAGCTTGGATCTGCTGGGCGTTTCCTTGATTAGACTGGAGTGATCGAAGGGCATCGGCGTATGAGATGCCCTTAACCAAGTGAGGATCTCGCAGTCGTGTCGAAAAATACTTCCGGCGTCGTACGCGAGTAATTGTACACATTTTGGGTATTCTGATGAAGCATTGCTGTCACTTTACGCATTCGGTCCTTTATTTCCGTGTAGATCAGAAAGCCCCTGTAGTTTGTCGTGTGGTTACCTTCGCAGTTAACGCATTTTTTCTTTTTGGGGTCTTCTTTGTTGGCAGCGCAGTTGGCCGAATTGTGGAAGTCTTTCTTTTTTGTGGCTCTTCAACATTAATTATTCGGAGCAATAAGTATTGCAGATTATAAATGGGGTGCACTTCATTTTTCTTCAGGACTTTGCTGTCTGGCTCAAGCTTGACCCTTGAGAGTGGTTGCGGCTCGTTTTTCCTCTTCACAATGTTACTAACGTTCTTTGCAGAGAACCCTTTTTCCTTGAGAGGATCGATAACTTCCTTGGCGGTTACGTCGGGCTCGATTCCTTTCAGTACCACTTGCTGGCCCTTGCTGCTTTTAAGTTGGTACGTGTAGTAGCTTTTCTTAGCTTCCTCCAGATATTTTAATACTGCTCGGAAATATTCTTCAGATTTGGTCTGAAGCCTGGTTTCATGCTACGGTATTCTGCGGGCTAAGCTTGATATGAACGTACCGATCAAGTCCGGTCTGTAAGGCCGAACCCGCTTGCGGAGTTTTGTTTAGGTTTTGATTTGTTGTCGTAGTTTTCGTTGCCTTTTTTACCGAAATAATAGCTTTAGCTGTTTTTGTTGTTGAATAAGCTTGCTCTGAGAGAATTCGCTGGAGAATCTACGACAACGTAGACGCAGTTGTTGTTGTATTTGCAGAAACGGTAGTAAGTGCGTCGATTGTGGAGAGGGGGGAAGGGCATTGTGAGCTCCAAGACTGAGAATCCGCAACGCTGTTTGGGGTTAGGAGTCGGGGCGAAAGAGAGCGGACGTCTTCGGTCGCGGTCAAAGATATTGCACTACTATTTGGCTCCGGAGAGACATACGAAAAATACGCGTTGTTTCGAGCAACAGAATGTCGGCGCTCGTCTTGTTGCTGTTGTTGTCTTTCGCGGCTTTGAGTCGTTTGTTTTCCGGGCATTTATTTATATATTTATATATATTTATTGCCGGCATTTATTAGGCATTACAGCGTTTCTTAGACTTAACATCGTATTTCCGTCAGTATGAGGAAGGGTTTGCACAAATAGCGAAATTGTTATCGAACATGTTGCGGAAACAAAATGACTTTAAGTTCACGGATTTGTAAAAAGTAGCATTCGAACAGTTGAAAATGGCTTAAACTTGTGGTTCCGTTTTAAGCTTGTATGATGCCAGTAAATTTGGATTTGGACCCAGATAGACCCCAATGATACCAAATGACACCGAGTTTAGTACATGAGTCGCAAAACAACTGAGATTAGTATGAGTTTGAATTATTGCTGCTGTGGAAGCAGTTGTTAAGTGGCGAGTTTATTTGTTGGGTATTAATTTCAAGATTGCTAGATTGGCAGTGTATTTGCAAGATTTTCGTTATACCATAGAACATCGTTTAGGTTAGAAAATGCGCAACGTAGATGCCCTGAGCCGTATGACTTGTCTGATCGTTTCTGATAGTGTTGTTCTTGGGTTAAAAAAACTCAGTAAAAGGACGACTGGACAAAAGTCAATCGTGACATTGTTAAAAAGAACGGTCTTTATAAGAATTTCAATATTTAAAACTAAATTTTGTATAAAAATCCCGATTTGAAGTTGTTGGTCGTACCCTGTCACATGAGATTATCCAAGTCGCACAAAAGCAAGGTCATTTCTTATCAAAAAAGACGCAAGAGTTGGTAAAAACATTTTAAGCTAAAAGGGAGTTAGTACGTCGTATTGAGAATTGTTTAGAGTGTGTTATTGCTTATAGCAAGGTCGGTAAACCTGAGGGGTTCTTATCGCCAAGAGATAAAGGGCATACCCCATTGTCCACATATCACATAGATCACGTTTTAAACTTGTATGCTGCCAGTAAATTTGGATTTGGACCCAGAAAGACCCCAATGATACCTTATGACACCGAGTTTAGTACATGAGTCGCAAAACAACTGAGATTAGTATGAGTTTGAATTATTGCTGCTGTGGAAGCAGTTGTTAAGTGGCGAGTTTATTTGTTGGGTATTAATTTCAAGATTGCTAGATTGGCAGTGTATTTGCAAGATTTTCGTTATACCATAGAACATCGTTTAGGTTAGAAAATGCGCAACGTAGATGCCCTGAGCCGTATGACTTGTCTGATCGTTTCTGATAGTGTTGTTCTTGGGTTAAAAAAACTCAGTAAAAGGACGACTGGACAAAAGTCAATCGTGACATTGTTAAAAAGAACGGTCTTTATAAGAATTTCAATATTTAAAACTAAATTTTGTATAAAAATCCCGATTTGAAGTTGTTGGTCGTACCCTGTCACATGAGATTATCCAAGTCGCACAAAAGCAAGGTCATTTCTTATCAAAAAAGACGCAAGAGTTGGTAAAAACATTTTAAGCTAAAAGGGAGTTAGTACGTCGTATTGAGAATTGTTTAGAGTGTGTTATTGCTTATAGCAAGGTCGGTAAACCTGAGGGGTTCTTATCGCCAAGAGATAAAGGGCATACCCCATTGTCCACATATCACATAGATCACGTTTTAAAATTGTATGCTGCCAGTAAATTTGGATTTGGACCCAGAAAGACCCCAATGATACCTTATGACACCGAGTTTAGTACATGAGTCGCAAAACAACTGAGATTAGTATGAGTTTGAATTATTGCTGCTGTGGAAGCAGTTGTTAAGTGGCGAGTTTATTTGTTGGGTATTAATTTCAAGATTGCTAGATTGGCAGTGTATTTTCAAGATTTTCGTTATACCACAGAACATCGTTTAGGTTAGAAAATGCGCAACGTAGATGCCCTGAGCCGTATGACTTGTCTGATCGTTTCTGATAGTGTTGTTGGGAGTTAGTACGTCTTATTGAGAATTGTTTAGAGGGTGTTATTTCTTATAGCAAGGTCGGTAAACCTTAGGGGTTCTTATCGCCAAGAGATAAAGGGCATACCCCATTGTCCACATATCACATAGATCACGTTGGGCCAATATAAGTAACCCACAAAGGCTATAACCATATCCTCGTTGTTGCTGACTCGTTTTCAAAGTTTATCTGGCTTTATCGGACTCAAAGCACAGGGGTGAATGAACTCATATTTTGATAGCTAAAGGTGTTCCAAGTTCCCAAGTTCCCAACCTGAGCTAAGTGGGTGAAATGCCAGCACCACTGGTATCCCCCTTCTTACAGCAGCAGATCAATTGGCTTCAGCTCCACACTCCATTATGAAATTTAAGTGCAAGGTTACTTCAACAAAAACAACGAGTTTCCGTGGCACTTTTAAACTGATCAAAAAGGGGTGCGATCACGTCGATTACCAAAATGTTGAGCAACTAAGAGTTCTTAATAGCTGTAGAATAAATAAGCCGGGGCAGTTCAATTTCCAACTTTTATTCCAAGTTAAAATCAAAACCAAATCAACTCCGAAACAAAACTACGACGAATTCAAGAAGCAAAGCTTAACAACAAAAGCTTCGAGCTACAGACTTCGTGGCTTGTGTATTGAAAGCGGGTTGCCGTATCGCCGCCATATGTTGTAGGCAACTCTCACGCGAATGACTACAGAAGCTTTTATTCGCAGTCAGGCGACTGGCGACATTGGAAGTGCACCCTGGTGAGAAGTGTCTGGACGAGATGATCCAGCAATCGCCCAGAGTGCAGGGACGTCGCAGGATCGCGGCCGAGGCATCTGCTCAGCCGGCAGGTACTGGAGCCGCCAAGAAACCAAAGACGGCCGACCTCTTGGAGAGCTTTGCCGAGCTGGAGAAGGATTTCGAGTGCGCTAATATGGAGCGTACCCATCCCGTTACGCTGCCATTTTCAATAGGCCTGACCGCCATTTTTAAGCGGATCTCAAACGGTACCATGCACAGAGCTGTACCACAAAGAACAGTAACTCATCGCCTTGGACTTATTTCCTGAATTATTAAAAACAATACTTCATACTAGAGAGTACCTCAGGATCTATTAACCATGCGGTATGAAAATAAGATAAAAATATTCTCTGATCAGCTGAAATGGTGCTCCGGGGAAAAAAAAATAAAGTATTCAATAATATCCAAAAAAGTGCAGTGACTGGTTTCGTTTCAGCGATGAAAATCGCTAATGTTTATATTGATTAATTAATTAATTAATATAAAACAAAACACTAATTCTAACAAGCTCAACCTCGACCGCAATGAGTTTAAACGACGTTCGCACACAACGTCAACGTGAGCAAGACGAGAGACGGCTCTCAGTACAAAGAAACAACGCTTACTTCTCTTTCAAACCATCCGAAAGTAATGCAAGCTCTTCCCAAACACGGTCAATTACCCCAAACTTGACCGAATTCTTAAACGTAGAGAGCGAGAGAGCGCGTTTTTGCTCCCCCTCGCTACCATCGATGTCTCTGCAGCCAAAGAGCGCAGCAACTAGCACCTCAATTTCTTTGACAACGTCAACCATGACAACAACAACAACCGCAACTGCAACGACAGCGCGATTAACGACGTCATCAGCTAGCAGCGCAAACATTAAGACTTCTGCCGCTGCGCTGCCCGAAAAAGAGAACAAAAACAAAGAAAACATTAAGCCGGCTGTGCAGACTGGTATGGATCGCTACATCCAAATCAAAAGGAAGCTAAGCCCCCTAAGCTCGCAACGCAAAATAACCCGTGGCAATGCTAACATAGCTGCAATAGAAACGCCCTCTATCTCAAACCGTTTTAAAATCTTGGCAGACTATGAGGATGATGCCGAATCTACTGAAGTCGAAAAATGGAAGACTAAGCCCCCGCCAATTTACATACGAGAAAAAAGTTTCAACGTTCTTGTCAAGAAAATTATAGAGCTTATTGGCAAGGACAACTTCCACATAATACCACTCGTAAAGGGCAACATCCAGGAAACAAAAACTCAAAAGAAGTCTGAAGCTCTATCAGCCAAAAAGCAGCAAGGGCCTGCAAGTCGTACTTAAGGGCGTAGAGTCCGAAGTATCGCCTGCAGAGATAACAAAGGCTCTACAAGAGAAGGGACTTAGCGCTAAGACAGTCTTCAATATGCTTAACAGGGCTAGAAGGGCTAAAAGACGCAGCAACTCTTTAAGGTTGAGTTCAAACCAGAAATTAAGCCCCTAAAGAAATACGAAATGCACCCTATATACAATCTTCAGTTCCTGCTGCACTGCAGAATTACAGTTGAGAAGCAGCACAAGCGCAATGGCCCGGTACAATGTGCGAACTGCCAAGAATATGGCCATACAAGGTCTTACTGTAAACTGCGCCCGGTGTGTGTAGTTTGTGGTGAGCTTCATGACTCCGCACACTGCCCAGCGAGCAAAGATGACCACAGCTCGAAACAGTGCGGCAACTGCGGTGAAAATCACACTGTTAACTATAGAGGTTGTTCAGTTTATAAGTCGTATCCACCAGAGGGGAATTACTGCCCGCACCCAAAATAAACAGTTGATAGCCTCCAGGTCAAGCCCTGAAGTCTTCTTCTCGACTGCAGCCAGATCCACACTAGAACCATAAACTCTGCCAAAAATGTCACATACGCAAGTGCTTTAAAATCAGGACTGGCTACCCCAGCCTCAAAAAGCTCATTACCGCAATCATCATACAATGACCGAACACGGGTCAGCAGCATCAACCGCCAGAGCAGCCAAAAAGTACCTTTGAAGCTATGATATGCAGTCTACAACAAAGCCTTACGGAGTTTATGTCGTTTATGCGTACAACAATGCAAGATGTGATGCGAATCCAAAATCTATTAATACAAATGCTGGTTTCACAACAATCCAAATAATGACTTCCCTACGAATATCTACGTGGAACGCTAACGGCGTTTCGCAGCATAAACTCGAGTTAGCGCAATTCCTACTAGACAATCAAATCGACGTAATGCTCCTTTCAGAAACACATCTTTTGCTAAAAACTACCTTCAGGCCACATCCATAAATATACACCGAAATACTGGCAAGCAATTAATGCTAGCCGCCGTATACTGACCCCCCACGCTTCACCATAGCCGAAGATGAGTTCATGCAGTTTTTCAACTCACTCGGAGACCACTTCATAGCAGCAGGAGACTACAATGCCAAGCACACACACTGGGGATCTCGTCTCGTGACTCCAAAAGGAAAGCAGCTCTATAATGCAATTATCAAAGCCAAGAACAAGCTCGACTATGTTTCTTCTGGCACACCAACATACTGGCCGGCAGACCCAAAGAAACTTCCGGATTTAATAGACTTTGCGATTACCAAAAACATTCCTAAAAACATGATAAGCGCCTAATGCCTTTCGGATCTTTCATCTGATCACTCGCCTGTCCTTTTTACTCTACTCCGACATCCAGGAACATGGGATCAACCATTAAAACTGACCTCATATAAAACAGATCGCCTTTTGCTAAGCAAAGCCTAAAACAGGCCTCACGTCACCTTGCTCAAGCTCTACAGCAAGAAGAAACATATGTCCACCGCCGCTACCTTGAGCAATTGTCAACTAATAGTACAAAACACTTACTATGGAGAGCTCACCCAACTCTGAGCTCACCGAAAGAAACCGTGATGCCTATTAGACAGAGCCAGCAAGTTTGCAAACCACCTTAAAAATGTCTTCCAACCAAATCCTGCCACTAATGCGTTTACATGCCCTAGCCTCAACATGAGCCAATTGAGTTTCGCCCAAACGAAATCGTAACCGTCATCAAAACACAGCTGAATCCGAAAAAATCCCCGGGCTGCGACCTCTTAACTCCCAAAATGATCATTGAGCTCCCATACTGCACCGTTTGCACTCTCACCCAGCTCTTTAATGCCATTACAAGACTTGGCCACTTTCCAGTGAGATGGAAAAAGTCAATTATAATAATGATAGCAAAACCGGGGAAGACCACACTATCCCCACGTCATATAGACCTATAAGACCTACTCTCTTGCCTATCTAAACTCTTTGAAAAATGCCTAATGACTCGGATAAACGCATACCTGAGAATCCAGGAAGGAATCCCGTCACACCAATTTGGGTTTCGTGAAAAGCAAGGAACAATTGAGCATGTCAACCGGATAACATCCGAAATTCGGAACGCTTTCGAAAAACGAGAGTACTGTACTGCCATATTTTTAGATGTCTCTCAAGCATTTGATAGAGTCGGGCTAGAAGGTGCAAGATCAAGACAATGCTCCCCTACAGCACCCACAAGATTTTAGAGTCTTACCTTCACGACAGAAAATTGGTTGTGAGGTGCAACACTGCTATATCTGTTGATTACACTGTTGGAGCTGGAGTTCCTCAAGGTAGCGTGCTAGGGCAACATTTTATGTCTTCTACACAGCAGACATCCTGACAAGCACACGACTAACAACATCTACGTTTGCCGATGACACAGCTATTCTTAGCAGCTCTAAATGCCCGATTCAAGCAACTGCCCAGCTAGCTCTTCATATGGTCGATGTTGAAAAATGGCTATCAGATTGGCGAATTAAAGTGAACGAACTAAAATGCAAGCACGTTATGTTCACTCTGAACAGGAAAAACTGCCCGCCGATTACGTTAAACAACACTCTACTCCCACAAGCAAACGAAGTAACTTACCTAGGAGTACATCTCGACAGAAGACTCACATGGCGCCGGCACATTGAAGCCAAAAAAATACACCTAAAGCTAAAAAAGCCAGCAGCCTTCATTGGCTTATCAACACCCGGTCACCTCTTAGCATTGAATATAAAATCATGCTGTACAACTCGGTACTAAAACCTATATGGATGTACGGCTCCCAGTTATGGGGGAACGCCAGCAATAGCAACATTGACATTGTTCAGAGAGTTCAGTCGAGGATCCTGAGAACAATCACCGGGGCACCGTGGTACGTTCGCAACGAAAACATACACCGCGACTTAAACATTCAACCAGTCAAAGAAGTGATCGCAGAACAAAAGGTAAAGTACTTCACCAAGCTATCGGTGCACCCTAACCACCTGGCGAGAGGTCTAACAAGGTTGAGCAACCAATCACGCCTTCGTCGCAATGACCTACCCACCCAGCGACCGACCTGAGGGACACGCAACCAGAATGCAGTCTTAGTATACTGTTAGTTAAATTTTAATGTTAAGATTCGTCAACTTATTGTTACTCTCAAAATTAAGAGTAGATTCAATAAATAAATACAAAGATATAAAAAAAAAAAAAAAAAAAAAGCTGAAATGGTTGATAGATTTGTCCATTTTGGTTAACGATTCAGCAAAACAAATGGTTTATATGGTTTATTGACTCAATAAATGAATCCGTTCATTTAATAAAGTTGATGTTGTTATTTTTGCACACATCATTATCCGAAAATTTAATATAGAAGCGGTTTAACTTTTTGAAACGAATGTAAAAGAAGAAGAAACGCTATAGTCGAGTGCCGCGAGTGTGAGGCCCGTTACTGTGAGGCCTTATAACCTATATATCTTCATAAATAGCGAAATAGTGTTCCGATTTGAAAAATGGATTGATGGATTTCTTGGAACAACGTTTTAGTTCTCTCAGGAGTAAAGGAAATCTTTTAAAAGAATGGTAAAAAACTCCGTAACTAAAAACTGTCTATTATGTAAAATAGATGGAGACTTACTAATTGTTATAAATTTAGATGAAACAACGTTTAAAAGATAGGTGTTTTAAGCATTTGTCGTTCAAGGGCAAGAAACCTCATCACACTATGCTCCACGACCCAACTGAAAAACGGGAAAGGGTAATTACTTGAGTCACAAAAAAGCAAGCGTTTCGAACCACAGAAACAAGAAGAAACGCTGTAATCGGGTCGAGTGACTATAAGATACCCGTTACTGTATTACACAATTTTAAAGTATTCATTTTGCTAGTGGAAACTGATAGTGACGTCACTGCCCATGTGAGGCCTTCTTCTTCTTTCTTCATAAATAGCGAATTGTTTTTATTTAAAAAATCTTTAGTTAAATAGACCAAAATATATTATTAAACAGTGTGCTACATGTGCAAGATACAAGTAAGTTACAGCAAAACAAATTATGGTAAATTTACTGATTCATAGAATTACTTTGGCAAATCAGGTTTAAAATACGGGGGTAGACTGAGCTCGGCCGTACAATATAAGACGCCCAAAAGGTCGAGGCCAAAAGTTTTTCAAGGGTTACATTGCTGTATTTTAATGCATGGGAAAGAAAGCTATCCAATTTATACAAGTTTTGTAAGTGCTTCCAAAAAAATTGGATGTCGAATTGCAAAAACCACGAGTAACACACTAATTTTATTTCCATATTAGAAAGCTAAGAAATTGAATGACATTTTATCCTCCGGCATGAAGATATGGTCACTCTATTATGCCAAATTGAAGCTGTAATAAAATCAAGACCTTTATATACAGTCGGACATTGACGATCTAAAAGTTTTAAACCCAGGACACTTTCTGATAGGAACGCCAACTATAAAACCTATTGAAATAAGTTCCGAAAAAAAAATTGGGACTTTAGAAAGATGGAAAATAATTAAAAAAAAATAGGAGAGAATTTTGGCCTAAATAGAAGAATGAACAACCTTAAACACTTTTCAAAAAATAAATAAATGGAAAATAGCAGGTCAAAATATTAATAAAGGCCAAGTAGTCCTAAGATAGAGACAACAAATTTTACACCGCTAGATGGCCCTTGGCAAAAGTAGAATAAGTACATAGGGGAAAAGATGTCCGAGTCTGAGTAGTGATCTAGAGGGTTCAATTTTAAGACCAATTACTAAAATGTTCCTCTTCCTGGAATTGAGTCTGAAGAAAACAAAGATCCAACTCCTCTCCACATTTTTTCGCGGCTTGTGGGCGTGGCTGGATGCTGTAATAATCTTGCCCTGCGTAGGGACCCCAAGAATCTTCATGGTTAATTTCAATTTTGTATCTCTTATAGTTCCTGAGATCTCAACGTTCATACGGACAGACGGACATGGCTCAATAGTCTTCGCTTTTCATCCTGATCAAGAATATATATTCTTTATAGGGTCGGAAACACTTCCTTTTACCTGTTACATACTTTCCAACGAATCTAGTATACCCTTTTACTCTACGCTTAACGGGTATAAAAGTCTGTTCCACAATCAACGATATACTGAAGAGTCAGTTAAAAAGCAAACATCAGTGGTGGAGTCAAAATTAAACATCCTTAACGAACAAAGGAGGAAGTAAATTAAAATTGTTATTCATGACTGAAGCAACTTTGAATAAATGTCGAAAATGGAAAGCCGATAACGTTATATGTGAAGGTACCTAGACTTGGAGTGGCGCGAGTGACAGCTACCCCTTTTGAGCTCAATAGTCACTCTTATTGCATTTATAAGAAAAGAGAACTGAAAAATCCATACTGGATAGCGTTGCAGAACAAAGGGCTATTCAAGGTTCCAGAGGCCAGGATAATAATTTACCGCAAGAAATAATAGATCTTCCTGATCAAGTAATTCTTACTATTGTGTCGGGGGTGCACTATAAGAACAGACAACCGGAAAGTTACGAGCCGATATCAGTTTCTTATGTAAGTAATATAAATAAGATTCCAAGTATTGTTTGAAACCCATTGTCATTACCTTTCATTGGTCATAAGGAAGAAATAAATGAATTTAAAAACAAGAGGAAACGCTATAGTCGAGTGCCGCGACTATAAGATACCCGTTACTGTTTTACAAAATTTTAAAATATTATTTTGCTAGTGGAAATTCACGAGGCGCCACCTATGGTCAGAGGAAGTATGTTGAGTATGCTTATAGTGACGTCACTGCCCATGTGAGGGCTTACAACCTTAATTTCTTTATAAATAGCGAAATAATGTTCCGATTTGAAAAATAAGTTATACAAGATCAAACGAAGGCATTCATAATAATATTATAGACGCCACAGTTTTCCGCGGTTTGTGGGCGTTAGAGTGGGCGTTGCCAGATGCAACTTCGTGACAATTTGCAGAAGCATCTCTTAAATACGTGTTCCTAAGCAAAATTTTGTAGCTCTTATAGTTTTTGAGATTTTTGCGTTTTTGTTTTTTCGGGTTTTTTGGGCGTTAGAGTGGGCGTGACTTGATCGAAAAAAAATCTACATGCTTAATCCGAACGTTCTATCTCTTACAGTTACCGAGATATCAGCTTTTCTAGAAAATCCGAAAACCGTCATTTGAGCCTTGTGGGCGTATGGGTGGGTGTGGCCGGATAGTAGTACCACTATAAGATGCGCTGGCACCTAAAGATTATAATTTCTGAATTTCAACTTTCTAGCTCCAATAGTTCTTGAGATTTCAGCACTTTTAGTTTTTTGCGATTTGTGGGCGTTTGAGTGGGCGTGGCAGGATGCTGTAATAAACTTGCACTGTCCCGGGACCTCAATAATCTTCATGGTTAATCTCAGCTTTGTATCTGTTATAGTTCCTGAGATCTCCGCGTTCATACGGACGGACGGACGGACGGACGGACGGACATGGCTTAATCGACTTCGCTATTGATCCTGATCAAGAATATATATACCTTATAGGGTCGCAAACGCTTCCTTCTATCTGTTACATAATTTTCAATTTACTCTATGAGTAACGGGTATAATTAGCTAAAAAAACTAAGATAAAATCATTATGAATTAAAGGCCCTTAATTTACGTCATTTATCAGGCCATGCGACTCTGAATAATCATGTTAATAATCATGTTAATATTAATTGTATATATTTTAAGACGAATAAAAATATTTAAACGCGGGAGTTACCGACCAGTCGGTAGGCAACGTACCCCCAGCCAAACCTCCCACAGCTACCCTAGAAAGAGTACGCTGACTGGGCAACCACTTGGACCCCCACATTTGGATGCAAGTATGTTGCAAGTATGTCCGAAACATTGTTTAGACCCGGCAACGACCCACTCGAGTCGTTGCCCCGCTAACATCTTGATGACATCGCAACAGGATGCCCCGACCCCTCGCCACAGGAAATATGACACAAGCGAACACTTCGAACGGATTGCTGCATAAACATTTCTTTATTTTATCTTGTATTAGTCTATAAGCCCTTATGTATAGTATATAAGATTTTTATGCACACTTTTGGCAGCGGCGGCTCCTCGGCCACCACTGAACAATATATGAATTCAGTCTAGAAATTTACTTCGAAACTTTAAGACGTTGTTTTTGATTTCACACAAACTAACTCCCAACGAAACTAAACCTTTGGTATCAAACCCTGAGGACAACTGGATCTAACTAATGACTAATCTGCAGGACTCGATACTATAACTGGCGCAGCCGCACAACGAACCAGGATGGATCCTATCTTCATAACTATGTTGTAAGAAAAGTACACACACAAAACTAAGGTGAAGTCTTGTGAGATATACATAACACAGATGCCAAGCTTTGTTTTGAAATTAAATAAAATATACAGCCGTGACAAACACAAAATGGGAAGCAAGCATAAAAACAGTCAAAGAAAATAAAACAAGAAGAATATAAGGGCAGTTTTTTTTGTCAAAAAAAAATATAAAAAGAATTTTAAAACAAAAAAATTAATAATAAAAATAAAAAAAAAAACGAGCACTCAGTGAAATAGTTCCACAATCCCATCGCGAGTTTTGTAAGAACGTCAGTTACAAGATTTATGGAAAATATTGTAAGCTAGTTTCATGTCGGAGTAACTCTAAATGATAATGAGAAGAAGTATGTGAAAAAATCAATTATTGAGAAAATTAGTACCCATTGAAATAGTTCTACAATCCCATCGCGTGTTTTTTAAGAACATCAGATACAAAATGGCAAATGTTGTAAGCTGGTTTTATGCCGCAGTAACTCTAATCGATAAAGAGACGAAGTATGTGAAAATAAAATTATGAAGAAAATGGGTATCCATTGAAATAGTTCTACAATCCCATTACGTGTTTTGTAAGAACATCAGTTACAAAATTTATGGCAAATGTTGTAAGCTGGATTCAAGTGATTTTCATTGAAGTTGGTTTCAATTGACACTTAAGTGTCAATTATATATATATTATATATGTAAATATATATAAAGGTAAGTAAGTGATATAGCAACACTACTTAAATACATACTAAATTTATACAAAAAAATGAGAATGAGAAATACTAATTTTTATATTCTCGCAGGTAAATTGCCACAAGAGTACAACACCTGAGAGACAATACACACCACAGACGCATCAACACATTAACTACTTAAGTATCTTACAAATATTTCAAAAGTTAAAAGCCTACTGCCAGCTAACAGAATTACTACTAAAGGCGGTAGCAAGAGACAGAACCCTATCGAACCAATACCCCAGGAAAGTTCTCTATCCCTAAGACCGATTATCACACCCTCACCCGTGACCATGGACAATAGTATCAATTCTTCGCCTTCCCACCTCAACAGGGCGGTGGTCAACCCTGTCGATTTATTTAATTCAATGAGGATCCCAGACGTAATTCACTTTTTGCCTCCATACTCAGGGGACCCATTTACACTTATCGAATTTGTCAACAACGTAGTGGAAATAATTCTGATGATCAGGGGTACGGATCAGACTCCGTACGGTCAGACGTTGCTTAGGGCTATTAGGCAGAAAATAGAAGGGAAAGCTAAGGAGGCAGTCATCGCGACGGGATTAAACCATTTGGGATGACATTAGATACGCGCTAATTAGACACTGTAGGGACAGGAGAGACAAAGAAACTCTGATGATGACTCTGTATAATTTAAAACAAAAACAGTTACCTTTGTAAAGAGAATCACGGACCCCTTGCAATTAGAGTTAGGCAGAGAGTTGTATCGCAAACTTGCTTGACAACTTTCCTTGGTGGACTTAGAGAAAATTTGAGCTGCATAGTTCGAGCTTCTAGGCCTACAGGATTAGAGGAAGCTTATGACATGGCAGTAAAAGAGAGGAGTTTATACTATGCGGAAAAAGCAAAAAATGGGTTGCAAAACAAACAGTCGAGTAGGCAGAGCGATCGCTTCCTGTCAAACCAATACCAATACCAAAATAGGGACAATAACCAGCACCAGAACAGGGACTATAATCGTTACAATCGAAGTAACGAGACTACTTATAACCGGTCGAATTACGATAGTAATTACCGTAATCAAAGATTCCCGGCTATCACGGCAAGCGATGACACAGCTAGTACATCGAATGCCGCAGCTAAAATAAGTCCGAATAATAACAGATTCCAGACTAACAGACAAAGAATGTTTAATATAGAAACAAAGGCAGACGAAACTGAGGCGACACATAACATTGACGAAGAAAATGTTTCAGTCAGAAACATAAACAAGATTCTTGACCAAATTTTCGATTGGACGCCCAACTACCATTTATAGAACTCTCATTTCAAGACAAAAATAATTTAAATTCCTGGTAAATTCCTATATACATAACAGACAGAGAAAAGATTAACGATCAAAAAAAAATTCCTTTTTCTACTATTTAAGCTTAACCAGTTCTTTGACGACTACTTGGCATGAACATACGTACTGAACTCCCGGCAATAAATGATATTTCCCGGCTAACCTTCACGACACCAACGGTGGAAATGCCCTTGCGTATTAGACCAAATTGTTCCTCTGAGATAATGGAAAGATAATTAAAGAGATAATTTACAGCGACATTAAAGCAAGATTTGACAATATTACGGATCATATTAATAAAGAACAACAAATAATTATTAATTTTTTGAACAATTATAAAAATACTATTTCCAAAACTGTTAACTCTAAACACCATATCCTACACACATTACAATATATATCCCGAATTAATATGAATATATAATGTCTAACTACTTAAGTAATATAGAGGGAAGCCTGTTATTTGCCAAACTAAATATTGTACCAAATTCCATTGTATCAAAAGTAAAATTTACTGTAATCAGACAAGAGTTGGATGACCCCCAATTACGTAACATGTCTGATGAACACATCCTCGAAATGTTAAAACTAGATAGTTTTATAAACGGATTTAAAATTAATTTTAGAACTAAGATACCCAAATTTAAACAAAATATTTACCAATTTCCGCATATTATTCCGCTATCTATAAATGGTTTAAATTTCTTAATCTTACCTAACTATATGGCATACTATAATGCGAAAGACATATATTATTTTATGAACAAATGTAATAAGGCTTATAAATATTTTATTTGCGAAAACTCTATATCAACCACGAATAATGTTGAAACTGATTGCCTCGATAATATATTGACGCTGACTACTGCAAATTGTAAAGTCAAAGATGTATGAATCCAACAAGTATTTACAGAAATAGAACCAGCACACATCCCAATTTTAAATACAATTAACTCTACCATTGAATCCAATTGTACGACTAAGATTTCCATAAAGGTTTCTGCTCTAATCACTTTTAAGCTCTAATCACTTTAATAAAATTAAGTTTATATCAACGGAATCCCTTATGATAAAGAACTATTACAATTTGAAGAGAAGATAGAAGCTGCAATTCCTATTATCCAAAACATTAACTTCACAGGTCACATTGAAGATATTAATTTATATAATCTAAATTTATGATCCATCAATGCTTCCAATTCAATTATATATTGGAAAAAGTTTACGACCACCAATTTCGGAGCTGTATATCTATTATTAATAGTTGGAGTCTTGACATCAATCCTATGGACCAACACGAAAAAGAAGAAAGAGCACGCTCCCTGGGCAACCACTTGGACCCTAACATTTGGATGCAAGTATGTTGCAATCCGAAACATTGTTTAGACCCGGCAACGACCCACTCAAGTCTTTGCCCCGCTGAACAATATATGAACTCAGTCTAGAAATTTACTTCGAAACTGTAAGACGTTGTTTTTGATTTCACACAAACTAACTCTCATCGAAACTAAACGTTTGGTATCAAGCCCAGAGGAAAACTGGAACTAGCTAAGAACTAACTGGAATCTCCCTTGGACCACATCCGCAGGACTCGATACTATAACTCGTGCAAGCTATAATTCTTCCTTCCTGAATGTTCACACTTGAACATGAATTCATATAAGATAATATTGTCACCTCACCTGTAAATCTATAATTATCAATTGAATTCTGTAGACCATAAATATGTCCACTTGACTCGCCCAAATAAGAAACTTGTTGCACCACCTATTAAAAGATAAGTGTTATTAAAGTAGCAACATAAAGTAGCCACCAAAGGGTCACAGCAGCGTGTCGGCCTAGAGATAATTAATTTTAAGAAGCTCATGTCAGAAACATATACTAAATAAAATCAGTTTGAAATTATAACTCAACAAATGTAGTCGTCTTTTATTTAGACTGATCTTTCTGCCTGTGATTACGTTGGAAAAGGCATGCAAATCGTAAAGGACGCGGCTGCAAACATATCATGCGGCAGTAGTGATCAGAACTTTAATGGTAATAGAATCGCCATGGGGTTCCGAGAAAATCACCGGCCGTGCCAGATATGGCTAAAATCTAAATTTCTGACTACTCCTCATGAATAAGACCAATGCCATATGCAGCGAATGGCAATCTTACCTATGGCGCTGTCTTCAGCTTTAAGTTGTGCTTTGCCCTCTTATTCCTGATCTGTCGCCGAAATGACATGAAGAACCGGAAAAATACTGAGAAACATTGAGGACAGCCTTAACTTAATACTGGGAGGAGTTATCCCAATTACGGTCATCAATATGGGGTCAACACCGCGTGCGTGTTTTTGGCACCACGGAGCTGTCGAAGAAGCCCATCATGCTGTCCGCCTTCTACTACTGCCCCGATATCACATACAGTCAATACTGTATCCAGCTACATAAACACTTTTGCATTTCATGTCAGTTTCTAAACATAGTTCTAACTGCTCAAACAACAGCTAGCAACAAATAAAGATCAAAGTATAAGAAATCAACATATATTTTTAATTTACATACATATAGTAAAACACACAGTTATTTTGGCCAAGTTTCCGTGCCCTTTGTAATGTTAACTTATTTACTATAAGCAAATTATTAAAAAAAATTATAAATTATTATTAATGCTACATAATTGGTTGTTATATTTTTCTTTGTAGAATCTAAAAAATCAGATTATGACTACAAATCTTTGGGTTGAGCAGGTAAGTAATGAACAATTCAACGAAAATAAAGGCCTTTGAAAGTTAAATTTTAAGATCAGGTTATTTTGTTAGCTCGTTAGTTGAATAAGGACAAGATATTCGGACGATTGCCATCTAAGCAGAACTCTACTGAGTCAAGCGTACTCAAAAGATTTGATGAATTGTGAAATTGAAAGGAAATCATTTCTTAATTAAGCCTTTCAACATACCAACATACCAAAATTCGAAAAAGTAAACTGCTCCGAAACAAAAGAATTCATCAAATCAAAGATAAACAAAATATATTTTCATTTTGTTCATTTGTAAGTTTTAAATTAAAAATTAATAGAAGCTTCATAGTAAGATACCTTGCCCTGATCTTAAAATAAACACTGTGTTCAAGAAGCATTTCAGATCCCTTAGTAAATTCGTTGAAAGGCATAAAATTCATTATCAGGACCAATATCAGAGCGATGCGTAGATAGAAGACAGGTTCTGTTCCATTCTAATATGTTTTTCTGCTTTTCGGGCCATACAAAGTTTGCCTTAATTTGTTTCAGAGTATATCTTCCGCTTGAAAACGAGAGCCTCACAGGAGAGCCTCAAGAGAGAATTTTGTTTTTTGCGAAAATCAGTGGGTATGTACGGACGAACTGTGTTCGTTGAAGCTGAATATGCGACGATCGGGGCAGGCATATTCAGCGATTCTTGAGACTCTTACGCCCACCAAGCTCAAAAGACAGTTTTCGCATTTTCTAGAAAAGCTGATATTTCGGTAACTATAAGTGAAAGAAAAGTCAAATTAAACGTGTATATTTTAATTATGCTCACAATGCGAATTGTTTTTTCCGATCAAGCCACGCCCACTCTAACGCTCACATAGTCCGAAAAACAAAAATGCAAAAATTACGGGAACTATAAGAGCTAGAAAGTTGTACTTAAGATTACATATTTAAGAGATGCCACTGCAACCTGCCAACATTTTTCATCAGGCCACGCCCACTCTAACGCATACAAGCCGCGGAAAACTGTTGCGGCTATAATATTACCTTGTATAACATATTTTTGTCCATATCTATCGATTTGCTATCGATTTCGCGGCACTCGATTATATCGATTCCTCTTGATTTAAATTGCTTCTACTCGATGACTCGGCGGCTTAATCCCATGCTCGTTGTTAATGTATCAGAAAAATTGCACCTCTACCTGGCCCAGTTGACACTTGCTGAGATTGATGGCGAGTCCATGGCTACGAAGGATCTCAAGATGGCACGAATGTGTTCCTTGGGTAGTGTCTAAAAAGAAATAATGAATATTCGTATATGTAGCAATAAACTAAATCGAAATCACGAAAGACTGCTTTCACCAAATTTTTCTTGTAGCTGTTCCAAAAAATCGTGGATGTGCGCAATTGGCTAACAGTTTGGAGCCGTTGTAGCATTCAGCTTTTCATAATCCAGGCAAGAACGCCAACCACCATCCTTTTTGGCAATCCTTGTAGTCTAGGCGTAGGGGAGAACGTGGACGTTATGTGTTTGCTTTTTTGTTCGTTGATTTTAACACGCCGGTCAGATAGCCACCACTCGGCTAAGACTAGGTGATTAGCTAGTTGCTCAAGTGAGTCTGCATTTTAAGCGACTCAAGCTGGCAGTGTCGTCAGCAAACGTTGATGTAGTTAGGGACTCGTTTGTGGGGAAGTCAGCTGAGAAAAAGACGTTCGCTAAAGCCAAATTGATGTGGCGGGATAATGTTTTGGGCACTGAGGTAAAGTGTTAAGCGACATAGAAGGTTTGTCTTAAAGAGCTTTGAAAGACCTCATGATAAATTTATTGATCTGTACGATGATGGATAGGTTTTATCTTTTCCAGTTTTCGGGATCATTACAATGGTCGATCTTTTCCATTGTTCTAGGAAGTATCCAAGATTGGTAATCCCGCTAAAGAAATTGCAAATAACTTCTATAGCACACTTGGGCAGTTTTATTATCATAGTTGAAGTTATTTTGCCTGCACCCTGTCCAGAATGTTGTTGTCCGGTCTTCTGCGCCCAATATCCTTTAAATTGGGGTGATAATTTCGCTCTGATATCTTTTCTTTGTACTCGCGCTGTGTATTCTCAGCATCTTGTTTTAGGACCTCGGAGAGTCGATGACTTTCTTGAAGTTAAGCTGTGGGACCAAGTCAAGATGTGTGGCTATCTAGTTCGTTTATCACATTTATTATTATATTGCATAACTGTTTTCCTTTGGGGGTCACGAGTCGAGAGTCACACAGTGCGCATAATTCGCGTTGTAGTACCCAGCTGTTTAAAATCGGCCCCTGAGAGAGTGGAAGAAGTATACGAATTGTGCCTCAGATATTGTAAAGCGAGGCGGACAGTAAACGGCTGCAATCTTTATATGTAACTGTAGGGTTATCGATGAGGCTTTTGAATAGTTTGCTGCAAATTTAAGTGAAAATTATGTGGTCGGTTCCATCTTGTACTTTGAGGTCTGTTCTGTATAGCGTATAGCATCTTATATCAAGGTTGTATTTAGTTGTTAGATGTGTTTCTGATAGCAAAATAACGTTGATAATATTTTCCTGAAGGAATTGTGTTATTATACCCGTTACTTGTAGAGTAAAAGGGTATACTAGATTCGTTGAAAAATATGTAACAGGTACAAGGAAGCGTTTCTGACCCTATAAAGTATATATTCTTAATCAGTATCAATAGCGAAGTTGATTAAGCCATGTCCGTATGTCCGTCCGTCCGTCTGTCTGTCCATCCGTCCGTATGAACGGTGAGATCTCAAAAGGTACAAGAGAAAGTTGAGATTATGCATGAAGGTTCTTGAGGTCTAGCGCAAGTTTATTTCAGCATCCTTCCACGCCCACTCCAACGTCCACAAATAACGGAAATCTTAAAAGACGGTTTTCGCTGTTTTAAGAAAAGATGATATCTCAGTAACTATAAGTGATAGAAAGTTCGGACGTGTGGGTTTTTATGAGGCCCACAATGCGAATTGTGTTTTTTTTCATCCAGCCACGCCAACCCTAACGCCCACAAAACCCGGAGAACCAAAAATGAAAAAATTTCGGGAACTATTGGACATAGAAAGTTGTGCTACAGAATTTACCATCGATTTAAATCGGAGCATTATTTCGATATTTATGAAGAAATGTAGGTTATAAGGCCTCACATGGGCAGTGACGTCACTATCAGTTACTCCATGATAAAAAATATAGGCTTTGCATGACAGTGTTTTAAACACAATGGTTCTGAAATTGCGATTTTCAGTGCCACTCATGAACGAAGTGCTTGACAAGATGCAAGGTGCGAAGTATTTTTCAGTCTTCGACCTTAGGAATGGCTTTTTCCACGTCGATAACATTGTTTGCGACAAAGCAGGACTTTTCGAATTTAAGAGAGCACCATTTGGGTACTGTAATTCGCTGGCATTATTTGTGAGGTATGTCACATAAATTTTCCAACTGCTGATCATTAAATATTTAAATATTTAATATTTGTTGGTTATATGATATTTTATTTATTGTGGAACTCGGATAAGAAGCTGTATGTTTAACATGAGTAACTTATAAGTTTATATGTTTAATAAGGCTGCGCGACAATATGTGGTGACGTCTTCAAAAGCAGATACAAGAAGAAAGAATACATAAGAAAATATCGCATAAAGCAATAAAAGGGTAGCTTAAGAGTGACCAAAGTTTGTATATCGATTGTTGCCCGACAAATCATATTTCAACACTCCTTCTCAACAATCATATACTTTATACATATTAATAACAATTCATTTCATTAATACATTTTACATGTTTGTTCTTTTGCAAGTTTTTAGTTAACACATCTGAGACCATATCATTAGTACTTATATACTTAACATCTATTTCATTTTTAGTATATAACTCTCGTACATGATGAAACTTAATATCAATATGTTTACTACGTTTATGCAAAATCGGATTCTTAGCTAAACATTGTGCGCTTTGATTATCGCAATACAACAAAACGGACTTGGTTTCTAAGAAACCCATTTCATACAATAGTTTCTTCAGATATATCGCCTCTCTAGCTGCCGTGGATAAGGCAATGTACTCGGCTTCGGTGCTGCTAAGTGCCACCGAACTTTGCTTTTTGATTCCCACGAAATTGCCCCGCCAGCAGCAATGAAGACGTACCCGCTATACGATTTGCGATCTGTAGTATCGTTAGCCCAGTCAGCGTCCACGTATCCATGTATCTCCTTTCCAGTAGCCTGATAGTGAAGCTTCATGTTAGCCGTGCCTTTAAGATATCTCAGCACGCGCTTTGCCGAAACTTCATGCTCCTTGTGAGGATTGGCGTTGCGCTGCGCCAGTTTCACTACCGAGTGTAGTATGTCTGGCCTAGTTGTTATAGCCAAATACATCAGGGTGCCTATTAACGATTGATAGCCTTTCTCGTCAATGGCCTTGCATTTGGCGTCATCACATTTGACTTGATGACCCGCCTCCAGTGGTGTAGCTACAGGTTTGCATGTTGACATGCCCCAGGCATGAAGCATCTGCTCGACATACTGCTTATGGCCGATAGCTATGCTGCCAGTTTCGCCATCGCGCTCAACTTCGATGCCCAAAAAGTGATTGAGCTGGCCGCCATCCACAACATCAAACTTATTAGCGATTGATGCTTTGATGCCCAAAAGTTCATCTTTATTTGAGCTGGCAAGTAAAAGATCGTCAACATAAACTGCTATTATATTTATACTACCTTGTCCATTGCGTACATATACGCACGGCTCGCTGACACACGGTGTAAAACCAAGTTTTTTCAATACTGCGTCGAGCTTAGTATTCCATTCTCTGCCGCTTTGTTTAAGCCCGTACAGAGACTTCTTTAGCTTTAGGACCTTCTCGGGAAACTCTTCGCTTACGAACCCATCTGGTTGCCGCATGTACACGTCCTCCGATAGCTCGCTGTTCAAGTAAGCAGTAGATACGTCCATCTGATGCAAATGCAGCTTCTTCTCAACCGCCAATGCCATGATCATTCTAACGGACGGGTATCTGACCACAGGTGAGAATGTTTCCCAGAAGTCAACACCATAGCGCTGAGCACATCCTTTGGCAACTAGTCTTGACTTAAAGCGCTCTACATAGCCTTCCTTGTCAACCTTTACGCCAAATACCCACTTGCAGCCTATAGCCCTTTTATCTTGTGGCAGATCCACTAGATCCCACGTGTTATTGGCCTCTAGCGCATCCATCTCCTTCTGAATCGATGCTGACCATTCCTGCTTCATTCCTGACTGATTAACCTCACCCAAATTTGCTGGAATGTGTATATCCTCTGCCTTCAGCATATTCAGACAGTTGTATTGCTTACGTGGTCGCCCCGGCTTGCCAGTTTTAACGAGTCTTGGACGCCCTGGTCCACGGGTTTCAGATACAGCAGGCTGCTCTGCCTCATCGCTGATAGCACTCTCGTATTCATCACTGTTCTGATCATCTCCTGTGTCCAAGTCATCCTCTCCGACGTCCAAATCATCCTCTGCCTGAAGCTGCTCATCATTGTTGTCTTGTGCCTGCTGATTATCTGCTACAAAATCATCAAACAATGCCATTTCCATTTTATCGCTTGAGATCCACCTACATTATTTTCCATGAAAATAACATCTCTGCTTTCAATAACTTTCCTTGATTTAGGACAAAACAAACGATATGCTTTTGCCGTTGCTGAATAGCCAATCATAACGTATTCATTACCTTTTGGCTAAACTTTTTTATGGGCTTTATTCAATACGATTGCCTTTGAGCCAAAAACCTTGAGGTGCGACACATACGGTTTCTTGCCAACCCACGCCTCATATGGTGTCATGTTGCACAACGCTTTTGTTTCTGACCTATTGCGCAGATATGCTGCAGTCTGTACTGCCTCAGCCCACAGGCTCTCATCTGCGCTTGAATGAATCAACATACTCCTGGCCATTTCTACCAGAGTGATTTGCTCTTTCGGCAACTCCATTTTGCTGTGGAGTATAGGGTACTGTCAGCTGTCTTACTATACCGTTTTCAGTAAGAAATTGTCCAAATGCGTGGCTCACGTACTCGCGCCCGTTATCGCTTCGAATTGCTTTTACTTTCTTTCCGCGTTGTTTTTCTGCAAACACAACATAGTCTTTGAATGCGCTTAGTATTTCATCACGAGATTTTAAAAATAAACAGCTGTATAACGCGAGTGATCGTCAATGAACGTTGCAAAATAACGCGCACCCCGACAGACGGTTTGTTCATTGGTCCACATATGTCCGAATGAATCAAATTCAACACTTCTTCTGAACGACTTTCAGATTTCTTTGGAAATGGTTTCACACTAATTTTACTTTTGGCGCAAGTCTCACACGCATTGCTGTTTGAGTCAATTTTTGTATTAACTGTTTTTAAACCATTCACCATTCCACCACTCGCCATTTTAGTTAAGCTTGACAAATTTATATGGCCAAAACGATAATGCCATTTCCACATTGCACTGCTGTTTGTATTAGAATACATACACTGCTTCATTTTTATGTCAATCATAAACAAGTCACCATATCTGCACGCTTTCAATATGTCCACATTTTGTTTATCCCTAATCACTGCTTTGTGGTTATCAAAAATGACTTTATATCCATTTTCAACTGCTTTAGCCACCGATATAAAGTTTGTCTGTAACTCTTTTGCATACAACACATTTTTCAGTTCTATTGTGAAACTTTTTACACTAACACACACAGTGCCAATGCCATCGGCCAACACAAAATTGGCGCCAGCAAGAAATATTTTTTCTTTGTGCTCTCTCATTTCTACGAACCACGACTTATCACAACACATGTGTACAGTCGCGCCACTGTCCAGACACCACATTGATTTGCTCAAATTGTCAGTTTTCTTCACATTCGCCAGAATAGCAAGGGCTCTCTTCTTCTCAGTGCTTGTGTCTTTGTCATTTTTTAATTCTTCTTTGCACTGAGCTATAAATGACCTTCGCGTCCGCACCTATAGCACTTCTTTTTCTTTTTTGTATTACCCTTTTGGTATACATTCTTCGCGCGCGACATAAATGCTTGCTGCACACTGCTGTCCGCAACTTCACTTTTCACTTGTTGTCTCTGTCCTTCTTCAATAATTTTTATTTTCAAGTCAGATAAGGACGGCAACATTTCTCGCGTCTCGATTGCCACAACGAAATTTTCAAATGATTTGCCTAAGCCGGTTAGCAACAAAATTGTAAGCATGTCTTCACTTATGTTCATTCCTATTTCGTTTAACTTTTCCACTATGTCCGAGAATTCACTTATATAGCTTTGCACACTTGTACTTTCTAGCAAGCTCATTCGCAGCAATCTTTTAAACAATGCTATTTTTCTAGCTGGTCCGCGCGGCTGGTACACACTCATTAATTTCTCCCATGCCTCTTTTGACGACGTGCAATTCTTTATGAAGTTAATTTGCGACGACTTTACACCCAGCAATATGCTTGCTAATGCCTTTTCGTCCCGTGTATCAAACAATGCGTTTTGTTCTTGGCTATCCCCTTCATTTTTCACAGTTCTCCCGCACACAATTGGCCACAGATCACTTTGCACCAGAATGCTTTTCATCTGTACCGACCATACCGCGTAATTTTCCTCATCCAACTTTTCGATGGAACATAACCCGTGTCCACTCATGTTCATTAATTTTTTTCGCAATCACACACAGTAATTTAAATTAATGTCACAGTTTTTTATCCACACGAGCCCTGGGCCCATAACCTGTTGGTTATATGATATTTTATTTATTGTGGAACTCGGATAAGAAGCTGTATGTTTAACATGAGTAACTTATAAGTTTATATGTTTAATAAGGCTGCGCGACAATATGTGGTGACGTCTTCAAAAGCAGATACAAGAAGAAAGAATACATAAGAAAATATCGCATAAAGCAATAAAAGGGTAGCTTAAGAGTGACCAAAGTTTGTATATCGATTGTTGCCCGACAAATCATATTTCAACATAATATTTGGTTTTTTTTTAAAAAATTTTTAAAGAAAAAAATTTTTTTTATAATAAATAATTTTTTTATTTTTAAAAAAAAAAAAAATTAAAAAAAATCAAAAATATACAAATTATAAAAATAAAATGAAAAATATATTTATAAAATATAATAAATTTTTTTTTTTTTTTTTTTTTTTTATTTTTAAGAAGTAAAAACAAAATATTATATATAAAAACCTAAATATTATTTAAATTTTAATAATTTTTAAAATTTTAACTTTATTAATATTAAATATTTTTTAATTTATAATTTTTATAAAAATCATATTTCAAAATTTTTTTTTTTTTTTAGTTTTTTTTTTGAAAATATTCCAAAAATATCATAATAATTATTTTATTAAAAAAAAAATAATTTTTTTATTTTTATTTTTTAATTATTTATTTTATTTTAAAATTAAAAAAAAAAATTTAATTTTTGTTTTTTTTTATTTTTTTAAAAAATAAATTATTTGAAAAAAAAAAAAAAGAAAGAAAAAGAATTATTTTCTCTTTAATATAAAAATATTTTTTGTTTAGGATCAATGGCGACGACGATTGAGCCATGTCCGTCTGTCTGTCGGTATGTCCGTATGAACGCTGACATCTCAGGAACTAAGAGAGATACAAAGTTCAATCTGAACATGAAGCATGAAGATTCTTGAGGTCCCTACGCAGCGCAAGTTTTATACAGCATCCTGTCACGCCCACAAATCGCGAAAAACTAAAATCGCTGAAATCTCAGGAACTATGAGAGCTAGAAAGTTGAAATCCAGTAAGTATAATATTTAGATGCCAGCGCATCTTAATTTTTTTTTTAACTTTGCTTTTATTTATTGAATCTACTCTTAATTTTGAGACTAACAATAAGTTGACGAATCTTAACATTAAAATTTAACTAACAGTTAAAAAGTGCATACTGGTTGCGCGTCCCTTAGGTCGGTCGCTGGGTGGGTAGGTTTTTTTTTGCGACGAAGGCGTGATTGGTTGCTCAACCTTGTTAGACCTCTTGCCAGGTGGTTAGGGTGCGCTGATATCTTGGTTAAGTACTTTACCTTTTGTTCTGCGATCACTTCTTTGACTGGTAGAATGTTTAAGTCGCGGTGTATGTTTTCGTTGCGAAAGTACCACGGTGCCCCGGTGATTGTTCTCAAGATCTTCGACTGAACAATGTCAATGTTGCTATTGCTGGCGTACAGCAGGACTTTATATTCAAGGCTAAGAGCTGACCGAGCGTTGATAAGCCAATTAAGGCTGCTGGCTTTTAGCTTTAGGTGTGTTCTTTTGGCTGCAATGTGCCGGCGCCATGTAAGTCTTCTGTCGAGATGTACTCCTAGGTATGTTACTTCGTTTGCTTGTGGGAGTAGAGTGTTGTTTAACGTAATCGGCGGGCAGTTTTTCCTGTTCAGAGTGAACATAACGTGTTTGCATTTTAGTTCGTTCACTTTAATTCGTCAATCTGATAGCCATTTTTCAACATCGACCATATGAAGAGCTAGCTGCGCAGTTGCTTGAATCGGGCATTTTGAGCGGCTAAGAATAGCTGTGTCATCGGCAAACGTAGATGTTGTTAGTCGTGTGCTTGTTGGGATGTCTGCTCTGTAGAGGACATATAGTGTTGGCCCTAGCACGCTACCTTGAGGAACTCCAGCTCCAACAGTGTAATCAACAGATAAAGCAGTGTTGCACCTCACAACCAATTTTCTGTCGTGAAGGTAAGACTCTGAAATCTTGTGGGTGCTGTAGGGGAGCATTGTCTTCATCTTGTACATTAGACCTTCTAGCTAGACTCAAATGCTTGAGAGACATCTAAAAATATGGCAGTACAGTACTCTCGTTTTTCGAAAGCGTTTCGAATTTCTGATTTTATCCGGTTGACCTGCTCAATTGTTCCATGCTTTTCACGAAACCCAAATTGGTGTAACGGGTTTCCTTCCTGGATTCTCAGGTATGTGTTTATCCGAGTCATTTGGCATTTTTCAAAGAGTTTAGTTAGGCAAGAGAGGAGGCTTATAGGTCTATATGACGTGGGGATAGTGTGGTCTTTCCCCGGCTTTGCTATCATTATTATAATTGACTTTTTCCATCTCACTGGAAAGTGGCCAAGTTTCGCGATGGCATTAAAGAGCTGGGTGAGAGTTCAAACGGAGCATTATGGGAGCTCAGTGATCATTTTGGGAGTTATGAGGTCGCAGCCCGGGGATTTTTTCGGATTCAGTTGTCTTTTGATGATGTCAATGATTTCGTTTGGGCGAAACTCAATTGGCTCATGTTGAGGCTGGGGCTCATATGATAGAGTCGGCAAAGTAGCAGGATTTGGTTGGAAGACATTTTTAAGGTGGTTGGCAAACGTGCTGGCTCTGTCTGCGTCATTGCGCGACCAGCCGCCCGTGGAATTTCTAATAGGCATCACGGTTTCTTTCGGTGAGCTCAGAGTTGGGTGAGCTCTCCATAGTGAGTGGTTTGTACTATTAGTTGACAATTGCTCAATGTAGCGGCGGTGGACATATGTTTCTTCTTGCTGTAGAGCAAGTAGAGAAGAAACATAGTCGAGCTTGTTCTTAGCTTTGATAATTGCATTATAGAACTGCTTTCCTTTTGGAGTCACGAGTTGAAAAACTGCATAAACTCATCTTCGGCTATGGTGAAGCGTGGGGGGCAGTATACGGCGGCTAACGTTAATTGCTTGCCAGTATTTAGGTGTATATTTATGGATGTGGCTTCTGATTAAAATTCCAGTCCCACCGTGTACTTTACCATCTGGATGGTTTGTTCCATAGAATGAATATCCTCGTAGTTAGAAATTGTGTCTGTTTGTCAGTTGTGTTTCTGAATGCAGCATTACGTCGATTTGATTGTCTAGTAGGAATTGCGCTTACTCGAGTTTATGCTGCGAAACCCCGTTAACGTTCCACGTTGATATTCGTAAGTAAGTCATTATTTGGATTAATGGATTTTGGTTTTGCATCAGATCTTGCATTGTTGTACGCATGAACGACATAAACTCCGTAAGGCTTTGTTGTAGACTGCATATCATAGCTGACTTTTTGGCTGCTCTGGCGGTTGATGCTGCTTACCCGTGTTCGGTTCTTTGTATGATGATTGCGGTAATGAGCTTTTTGAGGCTGGGGTAGCCCGTCCTGATTTTAAAGCACTTGCGTATGTGACATTTTTGGCAGAGTTTATGGGTCCTAGTGAGGATCTGGCTGCAGTCGAGAAGAAGACTTCAGGGCTTGACCTGGAGGCTATCAACTGTTTATTTTGGGTGCGGGCAGTAATTCCCCTCTGGTGGATACGACTTATAAACTGAGCAACCTCTATAGTTAACAGTGTGATTTCCACCGCAGTTGCCGCACTGTTTCGAGCTGTGGTCATCTTTGCTCGCTGGGCAGTGTGCGGAGTCATGAAGCTCACCACAAACTACAAACACCGGGCGCAGTTTACAGTAAGACCTTGTATGGCCATATTCTTGGCAGTTCGCACATTGTACCGGGCCATTGCGTTTGTGCTGCTTCTCAACTGTAATTCTGCAGTGCAGCAGGAACTGAAGATTGTATATAGGGTGCATTTCGTATTTCTTTAGGGGCTTAATTTCTGGTTTGAGCTCAACCTTAAAGAGTTGCTGCGTCTTTTAGCCCTTCTAGCCCTGTTAAGCATATTGAAGACTGTCTTAGCGCTAAGTCCCTTCTCTTGTAGAGCCTTTGTTATCTCTGCAGGCGATACTTCGGACTCTACGCCCTTAAGTACGACTTGCAGGCCCTTGCTGCTTTTTGGCTGATAGAGCTTCAGACTTCTTTTGAACTTTTGTTTCCTGGATGTTGCCCTTTACGAGTGGTATTATGTGTAAATTGTCCTTGCCAATAAGCTCTATAATTTTGTTGACAAGAACGTTGGAACGTTTTTCTCGTATGTAAATTGGCGGGGGCTTAGTCTTCCATTTTTCGACTTCAGTAGATTCGGCATCATCCTCATAGTCTGCCAAGATTTTAAAACGGTTTGAGGTAGAGGGCGTTTCTATTGCAGCTATGTTAGCATTGCCACGGGTTATTTTGCGTTGCGAGTTTAGGGGGCTTAGCTTCCTTTTGATTTGAATGTAGCAATCCATACCAGTCTGGACAGCCGGCTTAATATTTTCTTTGTTTTTGTTCTCTTTTTCGGGCAGCGCAGCGGCAGAAGTATTAAGGTTTGCGCTGCTAGCTGATGACGTCATTAATCGCGCTGTCGTTACAGTTGCGGTTGTTTTTGTTGTTATGGTTGACGTTGTCAAAGAAATTGCGGTGCTAGTTGCTGCGCTCTTTGTCTGCAGAGACATCGATGGTGGCGAGGGGGAGCAAGAACGCGCTCTCTCGCTCTCTATGTTTAAGAATTCGGTCAAGTTTGGGGTAATTGACCGTGCTTGGGAAGAGCTTGCATTACTTTCGGTTGCTTTGAAAGAGAAGTAAGCGTTGTTTCTTTGTACTGAGAGCCGTCTCTCGTCTTGCTCACGTTGACGTTGTGCGAACGTCGTTTAAACTCATTGCAGTCGAGGTTGAGTTAGTTAGAATTAGTGTTATGTTTTATATTAATTAATTAATTAATCAATATAAACATTAGCGATTTTCATCGCTGAAAACGTCTTTTCGCGTTGTTTTGGTTTACGAAACCATTCACTGCACTTTTTTGGATATTATTGAATACTTTATTTTTTTCCCCCGGAGCACAATAAAAATACACGTCTGCATACGGCGACGGTCGCGAATATTGATTGAATGTTAATGGATTCCAAACAATACTTGGAGTCTTACTTATGTTACTTAAATAAAAAACTGCTATTTGCTCATAATTTTCTGATTTAATACTATAATGGGCTCATAATAATTTGTCATCTGTTTTAAATATTGCAGCGAGATACTGTAGTAAGAATTCCTTGAAAAATGATTACATTTTATCCTAGCCTTTGTTGGTTCTGAAACCTTAAATATCCAACTACCTTTCTTTTGTAACTCGACTCAGTAAGAACTTTTTTGAGTCATTTTTTTATAAACACAATTAAAATGACTATTTAGTTATCTCGCACGTATTGTCTTTTACGCCAATTCAAGGCCATTTACCTTCACATATAGCATTATTAGTTTTCCATATTTGGCACTTATTTAAGGTAGCTTCTATGATTAAGTGATAGGAATCAATTTCAAAATTGTAAATATTTTGAACTTAAATCTGCAAAAAAAATATATAATTATCGAATTACCCTAAAAAATGGGAAGGGTGTCGACCAAACAAATAAACAAAAAATAATTTTCCATTCAAAATTAGTTTAATATCTACAAAAATTTCCTTCGCCGTTAGTAAAGAATAAATTTCATTTATATCCGTTCCAGCTCGTTTACCTGGTAGTACTAGAGTTTCTATTAATGCATCCTTTTTCAGAGCTATTTCGGATTTCAGTTGAACATGCTTGAATGTATTTGAATTAATAACTCCTGCTTGAATATTTTTGCATTCCTCAATTAAATAACCTAACTGTTTAGTTACCATTAAGAAATTAATTGACTCTTTCAAGACCTGTATTATATTTTCTATTCTCGTATTCATGATTCCGTTGTTCTTTTAAGGATATTTAATGTCGACTCTAGAACAGAAGGTTGCCTTTTTACTAAATCTGACGTATTTTCTTGATTCTCTAAGAGGTTTTTCATGTTGCTCTCTAGGTTTTCCCTATCTTCAGCGTCCATTACAGCAAACAATATGTGATAGAGAGAGCCTATAAACTCAATTGGAGCTCGCTTAAATCTCTTTTTATCTTGGGATCATAAAAAGTTTATTATTTCCTTCCAAATCTTAAATTTGTCGTTGAGTGTTATCAAGGACAGTATTACATTGATCTTCAAATCCATCTTTCCCTTTTTTATCATATCAAAATACGGCTGCATGTTATAATACACAATTAGATCCCAAGATGATGACTAAGACTTCGACGTTTCCCATCGGATCTAAATAGATTGATGAAGTGTTTTTTAATTTTTCAATTGACCACTTGTGTTGCCCTTGTGCAGGTAAACTTGCATTAGACACTTGGCAAACCAGCATTAGGAGTAACATTATTGCCATTACTCCAAGTTTATGGATTCTAGGGCTTTTTCGAGTCCTGCTTGTCTGTTTCAAAAGACTAGGTGATTCACTTCCTTCGGCCTCTATCCCAGTTAAAGGGCAAACTTTCGTAATCGGTCTTAAAATTGAACCATCTTGAAGATTAATTTTCACTACTCTGACTCGGTCGTCTTTTTCTTTATGTACCTCTTTTACTTTTCCCAAGGGCCATCTAACGGGGTGGCAATTTTCACCTTTTAATAATACCATTTGACCTTTGTTAATATTTTTCAATCCTATTTTCCATTTATTTCTCTGTTGAAGAGTGTTTAAATAGTCATTCTTCCATTTATTCCAAATTTCCAAGTTTTTGCTCGGAAATTTCTTCAACAGGTTCTATAGTGGGCCTTCCTATCAGGAAATGACCTGTTGTTAAGACATCTAAATCGTCAATGTCAGTATTGGCTGCATACAAAGGCCTAGAATTTAATACAGCTTCAATTTGGCATAAGAGAATTGCCATCTCTTCATAAGTTAGATTATTAACCCCTATTATTTTTTTAAGTTGATATTTTACCGATTTTACTCCGACTTCCCATATACCTCTAAAATGAGGTCTTGCCGGGGGTATAAAATGCCATTCAATTTGTAACATTCATTTTCTAACACGGGAATAATTTTAGTATTTTCGCATCACATGTATTCCGCCGTGTAATGTTTCTCCATGTGAAGTTTTGATAATTAGTGAAGTTAAATGACACTTATCTAGAATTATCGGATGTTTTGTATGAAATTCGGCGCTGGAGTTCTGTAATCTACCTCCTACTCTTAATAGTTCATCCAGAAATGGATTCAATCCTAATATTTTGTTTTAATTTGAATATCTTTTTTAAGCTTTAAGCAAATTATCTAAGAACTAAACTGAATTTCTTGTTGTTTTTTAATTATTAATACGCTTGCTAACTTTATTTCATTTACTGTTAGATATGCCGGAAATTATTTATTTTTATACCCTTGCAGAGGGTATTATAATTTTTTTTTATAATTATAAATTTTAAGATATTTCTCACAGTGTAAAAGCTATTGACATGAATCTTTCCAAATCGTATTTCTTTGTGCATACCTTGATCAGGGTAAAAGCGCGTGCCGATCGGACGTCTATATCCTTTAGCTCCCATAGGAACAATCGGATATAACTTGCAAAATTCAAGATATTTCGCACAGTGTAAAAGCTATTCACATGAATCTTTCCAAATCGTATTTTTTTATGTATACCTTGATCAGGGTAAAAGCGCGTGCCGATCGGACGTCCATATCCTATAGCTTCCATAGGAACAAAATAGTGAAAACTGTATTTTAATTCCTGTTGCTAATTTAGTCAAATTTTGCATTCGGGAAAATTGCAAGGGTATTAAAACTTCGGCTTGCCGAAGTTAGTTTCCGACCTCGTTTAATTTCATTTCAATAAATCTTAGGGTATGTGCAATAACTCTTTCCAGTATACGCATACAGGAGTACCTTTTCATTAGTGATGGTATAAAGTGGCTTGGTTTCTCTGACAATAATATTATCTGTTTTATCTTCCATTGGCCAGTATTTTTCCGACTTGGTTAACCATTGAGGTCCTTTTTTTAATCCATGCAAGTGTGATTGTATAATCACTCCAACCATATGCCTTCGTTTGACTTCCAATTGCTGTCCTAACTCTATCTATTAATTTCGAGAGGAGATGTGCAGCACAAAGTTGTAGTTTAGGGATAGTTTTTCGATTTTTCTTTGGATTAACTTTGTTTTGCTAGCTAAAATCATCGAACAGGTTCCCACCTTAGCATATACAACCGCTGCGTATGCTTTAACGGACGCATCAGAAAATCCATGAATTTTAACTGGCAGTTTATCTGGAGATTTCACCCACCTTGGGATTCTTATACTTTCAAGAAGTGTTAAAATTTCTTTAAAGCCTTTTCATTTACTGGCATCTGAATCTGACAAGTTCTGATCCCATTTTTGCTCTGTTAACCAAAGCTGTGGCATAAATAATTTTCCTACCATTGTCACTGGAGATAACCAGCCTAAAGGGTAATACATTTTTGCAAGTGGTGATAACACTATTCGCTTATTAATTTTAGTGAAGAGTTCACTGTTAAAATTGAATTTACATTCATCTTTAACAGGTTCCCATTGAACCCCAGTGTTTTTATGGATTCATTTTCTTGAATCTGTAATGTTTTTTTTTTGCTTTCTAGTGTTTTTTGTTTTTATACCCGTTACTCGTAGAGTAAAAGGGTATACTAGATTCGTTGAAAAGTATATAACAGGTAGAAGGACGCGTTTCCGACCCTATAAAGTATATATATTCTTGATCAGGATTAATGGCGAAGACGAATGAGCCATGTCCGCCTGTCTGTCCGTCTGTCCGTATGAACGCTGAAATCTCAGGAACTATAAGAGATACAAAATTGAGAATAACCACGAAGATTCTTGAGGTCCCTACGCAACGCAAGTTTATTACAGCATCCTGCCACGACCACTCTAACGCTCACAAATCGCAAAAAAAAAACTAAAATTGCTGATATCTCAGGAACTATTAGAGCTAGAAAGTTGAAATTCAGAAAGTATAATCTTTAGATGCCAGCGCATCTTATAGTGGTACTACTATCCGGCCACACCCACCCATACGCCCACAAGGCTCAAAAGACGGTTTTCGGATTTTCTAGAAAAGCTGATATCTCGTTAACTATAAGAGATAGAAAGTTCGGATTAAGCATGTAGGTTTTTATAATACTCCCAATGCAAATTATTTTTTTATCGAACAAGCCACGCCCACTCTAACGCCCACAAAACCCGAAAAACCAAAAATGCAAAAATCTCGAAAACTATAAGAGCTACAAAATTTTGCTTAGGAACACGTATTTAAGAGATGCCTCTGCAACTTGCCACAAAGCTGCATCCGACCACGCCCAGTCTATCGCCCACAAGCCGCCGAAAACTGTCTATAATATTATTATGAATGCCTTTGTTTGACCTTGTACAACTTATTTCTGTTAATATCTATCGATTTACCAAGGATTTTTCAAATCGGAACAATATTTCGCTATTTATAAAAAAATTAAGGTTATAAGGCCTCACATGGGCAGTGACGTCACTATAAGCATACTCAACATACTTCCTCTGACAAAAGGTGGCGCCTTGTGAATTTCCACTAGCAAAAGTAAAAAAATTAAAATTTTGTAAAACTGTAACGGGTATCTTATAGTCGCGGCACTCGACTATAGCGTTTCCTCTTGTTTTGTTTGGAGAGTATCTCCAAATAATGTGCAAATAAGCTTGATCTTCTTCACCCATTTATTTGCCGGTACATTTTTTCAATGTCCGCTGATAATACGAATGACCATTTACGCCATTTGACGATGATATCAAAGATATCTTTTTGGACTCTTGGTCCAACCCACATAATGTCACTTAAACTTTTATTGTTTGTAGTTTTCGCTGAGGCATCGAAAACTACCCTTAATTTTGTTATAAGGCTAGATTCCCTTTCAACACCTTGATGGGGTAAATAATATTTTCCTTCTTTCTTGGTTTCTATCATGTGTCCCAAGTCAATATATTCATGCATGAATTTTATGTATTTTTCTTTAAGTTTTATATTTTTATTTAGTTTTCTTTCTAAGTTATAAAGTCGCGCTATTGCTTGCGCTTTGAAGTTTCCAAATTCTTTTTCATTTTTAAATGAAATTTTGACCACATAACTCCCATTTCTATCTATTTTGTGGTCTCGAAGAAATATCTTTTGCAAATTTCTTCCTCAATGTCATTATCATCATTTTCCATATTCCGAAACCTCTCTAAATCTCCTACTTCCATAGTAGTAGCCACAATAAATTTTGCACCTTTAGATTTTTTACAACCCGATATAATCCATCCAAAGTCATTGTTCTGTCCTAGTAGTTCGTCTATTTTTACTACTCCATCTTTTACGATATAGGGATATGAATCAACTCCTATTATAATATCTACCCTTAATTGGATTATTAAATTGAGGGTCCGCCAACGTATATTTCGTCCATTTTGGTTTGTAAACATCTAAAGTTTTGATCGGTAAAGCCTTCATTAGGTTTGGAAGAATGATGACTTCAATATTCAGGGGATTTTTTGTATAGTCGCGCATCTTTATACTTAAACTAAATTTGGACTTTGAAGAACAAGTGTCTGAACAGGACATTCCACTAACCTCGGTAATAGTTTGTTGACGAGATAAATTTAATATTTGCGCAGCTTCTTCTGAAATAATGGTGCACTGCGATCCACTATCAATTAATGCCCTTAGGTTTTCATAGCCACCTTTATTTGATTTTACCTTTATCAATGCGGTAGCTAGAAATGCTTGTTCTTTAGTAACACAGGTGTTTACTTTTTCTCTTTTTTCAGTCGAAACATGGAGCATGGTGTGATGGGGTTTTCTGCAAATTGAGCATAAATATTCCGAGTTACACTTCTTGAAAACAGAATGCTTAATGCGCTGTTTTCTGATAAACTTTTTCTGTCGGACTCATTCCCCTAAACTTATAGCAATTTGTTACAAGGTGTCCAACCATTTTACAGAGTAGACAACTTTCCTTAACAGTGGTATTTACCACTTTTTTAAAAACTTTCTTTTTCTCTTTAATTGTTGTGCTATGAAAATTCACACGTTGCTCAAAAAATTCCATTAGTAATTTCCTTAGTTTTTATACCCGTTACTCGTAGAGTAAGAGGGTATACTAGATTCGTTGAAAAGTATGTAACAGATAGAAGGAAGCTTTTGCGACCCTATAAAGTATATATATTCTTGATCAGGATCAATAGCGAAGTCGATTGAGCCATGTCCGTCTGTCCGTCCGTCCGTCCGTCCGTCCGTCCGTATGAACGCTGAGATCTCAGGAACTATAGCAGATACAAAGTTGAGATTAAGCATGAAGATTCTTGAGGTCCCGAGACAGTGCAAGTTTATTACAGCATCCTGCCACGCCCACTCAAACGCCCACAAATCGCAAAAAACTCAAATTGCTGAAAACTCAGGAACTATTGGAGCTAGTAAGTTGAAATTCAGAAAGTATAATCTTTAGATGCCAGCGCATCTTATAGTGGTACTACTATCCGGCCACACCCACCCATACGCCCACAAGGCTCAAAAGACGGTTTTCGGATTTCCTAGAAAAGCTGATATCTCGGTAACTATAAGAGATAGAAAGTTCGGATTAAGCATGTAGGTTTTTATAATACTCCCAATGAGAATTGTTTTTTTATCGAACAAGCCACGCCCACTCTAACGCCCACAAAACCCGAAAAACCAAAAATGAAAAAATCTCGAAAACTATAAGAGCTACAAAATTTTGCTTAGGAACACGTATTTAAGAGATGCCATTGCAACTTTCCACGAAGTTGCATCCGGCGTCTATAATATTATTATGAATGCCTTCGTTTGACCTTGTATAACTTATTTCTGTTAATATCTATCGATTTGCCAACGATTTTTCAAATCGGAATATTATTTCACTATTTATAAAGAAACTAAGGTTATAAGGCCTCACATGCTTCCTCTAACAATAGGTGGCGCCTCGTGAATTTCCACTAGCAAAATAATATTTTAAAATTTTGTAAAACAGTAACGGGTATCTTATAGTCGCGGCACTCTTCTATAGCGTTTCCTCTTGTTTTGTTTTTCGTTTAATATTAAATATTCATCCTGATTATTCGAAAAAAAAAGAATGGCGACATTTGGAACTTGACATTCATCAAAAACACGGGATCTAAGTAAACTAATATCTTCAGACGATATTTGCCCGGACGCCATGTTATTAAGTGCTTATGCAAAGGGTTGGTTAGCTCGCTGTCGCTTTACCTCTGTGAGTTCAAAAACCTAAAAAGACTGTATGGACTATGCGACGGGCCTGGAAAATCCAACGATAACAAATACGATAACCGAAATACTCACAAGTGGAGCTTCTACGTAAGAAAAAATATGACGTAGGCGAGAAAATGTGAAACAAGAAGAAACGCTCTAAACGAGTGCCGCGACTATAAGATACCAGTTACTGTTTTACACAATTTTAAAATATTAAGTTTTCCAAATGAAATGGAAAAAGCAAACAATTTTTTCAAAAAGCATGATTACTAACTGTTGGTAACGTCACTTTCCATGTCAGGCCTACAACCTACATTTTTTTTTAAATAGTGAAATAATGTTCCGATTTGAAAAATGTTTGGTATATCGATAAATATTCACAAAAATGTTATACAAGGGCAAACGAAAATATTTTTTATACCTTTTATTTCTATCTGAGCCACCGAGATATCAGCTTTTCTACAAAAACTGAAAACCGTCTTTCGAGCTTAGTGGTCGTAAGAGTCGGTGTTGCCGGATAATGGTACCACCATAATACCCGATAATAGTTCCTGGGATTCTGAGATTGCTGAAATAAACTATCTCTGCTTAGGGACCTAAATTAACATTTATTCTCTAATAGTTCCTGAGATCTCAGCGTTTATACGGACAGGCGGATATTGCTTAATCGACTCGGGTATTAATCCTAATCAAGAATATATATACTTTATAGGGTCGGAAACGCTTCCTCCTACCTGTGACGTACTTTTCAACGAATTTAATATACATATACATACAAGTTAACACCGGCCAAGCGCCCCCTTCCCTTCACCGCCTCTCGACCCGGATACCAGACACCGCGACTTTCCTCATCACCCCACTCAGCCAACCCGACGACCAGCAGAGACACAGCAGCGGTAGTGCAGACACCAAACGTCAGCGGCGTCAGAGCGACAGCGCAGCGACAGAACGTCAACGGCAGAATTGCAACGGCAGTAGCGTGCAAGCCATGCAAATTATGATTGAGAGGAACTTCGATTTGTACCCCCGAGGCAACCAGACAACTGTTCTTTATAATAATAAAACCATTGGAACGTATGAAAACGCTTACAGTTTTATTTTAACGTAGCTGCGTAGAAAGAAAAGTCTAAGTTGTGGAGGAAGGAACTGGAAACCCAAGTTGTGGACGAAGGAACTGGAAACCCAAGATACGAGGATGGTCATAACGTTAACTAGGTAATATCAGGGAGAATACTCCCCCCTCTGGTCATGTCTCGCCATAACTTACTTACAGACATTATTGCGCCGACTATACAAATATCGTCTATTATAAGTACTGTAAGATCAATAAATCTCGACTTAAGCTCCTAAATGCGGACCCAGCTTGGGAAAGAGAACCTGGATTGAAGAAAGGAGCTTCGGAACCCGAAATCAGCTATGCCTGTGGGAGCACAAAATAAAATCTTTACCAAAGATGGTCGCATCCTACTCTAATATTATATTATACTCCTTGGGAAGGGATTGAAATAAAGTGGATATAAGTATACTCTTGCCGACACCTGTCATGCCTCCTACAAACTCGTAAAACACAGAATGTTTTGCATTATGGAAACATGTGTTAGGTAAGTTTTTTGCCTTAAATTAAGGGATCTAAGGGAAATAATTGGCGTGAGATTTATAGCGTTGATATTGTTATCCGATTATACATCTGAAACATTGTTGTTTAAGTTTAAGACTCTTTATTAAGAGTATACAACTGGTATTTCTTATTCTAATATCTGCCATTTCGCAGTGCAAAATATCCTTCTCTTAAAATTTACTTTTCCCTGTCATCGTTACTTGTTGCCCTTTGGCGAGTTCTTCCACCGCTTTTACAGAACTTTTACAAACATGAACACATCTAAATATAAGTATTGCAGCCATTTGTATAAAACAAAATATACACACATAACATGTAAAATGACCTCCTGCAGAACGGTCACAGAATGTCTTTGAGTATACATAAATGCTATCAGGGTATTTGTGATCTCCTTTATCGCACTTAAGAATGTTTTCCCAATTTAGGGGTAAAAAAACCACTGCGTGGGTTATCAGAAATAAGATAATAATCCCAATTGTAAGATTCTATGATCTCTTGCACGTCACATTGTAAATAGATCCAGAGCCATAATATTCGATCTGTTACCTAAACCATGCGAGGGAACAGTTATTTGCACTTGTAGCCTCTAAATATAATCACTTGAAATGTTTCCTACTCTACACAAAGGACTTGTGCGTAGGTCAAAGATAAGAATAGAATACGAATCCCACCAATGTTATTTGTTAAGAAACTTTATGAAATAAAAATAGTTTGAAATTATAACTCAGCAAATGTAGACGTCTTTTATTAGAAGGTTCTAACAATCAGTTAAGCACAGGCTATCATGATTATCTGGTCTTTGTTCGTACCTATCTAGGAATCCTTTCAAAAACATGTCAGTTGAATTCTGAGACATAATTTAAGGACCTTGTATAGGTTTTAACATACGAAGTCGTTGTTTTGGTGTGAAAGTGTTAGTGTAAACGCATTTATTGCTAGTTTCCGATAATGCCATTCACCGACAACAATATACGGCTTCCTGGGCTGATACTTCATTGATAATGGACAAAGTTCCAACACTGAACGTTTCATCTGGCATTGCTTTTGAGTGTTTTTGAGTGGGTGTAACTCGACGACGCGACCCTGTGCCCATTGTGACAACGGAAATCGTTTGTCCTTGACTATGACGTGGTCGGAACCTCTGGAACTCGGGCGTAAATGTGCCAGCCTTCCAGAAATGGCGTATCCTTGATTGCTTGATAAGCAAGTGCCCTGCAAAGGACTTGAGCTGCGAACGTTTTTTCTTGGCTTTCTTCTTTGTGGAGGTCTTCTTCTGTATGGCACACACTTGGGGGTTGGGGTGAGTTCGCAGCTCCGCGCACAAGCAGACCCGAGCGCACACTTGAGGGTAGGGGTGAGTTCCCTGGTGGACTCGCCCAAGAGATAGCAAAGGGTCATGTCTTTCAGAAAACCAATGGAGGGAGGATCTTATAGAATACCTGACTCAGGCGCACACATACATACCGAGTATCCGTGCATATAAATATTTAAAATTTTAAAATCAATTCAGCTTAACATACAACTGATGTATTATAATCAGCTTATAATCCTATGTTCTAGCTACTAGAAATATCTTAGAAACATGTTTTCAGAAAACAATTACTGCAACGTTACATGTATCCCTTTTCTCCTTACTTACTGAAATTTAAAAAATCTGAAATTTGAATAAATAACATGAAACATTGACTTATACTTGACTATGCACTTGACAATTTTATTATAGCGCGTCCATGAACGTATATCGATTCTCCATATCGTTACATTTTATTACTTCTTTAAACACGTGCACTGACTTTAAAAACTATAATTTATGGGTTTATGATTTCTGTGCCAGCATCAATACTGACTAAAAGGGTGAGGGGGAATCCTTATCACAGGAGACGACGGATATTGGGTTTTGTGGTGGGGGAAACCATGTTTTTATCACTAATGTGACAGCTTAATAGGCCATAAATCTGTGCCAGAAGCAGCTTTATCAAACTTTTAGCGGGCACAAATACTGAAATAACAAAAAAACAATAGTCCGCTGCGGCGATAAGTCCATAGCATTGGGTAGCTAATTCGCGATCGTAAAAATACCAATTTTAGCGAAATAAACACAGATATCCGTTGTGGCAACTATTTTGCGAGCGGAAAAAATTATAAACATGTTTTAAAGATGCAAAAATTAATTAAAAATTCGGGTAAGTGGCAATCTGCTGGAAAGGCTAACGGATGTGGAATGCATTCAGAAAAAGCTGCCAAGTGGATTGTGTGGCAACCGTACCTTAGTAGGCACAATGCCAAAACGGATAAATACGGACCACCGCGCCGATAAACACAATTACAATTTTTTTTCCCAAACAAAAAGAAAATCACATACTAATTATAATCTAATTTCAGAATAATAATCCTGTAAGAAGAAAACAGAAGACTTCGAAAGACTAGAAACACTGAAAGATTACAACCACATAAACAAGAGAAAGGAGGAAAATACTGAGGGTAAGTGAAACGATTCTTTAAACGCACGTCTGTTATTACTAATAAAAAATACAAATAAAATAGAAATTAATTAACAAAAACGCGGAAAACTGTTGCTAAATTCCCTGCTTCGACCCAAAATTAAATAAAGAAAAAAACCTGAGAAAAATTTAACTATAAAAATGGAGGAAATGAAAGAAGTTTTAAACCGCCTTGATGCTACCATTTCGGCCTTAACCAGTCAGATGGTGAGCAAGAAGGAAGAGGTTAGGAAAATAGGAAATATGGTGAACGTTTTAGAAACTGACTTCGAGCGACGCAACCCGGTGCCAGAGATACCGCTACCATTAATGCGTCCGCGTACGGAGTACGAACTCAAGAAGTCTTCTGCCGTACCGGATTGCGTAAGGGAGCTTGTGACTTTCGAGGGAGATTCCGAGAAATACAACTCTTGGATTAATAGGGCTCAATCCATCATTAACGATTTCGAGGTCGTACGGGAGAAACCCCTATATAGGTCAGTCCTTATTCAGATTAGGCAAAAAATTAGGGGCAACGCTGACATGGCACTCAATGCCTATAACGTGCGGGAAGACGATTGGGCAGAGGTCAAACGTGTATTGGCATTACACTTTGCCGATAAACGAGATGTTGGTACGCTTGAGTACGAACTAGCTCAAATGACCCAGGGAGGCCAAAAACTGGACGATTTCTACTTTAAGATCAATAAACATGTCTCGCTCATAATGAATAAAATTAAGAGCATGAATTATTCTACAGAGATAACCGATGTTTTTCTTGCCGGTCAAAGGGACAAAGCCCATAATGCTTTTATAAGGGGAGTAAACGGCGACGCTTCTAGGCTACTGATAATCCGTAAGCCTGCGGACGTCCACGAGGCATACTCTATTTGCCTAGAGTTACAAAAAATGGAACCGAGGAACCCTGCACCAAGGGCGCCTTTTTTTGGACAGACCTTTAGCCAAAGTCCCCAGAACTATAGACCTATCACACCAAGGTTCCCCCAGACGAATCGGTTTAACAATAACCATTTAAATCATAGGGTACAGATTAATTCGGGACACAACTTTGCTCCCAGCGGAAGCCCGCAGAGCCCGCCAAGATTCCAGGGAGCTAGAGCAATCAAACATGAGTCAAATCATTCAGGCCAAAGTTACAGATCAAATTTTAACTCGCGTCAAGGAGAGGCCGGTGGCATCAAGCGAAGCCCGAGCACTAATTCCAATTTAAACCCCTTCCGTAAAGCCCAAAGGCTTTACCATATCCAGTCCACTCCATCATCAGACCCCGTTCCCAACGAGTGTTATCAACAACATTCTGGTAATAAGGGGGGAGGAGATGGAACACCCATCGCAAGGGGTAGAACATTGCTCTCCCTTGGAGGAGATACAGTGTATTGGCGATGGTGAACAAAATTTTATGACCGACGCCTCTCTAGTATACCATACATAGAGTATGAGACCAAAACAGGGGCCAAGCTACAATTTTTAATAGACACTGGCGCTAACAATAATTTTATAAGCCCCAAGAACTCCGCCGGCTCTATAGCACTACCCACACCGTTTGTCGTTCAGTCCGCAGGGGGTAATGTTAAAATAACGCATTGCATCACTGGACAATTTTTTAAGCCGATTGGGAACAATACCGTTCTCACCTTTTTTGTCCTTCCCGGACTAACATCATTTGACGGCATCATAGGAGACGACACCCTAAGAACTTTAAAGGCCCTGATCGACAGGAAAAATGACCTCCTGACAATAGCACCCGAGTCTGCAAAGGAAGCTTTAAACGCTCTTATTAGCGAGTATTTCAAAATCTTCGAGCCACTCTCACAAGGAGAGGCCGTAGACACAAGCGTTAGGGCTGAGACTCGCACAAGCACCTCAGACCCTATATACACAAAGAGCTATCCCTACCCTACCAACATGAGAGGGGAAGTGGATAGACAGATAGAAGAACTCTTGCGGAATGGGGTCATCAAACCATCTAAAAGTCCCTATAACTCCGCGGTCTGGGTAGTACCAAAGAAACCCAAACCGAACGGAGAGAAACAATACCGCATGGTTATCGATTAAAACAAAAGAAAAGCAGCGATTCAAAGCGGAGGAGGTTGAAGATGACCGAAAGGTCACTATCAAAACAAGGTTGGGAAAAATCTTTCATAAATCCCATTTAAGAAATTAAATTTTTTTTGATCAACAATGCAGTTTGTATTTTTCTCGACAGGGAACACTGGCAACAGTGTATCATAATTCCTCAAAACATTGAAATTTATCTATATAAAAGTGCGTACTGAGCGTTTCACTGACCCATAACCTCCTTTAAACACAAACAAACAATTAAACATTAGTAATAAACAGAAAAACTCAATAATTCAATTCTTAGTTTAAGTTAAACAAAAACGAAAAAAAACCTCTGATAACAGGGGAACAATTAATTAAAACGATATTTAACCACATCAAATAAATTTTTTTTAGTAATAAGAACATACGAATAATACAAGAAAATACCAAGAACACGAACACAAACATTAGGCTTTAGACAAAGAAACTATTTTATTATAAGAATCTACATTTCATGTGCACGTAATCCCCTGCCGACGTTACAAGTGCGTCCACAATCTACGTGGCGACAACCCTCCACATTTTCAAGTATGATGCACCGGTTGTCCCCTTGCAACAAGGTACCGTCTGGAGGACCAATGGCGTTTTCAAACTGGCTCACGTCATCAACCTAGGCCACATGCAGCAACTCATCGACCAGGTGGCAAACGAGGCTATGGTGGTAACCGACCAACGTATCAACGCACTAGTTGGCCACTATCTGCAACACGCTTCAGAAGGAATATCGGGCATGGTTGGCGCACCAACACGAAGACAACGCTCAATCGACTGGCTAGGATCAGCCTGGAAATGGGTCGCGGGATCGCCGGACAAATCGGATTGGAATGCCATCTTGAAAGAGGAGGACAGCTTGGCAAAAAACAACAATCAGCAGATTCGCAAAACACTAAGTTGTTTGACACAACACACGAGTCGCTCCAGAAGTTGAACGATGTTATCGGGAGAGTCAACGCAATAGATGGAGATTTCCACGTGACGACGGCCGTTCTCCATAAAGCAATTATAATAGCGGACCAGGTCAATGAAATACTGAGGGCCTGCCAACTTGGAAAAACTGGAGTGGTCAACACGAATCTCCTGGACCACGACGAGATCGACACAATACTAGCGAAGGTGGACAGCCTCCCTTATCAAAACGTTGTCGAGGCCGTCGAATTCTCTAAACCAACAATCCTGACAAACGGGACTGCTATCTTGTACATCTTGGCTATGCCCAAGGTAGTGGATAGGAGGTACAGACTAATGAGGATCTACCCAACGATATCCGATGGGAAACAAGTTGTTCTGAAATACAACACATTGGCGATGGATCGCCTGGAAACATACGCCCTCTTCGGAAAGTGTATATCCATCGGCAACACAACGGTCTGCCGAGAAAAGGACTTGTTGAAATTGGAGGAAGACGGTTGCATACCCAGACTGTTAAAAAGAGGTCAGGCCGAATGCGACTATCTGATGATCAACCAGGAAAAGGTGGACCTAATCGATGACGGCACACTCTTCCTAACCAACTTCAATGGAACGATATCCACACCAGCCAAGAAGTACAAATTGGAAGGATCGTACGTCATACAATTTGACAACGAAACAATCTCAATCGGCGACCGGAACTACAGCAGCTACTCTTCAGCACACCTTATGGCAATGCCCGCCGTGCTAACCCAGGTAAAAACAACGGGTTACGAGCTCTCGCTGAAATATGTCCACGAATTCAGCATGGAAAACCTAAAGAAGTTATCTGTGATGTCAGATGAGATTTGGATGTCCTTTTGGAGATAGTCATAGCCCTCTCCATTATGACAACGGTATTCATCGTTTGGAAGAAGATAACGCCGACCAAAGGAATCCCCAAACTTCGAGACCCGCCTGCAAAGCTGGAAGCGCAGGATACTCTGGAACCCGCAACCAAAGCCTAATAATCTGTGTGACACAGATCTTGTGGTGGGGAGGAGTTAACACCGGCCAAACGCCCCCTTCCCTTCACCGTTTCTCGACCCGGATACCTGACACCGCGACTTCCCTCATCACCCCACTCAGCCAGCCCGACGACCAGCAGAGACACAGCAGCGGTAGTGCAAACACCAAACGTCAGCGGCGTCAGAGCGACAGCGCAGCGATAGAACGTCAACGACAGAATTGCACCGGCAGAATTGCAACGGCAGTAGCGTGAGAATGGAAGAGCACTGACCGCCCGCTAGCTGCCTCAGCAATACCTGCCGCTACCCCTTCCCATCGCTGCGGCCAACCCAAAATGCAGAGCTAGCACCTGGAGGTTAGCAACTCGTTGGCCCAAATATCCAGAACCGCTGCTATCAGCAGCGCGACAATGGAAGAGCACTGACCGATCGCTAGCTGTCTCAGCCATAGGTTCCCCTACCCCTGCACACGGACGGAAATGCAACACCAGCACCTGGAGCATAGCAACACTTTGGCCCAAAACCCCCAAAACCGCTGCTGTCAGCATCAGACCGCTGCAACCGCTCTGCCAGCGTTATGCAGCCAACAAGCCAGCCAAAGTTATGTTTTAGATTTACTTCGATTTGTACCCCCAAAGCCAGCACACCTTGATCAATTGTTAATAAAACCATTGTAACGTGTAAACACGACTTACTGTTCTATTTTAACGTAGCATCGTTGAAATTAAATTGCGAGCTGCGAAGGACGAAGGGACTGGTAACTGGAAACACGAGAATGCAGATATCACTAACTAGGTAATATCCGGGGGAATACTCCCCCCTCTGGCCATGTCTGGCCATAACTTATATATTCTGATTGATCAGGATCAATAGGGGTCCGTCTGCTTTAATACCGTTTGCGAGCTTAATTTAAAAGCTAGCGACTTAAAACTTTCACAGTCATCCTAAAACATGTGTACGCAGATCAAGTTTGAGAATCGACCCAATCGGACGTCTTTATCCTATAGCTCTCATAGGAACAATCGGATATAACTTACAAAATTCAAGATATTTCGCGCGGTGTAAAAGCTATTGACATGAATCTTTCCAAATCGTATTTCTTTGTGCATACCTTGATCAGGGTAAAAGCGCGTGCCGATCAGACGACTAAATCCTATAGCCCCCATAGGAACAATCGGATATAGCTTGCTAAATTCAAGATATTTCGCACAGTGTAAAAGCTATTGACATGAATCTTTCCAAATCGTATTTTTTTGTGCATACCTTGATCAGGGTAAAAGCGCGTGCCGATCGGACGTCCATATTCTACAGCTCCCATAGGAACAATATAGTGAAAACTGTATTTTAATTCCTGTTGCTATTTTAGTCAAATTTTCATTCGGGAAATCTGCAAGGGTATTAAAACTGCGGCTTGCCGAAGGTGCTGGTTTCAGAAAAACTTTCTCTTACCACTGGTGGGGGAAAATTACAGAATCCGGCTCGAAGGACTAAAATGTTAGAGCCTTCTAATAAAATACGTCTACATTTGCTGAGTTATAATTTCAAACTGCTTTTATTTCAATAAATTCGTATTCTATTCTTATTTTCTTTGTGTAGAGTAGGAAACATTTCAAGTTATTATATTTTGAGGCTCAAGTGGCCTGCACTTACAGTTTACAAGTGCAAACAACTGTTCCCTCGCATGTTACCTAAATAACAGATCGAAAATTATGGCTCTGGATCTATTCACAATGTGACGTGCAAGAGCTCATAGAATCTTATAATTGGGATTATTATCTTATTTCTGATAACCCACGCAGTGGTTTGTTTACCCCTAAATTGAGAAAACATTCTTAAGTGTGATAAAGGAGATCACAAATACCCTGATAGCATTTATGTATACTCAAAGACATTCTGTGACCGTTCTGCATGAGGTCATTTTACATGTTATGTGCGTGTATTTTGTTTTATACAAATGGCTGCAATACTTATATTTAGATGTGTTCATGTTTGTAAAAGTTCTGTAAAAGCCGTGGAAGAACTCGCCAAAGGGCAACAAGTAACGATGACAGGGAAAAGTAAATTTTAAGAGAAGTATATTTTGCACTGCGAAATGGCAGATATTAGAATAAGAAATACCAGTTGTATACTCTTAATAAAGAGTCTTAAACTTAAACAACAATGTTTCAGATGTATAATCGGATAACAATATCAACGCTATAAATCTCACGCCAATTATTTCCCTTAGATCCCTTAATTTAAGGCAAAAAACTTACCTAACACATGTTTCCATAATGCAAAACATTCTGTGTTTTACGAGTTTGTAGGAGGCATGACAGGTGTCGGCAAGAGTATACTTATATCCACTTTATTTCAATCCCTTCCCAAGGAGTATAATATAATATTAGAGTAGGATGCGACCATCTTTGGTTAAGATTTTATTTTGTGCTCCCACAGGCATAGCTGATTTCGGGTTCCGAAGCTCCTTTCTTCAATCCAGGTTCTCTTTCCCAAGCTGGGTCCGCATTTAGGAGCTTAAGTCGAGATTTATTGATCTTACAGTACTTATAATAGACGATATTTGTATAGTCGGCGCAATAATGTCTGTAAGTAAGTTATGGCGAGACATGACCAGAGGGGGGAGTATTCTCCCTGATATTACCTAGTTAACGTTATGACCATCCTCGTATCTTGGGTTTCCAGTTCCTTCGTCCACAACTTGGGTTTCCAGTTCCTTCCTCCACAACTGTAGTAACTGTAACTGTAAGCGTTTTCATACGTTCCAATGGTTTTATTATTATAAAGAACAGTTGTCTGGTTGCCTCGGGGTACAAATCGAAGTTCCTCTCAATCATAATTTGCATGGCTTGTTGACTGCATAACGCTGGCAGAGCGGTTGCAGCAGTCTGATGCTGACAGCAGCGGTTTTGGGGATTTGGGCAAAAATGTTGCTATGCCCCAGGTGCTGGTGTTGCATTTCCGTCCGTGTGCAGGGGTAGGGGTAGCTATGGCTGAGACAGCTAGCGATCGGTCAGTGCTCTTCCATTGTCGCGCTGCTGATAGCAGCGGCTCTGGATATTTGGACCAACGTGTTGATAACCTCCATGTGCTAGCTCTGCCTTTTCGGTTGGCCGCGGCGATGGAAAGGGGTAGCGGCAGAGATAGTTTATTTCAGCAATCTCAGAATCCCAGGAACTATTATCGGGTATTATGGTGGTACCATTATCCGGCAACACCGACTCTTACGACCACTAAGCTCGAAAGACGGTTTTCAGTTTTTGTAGAAAAGCTGATATCTCGGTGGCTCAGATATAAAGAAAAGGTATAAAAAATATTTTCGTTTGCCCTTGTATAACATTTTTGTGAATATTTATCGATATACCAAACATTTTTCAAATCGGAACATTATTTCAACATTATTTAAAAAAAAATGTAGGTTGTAGGCCTGACATGGAAAGTGACGTTACCAACAGTTAGTAATCATGCTTTTTGAAAAAATCTTTTGCTTTTTCCATTTCATTTGGAAAACTTAATATTTTAAAATTGTGTAAAACAGTAACTGGTATCTTATAGACGCGGCACTCGTTTAGAGCGTTTCTTCTTGTTTCACATTTTCTCGCCTACGTCATATTTTTTCTTACGTAGAAGCTCCACTTGTGAGTATTTCGGTTATCGTATTTGTTATCGTTGGATTTTCCAGGCCCGTCGCATAGTCCATACAGTATTTTTAGGTTTTTGAACTCACAGAGGTAATGCGACAGCGAGCTAACCAACCCTGTGCATAAGCACTTAATAACATGGCGTCCGGGCAAATATCGTCTGAAGATATTAGTTTACTTAGATCCCGTGTTTTTGATGAATGTCAAGTTCCAAATGTCGCCATTCTTTTTTTTCCAATAATCAGGATGAATATTTAATATTAAACGAAAAAAAAAACTTCTGAAATGCAGGGCTTTAATAACTACTTCCGAATTAGCGAATTTATTAACAACGAAAGGGAACGATAGGGAGTTCAAACGTTAACTATTTTATTCGACTTAAATATTCTTATGCTATGGACAGAGATAAAGACAAGCGAAAAGCTTTATTGTGTCCCGCTGAACGAACACCGCCCCCTCTGAAGGGACGACGTCCTTCTGGACTGTATCGTTAGAAGCGCCAGTCTATGGATGGCACGCCGGTACGTTCCCTCCGCTGTATTCACGTCCACCACTTGGACCTTACCATCAACGCCGTCGTGCACCGCCACCACATGTTGTCTTCTACTCTGCTTGTGACACAAGACATAGCGCCATCGCGCCATCGCGCCATCGCCGCAAGCCGGTTGGGTTGATTTGGTCCAATAGCGACGACGTTGGAGGAGCCAACAGCGGGCCGCCGATCAGGAAATGCCCGGGGGTTAGGGCCTCACCGTCGCTGGGGTGGTTGCCGACCGTCCGAAGGAACAGGTGCTTTGCAGACTTCACACCTGCTTCCACACCTTCTCCGGAATCCCGCGGCGACTCAACTTTGAAAAGCCAATAAAAAAGCATCAGTGGTGAGGTAAGACACTAACTCTAAGTGGATCGCTTTGGACTCAAAATAGACAAACAAGGCCATGAACGACTTGAACGGTGGCTTGCCACGAATACGATAGGTTAAAAGGCCGGAGAGCTCGAAGTCTGTCTGTTGGCAAGTTCCCCATTATTTGCGTCAAGAGTGGCAGCTTGTATCGAAAGCAGCGCGTGCACGAACGAAATGTTCGGCGACATACTTCTTGAGCTTTGACTAGACATACTTTTCGCGCAGAAGACTTACAAGAGCTCGAGGACAAGCGTGACAATTCGTGCACAAATTCAGTTCTCTTGGCTTAATAATTTCTTCGAAAGGCTTTGAAACTTTCTTACACTTTCGAATGAATCGGAAAACCCACACGAAAACATTCAGAAGCTACAGGTGCTACGAAAAGGACTCTCTTTTCTAAAGCAAACCATTAGGCTCTGTTGTAGCGATCACTGTTAACGCCGACTTTCGTAACTGCATAGACACAACTTCTGAAGCTGATGGGATTTAATCCAAGGCAAAGTGATGTTGGAGTCCGTCATAGGACAACTGTATTTATTGGGTAATTAATTAATGGCCGATGGCACGATTAAGAAGATCTGCTAAAAGGTGAGCTGCACACAACTCAAGGGGAGCTACTATTGATTTGGCTGTCAGTAATGACACTTTTAAACCATATGCTCACATGGAAGCGTCAGAGAAACCGTGTATCTCAACCGCGGCCCTGCGGATCTGTGTGAACGAATCGCGGTACCATAACTTTCGCAGTTGGAGCACAGTTGCCTTAAAGGCCGCAAGGCATTGGTAGCGACTCGACCCAATCTAATTTTCGAAACCACAGCTCATGTAAAATCATTTTTGGACAATAGGGCCACGTAAATGTAATGAAAAGCCGCGCAGTCACCGAGAGTATGTTTCGTTTTGTCGCACGAAGATCCAGAAAAGAATCATCCAACCGAAATTGAAAGTAATCTTTGCCAGGTAACCAAACCACTCCAAGGGTTTTTGTTACGTCTAAGTCAGCCAATAATGCCATAACAGCGCTGTTAGATGCGCAGATCTCTGGGCAGCTTGAAAACCACTTTGCCAATTCAAAACCTGCCTCTTGCAAAACCAGAGAAACATCATCAGGAAGGCTTTGCAAGTTCTCGACGCTTTCGGCGCACATAGAAATCTTTCTCAGCATTTGGATACTTAGATTGCGCCGTCTCTCCAAGTTGCATTAAAAACCGGATCTCCAAAAAAGAAGCTGTCGAAGTTCCATATGTTACGGTATTCAACTTGAAGATCTTCAGAGACTCAGAAGGATCCCGCCTCCACACTATGAATTGGAAGTTTCGGTCAGCTTCGTCGACCATCACATGGCAGTATATCTTTTTAATGTCCGCTGCAAGGGCAAACTTGTGCATTCTAAGCCGAAGCAGCGTAGAATATAGCTCCTCTTGAATAGTGGGGCCTACCTTTATTTTGTTTTAAGAGGCGCATCTCCCTGACTCTATCCAGCCGAGAATAGTTTTTTGTAAGATGGGAAGTTCAGGCCCCAGCTTCATCTGGCCAACTGATTTTTAAATTTTAAATTAAATTAAATTAAATTAAATTTTTAAATTAAAATTTAAATTTTTAAAAAATAAATCTGCGCCGATAAGCTACAAATTTCTTGGGGTACCCTCCACCCGCTGGTGTTCATTACTTGATCCGGATGATTACCAGAAATATTTTGTAAAGCATAAAAATCGGACCACAACTGACTGCTTCCTATTTGCGACTTTACTATTGTGGGACTTTTTTTGTTGCTTGAGCACTAGTTTCATCATTTACTTGTGAACCAGAGTCAAGCAACGTTCGAGCCATCGCAAATTCGCTACTTTTCGTTGATACGCTCAAGATAGCTGTGGCAAGAATAACTCTATCAGATACAGATGAAGACTGTTGCGTGAGCTCGGGCTGCGGAGGAGGCGGCAACGCGAGATTTGTATTAACAAAGAAGATTTAACGAAAATCGAAATTGAAACACACATTAGACAGGGTCGTCCCTGGCAGCGACCAACGAAAAACTTTTATTTCCACTTTTCTTCGGGAACGTATTGTTGGGCTAAACATTTTTTGACTTGCAAGCCTATTCGCCGACGATTTGCTGGAATCGCCTATCCAAAGCCGAACACATTCTCTCCAAATGGGAAACGAAGAATAGTCCGTTACGTGGGAAGTGCTAGTGTCAGCACTTTCTCATAGCTTGACAACGCACATATATAACATGTGCATATGGATCTCTCTCGCGCTCTCGCCTTATGTGTGAGTATAAATATTCTTATATACATAGCCGCTGCTGCCACTCTGTTGATGTATTTGTAGACAGCGCAGCGCGAGCTCTTAGCTTTAGGAATATATTCATATCAAACATTCAATAAAATATAGTCAAACGGAGCACGACGTTTTGTTACTGGAATAATTACTTGGCGACCATGACAGTCCTGTCGTGGTCGCCAGACAATATGGCGACCGTGACAGAACCCGTGAAACTACAAAACTATTTTTGAAACAAAAATAACGAGAAAAAGAAGAAGTTAAAAAGTGCAACAAAAGGCACTGGAAGCGCAGCCGAAGGATGGACCAAGACCCTTGACCATTCCCGAATACCTTCTACACCGGGAGAAGAAGAAGCGGACTAAGTAATTAGTCCACCGCTTCATTTTTTTTAGCACTTGCAACGCGTTTACGCGGGGTGCGATAATTAAGTTCATTAACAACCTATTTCTTTTTCACATAAACTCATCTACTAACGCAACAATTTTTGGTGTAAGCTTAATATAAGTAAAGCTATTGTACCTTGAAATTTGATGATATGTAAACTAAAAGTTGTGCACTTATTAAATAAGTGCTCTCTAAATATCTTATCCTATCTACATTCATAAAAATCTTAATCAAAATCAAAAAGTAAAAATGGGTCTGTGGAGCTCAAAAGAGGAAGAAGTAAAGGACAATACGGCTAATGTGGTAAATAATGTCATAGTTGACAACTCTCCTCTTTTTACCTACATGTATATTTTGTTTATAATAATAACTGTAATTCAGAAGTAGGCATATTCCTCAAATGACTAGCTGAATAGCTAACTAAATATAAATTTAAAATTTTGAAAATGAAAAAAGCGAATAAGAGTTTTCAGTTCAGTCAGTATAATTACGAATCAAAAAAAAAATGTTGTATAGCTGTGTTTATTTTTTCGTTGTTTTTGTTAAAAATAAAAATTGTCTCACAATTATTTTTTGCAAAAATAAGTCTACCTTGATCTATTGACGGTTTAATTCAATTTTTCTTTCGAAAAAATTACTTTGATCTATAAAATTGTTCTTTCAAAAATTACTTTGATCCATTAACAATTCTTTTAAATTTTCAACACAATTATTATGCAAAATCCAAACTGGAAATTATTGAATCGAATAATAAAAATCTGAAGGCACTACCAGAAATTAGTAAATAGAAAATTCCTGCGCAGGCAAAGAAAAATATAAAGTAGATTTGCTAAGGCATAAACTTACTAAAGCTTCTAAGCCCAACGTATACGAAGTCATAAACAATGACGAAATACGTAAAAGAAGTGACCTTGCATGTATTTTCTTACTGCAAGATATGATGTTAGCCATTTATATATTAATGGGATTTTTGACTTATGCCAGTTTCTCCAAAGTCTTGAAAAGCTGGCCGGTATACTAATCAGCAAACACAAATTGGCACCTAGCAAAAAGATCTATGAAATCATTTCAATAGAATCTTTAAAATATAATTGGCATAAATTTGAAAATATACATGTAAGAGAAGCGCTACTCAAGCCGATGACCCTAAAATAAAAGATAGCAACTGTTTACAATACAAAAAAAAAGATTCAATACAATACTCCTTTAAAGATAACTGACATTCCTATTAGTGATTTCGACAGAGTGATAGTAGACACTATTGGTCCACTACGTCCACTATGTGATCTAGCAAAATATGTAGTTACCAATTGCAAATAAATTTACAAAAACTACATCAAAAGCTGTCTTTGAAGATTGTATTCTAAGTGCATCCAATGAAGACTTTCATTACGGACACTGGACACTGTCTAAGCAAAAACAACGGGAAAAAACACACACACACAGCTATAACATATTATCACCAGACCGTAAATAAAACAAAGGAAATAAGCAAAAAAATAAATAAAAATAAAAATAAAAAATAAAATAATAAAAACAAACAGTAAATAAAGTTTCGTTAGTTTTAATTTTATAAACAATTTGTACAAAAATTTTATATAATAATTTATAAATCCCATATCTAAGATAAATGGCCATGCTTGGAATTCATACGGCAAATAAGACAAGTATAAAAAAAATGATAAAAAATTATATCAATGTCAATTTTTGGATTCTAATAATCATTTTTACATTTCAAAATATGTAAAAAAAAATGTTTACTATCATATTATATACTATTGAAAATACCTACATAATATTGCGTTATTTTTCAAAAGGATGGAGATGTAGTATGCACATATTGGCCGACAGAAATACGATCGGTCCAAACGCGCCACAGAGCCCGTTATGTGGGAAGTGCAGGTGTCAGTACTTTCTCATAGCTTGACAACGCACATATAAAACATGTGCATATGGATCTCTCTCGCGCTCTCGCCTTATGTGTGAGCATAAAATATTCTTATATACATAGCCGCTGCTGCCACTCTGTTGATGTATTTGTAGGCAGCGCAGCGCGAGGTCTTAGCTTTAAGAAGATATTCATATCAAACATTTAATAAAATATAGTCAAACGGAACACGACGTTTTGTTACTGGAATAATTACTTGGCGACCATGACAGTCCTGTCGTGGTCGCCAGACAATATGGCCCTAAATTTATCACACTTCATTCTAATTCAACTGGATTTAGAGGTAGTCGACCCTCTTGTAAATACTGCTGTGTTCCGGATATACTCATCATATTCATAATATTCCATCTCTTTTATTTTTAAGCACTCCGATTTCTTTTCAAGCCATGTTGTTGATAAACCCAAGGGGGTTTATCCGCCATAGCCGGATAACGCAACGGAACAAAGCAATCAACAATTAAGTTTAATGTTCTATAAAATATATAAAAAGCAGTCGACATATTGGTACATGTGTAAAAATCGGACCAGTCAAATTCTGAAATAAATTTATTAATTTTTTAAAGGCGACTTTACGAAAACATCGAATTTTCTTATCAGCGTAATTGTTCTTAGGCTTAGTACATAGTCCCATATCGATCGAAAGACCTAATGTTGGATGATAAGGATCTTCAGGGTGTGTGAGAGGTGGAGCTCTGGATATGGATACGGCGTCCGTATTAGAGAGGAAGCACAGATCAAGCAAACGACCTAAAGAAATTGCTATATGATTTATTTGAGCCAGTGACATGTCCAACATGCCAGCAGTAAAGTCGTGATGCGACATAGGTGTTAAAGCTAAAGTGTTATCGTTCATGGACCATCCCACCTGGGGTATGTTGAAATCACCCAACACCACCAGCTGATCCATGTCCGATAACATTGAGAAGACAGACTGAAAGGCTGATAGGTGCCGCTCATATGTCAAGGAATCGGACTTAGACGAAATATAGAAACAAGTGATATACAAATTTAACCTAGAGAATGAAATTTTTACTGTGATAATTTCTAAGTCTCCAGTTTGAAGATTTATCACCTCGGAAACGAGATTAGAGTCCACTAAAATTAGGACTCCACCACCATTTCCGAGGGATCGGTCAAGCCTATTAATTGTGTACCTACAGGGGAAAACTTCAGAATTAAAAATTTTTGGAGTTAGCCAGGTTAAGGTAAACACAATGACCTGTGATGCAAACGAGAAGCAGTAGTTAGTTTTCGCTGGTTCTGGCACACATTTATGGGCTATTAATCAGTCACATTAGTGATAAAAAAAATGGTTTCCCCCACCCCGAAACCCATTATCCGTCGTCTCCGGTGATAAGGATTCCCCCTCACCCTTTTAGTTAGTATTGATTCTGGCACAGAAATCATAAACCCATAAATTATAGTTTTTAAAGTCAGTGCACGTGTTTAGAGAAGTAATAAAATGTAACGAATATGCACGTCAAGTGCATAGTCAAGTATAAGTCAATGTTTCATGTTATTTATTCAAATTTCAGATTTTTTAGATTTCAGTAAGTAAGGAGAAAAGGGATACATGTAACGTTGCAGTAATTGTTTTCTGAAAACATGTTTCTAAGATATTTCTAGTCTAGCTACTAGAAATAGGATAGGATTATAGGCTGATTATAATACATCAGTTGTATGTTAAGCTGAATTGATTTTAAAATTTTAAATATTTATATGCACGGATACTCGGTATGTATGTGTGCGCCTGAGTCAGTTGGTCATTGGTTTTCTGAAAGACATGACCCTTTGCTATCTCTTGGGCGAGTCCACCAGGGAACTCACCCCTACCCTCAAGTGTGCGCTCGGGTCTGCTTAAAAAAAATATACATGTAAGAGAAGCGCTACTCAAGCCGGTGACCCTAAAATAAAAGAAAGCAACTGTTTACAATACAAAAAAAAAGATTCAATACAATACTCCTTTAAAGATAACTGACATTCCTATTAGTGATTTCGACAGAGTGATAGTAGACACTATTGGTCCACTACGTCCACTATGTGATCTAGCAAAATATTTAGTTACCAATTGCAAATAAATTTACAAAAACTACGTCAAAAGCTGTATTTGAAGATTGTATTCTAAGTGCATCCAATGAAGACGTTCATTACGGACACTGGACACTGTCTAAGCAAAAACAACGGGAAAAAACACACACACACAGTTATAACATATTATCACCAGACCGTAAATAAAACAAAGGAAATAAGCAAAAAATAAATATAAATAAAAATAAAAAATAAAATAATAAAAACAAACAGTAAATAAAGTTTCGTTAGTTTTAATTTTATAAACAATTTGTACAAAAATTTTATATAATAATTTATAAATCCCATTCCTAAGATAAATGGCCATGCTTGGAATTCATACGGCAATAAGACAAATATAAAAAAAAAATGATAAAAAATTATATCAATGTCAATTTTTGGATTCTAATAATCATTTTTACATTTTAAAATATGTAAAAAAAAATGTTTACTATCATATTATATACTATTGAAAATACCTACATAATATTGCGTTATTTTTCAAAAGGATGGAGATGTAGTATGCACATATTGGCCGACAGAAATACGATCGGTCCAAACGCGCCACAGAGCCCGTTATGTGGGAAGTGCAGGTGTCAGTACTTTCTCATAGCTTGACAACGCACATATAAAACATGTGCATATGGATCTCTCTCGCGCTCTCGCCTTATGTGTGAGCATAAAATATTCTTATATACATAGCCGCTGCTGCCACTCTGTTGATGTATTTGTAGGCAGCGCAGCGCGAGGTCTTAGCTTTAAGAAGATATTCATATCAAACATTTAATAAAATATAGTCAAACGGAACACGACGTTTTGTTACTGGAATAATTACTTGGCGACCATGACAGTCCTGTCGTGGTCGCCAGACAATATGGCCCTAAATTTATTACACATCATTCTAATTCAACTGGATTTAGAGGTAGTCGACCCAAGGGGGTTTATCCGCCATAGCCGGATACCGCAACGGAACAAAGCAATCAACAATTAAGTTTAATGTTCTATAAAATATATATAAAGCAGTCGACATATTGGTACATGTGTAAAAATCGGACCAGTCAAATTCTGAAATAAATTTATTAATTTTTTAAAGGCGACTTTACGAAAACATCGAATTTTCTTATCAGCGTAATTGTTCTTAGGCTTAGTACATAGTCCCATATCGATCGAAAGACCTAATGTTGGATGATAAGGATCTTCAGGGTGTGTGAGAGGTGGAGCTCTGGATATGGATACGGCGTCCGTATTAGAGAGGAAGCACAGATCAAGCAAACGACCTAAAGAAATTCCTATATGATTTATTTGAGCCAGTGACATGTCCAACATGCCAGCAGTAAAGTCGTGATGCGACATAGGTGTTAAAGCTAAAGTGTTATCCTTCATGGACCATCCCACCTGGGGTAAGTTGAAATCACCACCAGCTGATCCATGTCCGATAACATTGAGAAGACAGACTGAAAGGCTGATAGGTGCCGCTCATATGTCAAGGAATCGGACTTAGGCGAAATATAGAAACAAGTGATATACAAATTTAACCTAGAGAATGAAATTTTTACTGTGATAATTTCTAAGTCTCCAGTTTGAAGATTTATCACCTCGGAAACGAGATTAGAGTCCACTAAAATTAGGACTCCACCACCATTTCCGAGGGATCGGTCAAGCCTATTAATTGTGTACCTACAGGGGAAAACTTCAGAATTAAACATTTTTGGAGTTAGCCAGGTTAAGGTAAACACAATGACCTTTGATGCAAACGAGAAACAGTAGTTAGTTTTCGCTGGTTCTGGCACAGATTTATGGGCTATTAATCAGTCACATTAGTGATAAAAAATGGTTTCCCCCACCCCGAAACCCATTATCCGTCGTCTCCTGTGATAAGGATTCCCCCTCACCCTTTTAGTCAGTATTGATGCTGGCACAGAAATCATAAACCCATAAATTATAGTTTTTAAAGTCAGTGCACGTGTTTAAAGAAGTAATAAAATGTAACGATATGGAGAACCGATATACGTTCATGGACGCGCTATAATAAAATTGTCAAGTGCATAGTCAAGTATAAGTCAATGTTTCATGTTATTTATTCAAACTTCAGATTTTTTAGATTTCAGTAAGTAAGGAGAAAAGGGATACATGTAACGTTGCAGTAATTGTTTTCTGAAAACATGTTTCTAAGATATTTCTAGTAGCTAGAACATAGGATTATAGGCTGATTATAATACATCAGTTGTATGTTAAGCTGAATTGATTTTAAAATTTTAAATATTTATATGCACGGATACTCGGTATGTATGTGTGCGCCTGAGTCAGGTATTCCATAAGATCCTCCCTCCATTGGTTTTCTGAAAGACCCTTTGCTATCTCTTGGGCGAGTCCACCAGGGAACTCACCCCTACCCTCAAGTGTGCGCTCGGGTCTGCTTGTGCGCGGAGCTGCGAACTCACCCCAACCCCCAAGTGTGTGCTGATATCTGCTTGTGCGCGGAGGTGTGGACATTTATTTTTAAGCGTTTTAATGAAAAGTTGCAGTTTTTAACTTACAATCGTATAAAGCATACTATTGGAAAGGGCTTGAAAAATGCTTTCCAATGACACAAAACACACCAAACGTAATGTAATGATTTTGTACTTATATCATCTATACCCGAAAGACAGGAATTGGGAAGCATTTTGTCTGGATTCTCTGGATCTGCAGATGCTGCTCTAAGACATAAGACTGTTATTATATAATATTAAGTTTGCCATTGATTCTAAGCTAGATAAATTTGTAATAAAAACAGGTAGTAACGCAGGATCAAATTTTGTAGACTCTCTTGTACAATTTTAAACCAATCATAATGACTCCTGAAGACGAGTTTGAATTTCAGGATTCATTAAATTGTCACATTTGTAATAAAATATTATTAAATGATAGAGTTAGGGATCATTGCCATTTAACAGGCTTATTTAGGGGTGCAGCTTATTCTAAATGTAACTTGGGGTATAGACTATATAAATTTATTCCAGTGTTTTTCATTGTCATTGGCATTTTATTATTGAAGACTTGGCTAAAATTCCTGGTAGTATTAATGAAATCCCAGTAAATAAAAAACAATATATTTCGGTTTCCAAAACCATAAAAAAACCATTCAAATTAAAAAAATTTCGAAATTCGATTTCTTGACACATTCAGATTTATGCCATTAAGGTTAGATTCCCTTGCTTCTAATTTAATTGATGATCAGTTAAATACAATAAAAACATTTTTTTTAAATGAAATAGAATTCAGGCTTATGCGTAAAAAGGGTATATTTCCTTATGAATATTTAGATTCAGCTAGTCGGCTTGAGGAAACTTCCCTACCATCAAGAGCAGCATTCTATAGTAACTTGACAGAAAAGGAATGATCTCAAGATGATTATGAACACGCACATAATGTCTGGTCACAATTTTCTTGTTCAAGTCTAAAGGATTATCTAGAGTTGTATTTAAAAACTGATGTTTTCCTATTGACTAATATATTTCAAAATTTTAGAAAAATATGTTTACAAATTTATTCATTACACCCTCAGTTGCTCAGTTTTTACTACACCAGGTCTATCTTGGGCAGCCATGTTTAAGACCACAAATATTCAACTAGAGTTATTAGTAGATAATAGCATTTGAGGGGTCTTAGTACAATGTTGTCATAGATATATAATGGCAAATAACAAATACTTAACAGATTTTGATCCAACAAAGGAATCATTTTTTATAATGTATTTCTTCCGTTTTGTCCGTCAAATAGATTTGCATCTAAAGAGGATAAAGTTAAAAAATTAATAGCTGACCTATGGGACAAAAAAAAATTATGTAATCCATTACAGAAATTTTCAGCAATGCATACAAAATGGGTTAATATTAAAAAAGATTCATAGAGGGGTTCGCTTTTTAGAAAAACGTTGGCTAAAGACTTATATTGACTTAAATACTTTACATAGACAGATGGCCAAGAATGAATTTGAAAAATATTTTTTTAAATTCATGAACAACACGATCTATGGGAAAACTATGGAAAATTCTGAAAAACGTGTAGAGGTTAAATTAGTAACTACATGGGAGTCTACAGATGTTCATAAACACGGTCGAAAAAAACATGCTAAAAATGAAATTTCAAAATTAAATACAAAAAAAAAAAATTATACAACTAAAATAAATGAATGAATGAAATAAATAAACTACCATCCAAATGAAAAAACTTTCTGTGGTATTTGATAAGCCAATGTATTTGGGTTTCGCTGCATTGGTCTTATCAAAATGGAAAAATTATGATTTTCACTACCAATAATTTCAAGAAAATTTAGTTTTAAATTACATGGATACAGACTCATTTATCTATACTATAAAAACTGATGATTTTTGTAAAGATATTCGTGCTGATATTGAATCAAAATTTGGTACATCCGATTATTCATAAAGAAGAAGCTATTTATATAATTTTAAAAAATAAGAAGAGGTTAGGGTAGTTTAAATATGAGTTGAATCGAAAACCAATGAGTACATTTATAGGTCTATGCTCCAAAGTTTATAGTTATAAAATAGATGAAGTTGAAAACCCTTATAATAAAGCAAAAGGTTTGAGTTCCAGAAATTTAACTATGGATCATTATAAAAATGTATTAATAACTGGAACTCTACTGTATGGTAGTAGGACAATGTTTAGATCAAGGGCACACAAAATATCAACAAATGGGGTATATAAGAATGTGCTTTGTGCTAATGATAGTAAAAGAAAACGAAAACATAATGAAACAGAGTTTGCAATGTTAAATCACGATGATCATGGTTATCAATATCAATAAAACATCAAAGGTTAAGGGAAAAGGACATTGTGGATAGTATCAATTTCTTAGAACTTGAATATATATTCTTAAGAAACTTATTCTTATTCTTAAATGAACTTAGAAATAAGCTAGTAAATATAGAACAAGAATTATTTTATAAGTCAATTGAATTGGAAATGTTTTATTTTGATCGAGATTGTGGTAAATATAAGTAAAACAAAAATAAATTGTAAAAAACATATAATATTTTATTAAAATTGTTAGTATACACATTATGAAATTGTACATTTATGAGTATGTAAATATATTATTAAATTTTATTATATGTTATACAAGAAAAAAAAAAAAAAAAAAATTAAATATTACATTGTCTTTTAACTTGGTATTTGTACTATAAAATTTCATCTTTATTTACCCAGCTGGCTTCGTCCATTGGAAAGCCAAGCCATTTTACCAAAAACTTCGCTTTAAAATTTTCTCAACTAGAAATGTGTTCGGGAATTCAGTCTTTTTGAGTTCTTCTTTATAAAACCCACCCTGAATCGGATTACCTTTATAATCTTCCATACACCACCAGCTTCAAGATCGACGTCGAAATATCCTACGGTCACAAGTTCGCCCTTGCCGATACCTCTCAGGTGCTTAACTACTGGCTTTAGCTTCAAGCCGTCAAAACTTCTGAAAATGTCCTCTCTCATCAAACACAATTCACATCCCGAATCAATCATGGCTATGAATGTCACTCCTTCAGCTTTCATCTTTTTGTAAATGAGTCCCTTCGCAGCTTTTACTTCCAGTATGTTTGCAAACTCTTTTTAACGGAAATAGATTCTTTATTCTCATCGCAATTTTTAGAGATATGTCCTTTTTTGTTGCACTTGTAACACATTACTTCGCCTTTGCAATCCTTAGCAATATGGCCTTCGCTGTTACACTTGAAGCATTTCCTTTGAAAATTGCTCTGAGTCGGTTTACCTGTCGATTCCCTGTTCAAATTGTCTTTAGTGTTTCCCTTACCCTTCATCTTTTCGTAAATGCTTAATTCGGCTTTAAGTTTCCTAATGGAATTCGCCCGATACGATAAAGAAGAATTCAAAAAGACTGAATTCCCGAACACATTTCTAGTTGAGAAAATTTTAAAGCGAAGAAGTGATAAGGTTTTGGTAAAATGGCTTGGCTTTCCAATGGGCGAAGCCAGCTGGGTAAATAAAGATGAAATTTTATAGTACAAATATATATATATATATATTATAACATACAATTAAATTTAATAAATATATTTGCATACATATAAATGTACAAATTTATAATGTGTATACTAATAATTTTAATAAAATATTATATGTTTTTATAATTTATTTTTGATTTACTTATATTTACCACAATCTCGATCAAAACAAAACATTTCCAATTCAATTGACTTATAAAATAATTCTTGTTCTATGTTTACTTGCTTATCTCTAAGTTCATTTAATGTATTGACATCTGTATTTCTCCCATTTATTATATCTCTTAAGAGTATATTTTTAAGTTTTAAGAAATTGATACTATCCACAATGTCCTTTTCCATTAACCTTTTATGTTTTATTGATAGAGAACCATGATCATCGTGATTTAACATTGCAAACTCTGTTTCATTATGTTTTCGTTTTCTTTTACTATCATTAGCACAAAGCACATTCTTATATACCCCATTTGTTGATATTTTGTGTGCCCTTGATCATAAATATCACTACCATATAGTAGAGTTCCAGTGATTAATACATTTTTATAATGAACTATACTAAAATTTCTGGAACTCAAACCTTTTGCTTTATTATAAGCAATTCATTCATTATTCATCTATTTTATAACTATAAACTTTGGAGCATAAACCTATAAATTCACTCATTGGTTTTCCATTCAACTGATATTTAAAATATCCTAACCTCTTTTTATTAACTTTTTTAAAATTATATAAATCGCTTCTTCTATCTGAATAATTGGATGCATCAAATTTTGATTCAATATCACCACGAATATCCTTATAAAAATCATCAGTTTTTATAGTATAGATAAATGAGTTTGTATCCATGTAATTTAAAACTAAATTTTCATAAAATTTGGGTTTCATGTATTGATAATGAAAATCATACATTTTCCATTTTGATAAGTCCAATACAGCAAACCCAAATACATTGGCTTATAAAATACCACAGAAAGTTTTTTCATTTGGATGGTATAGAACTCGTCATTTATTTTATTTGTACTATGAAAATTGAATTTTTTAAATTTCATTTTTAGCATAATGTTTTTTTCGACCGCGTTTATGAAAATTTGTAGACTCCCATGAAGTTACCAATTTAACCTCTACACGTTTTTCAGAATTTTCCATAGTTTTCCCATAGATCGTGTTGTTCATTAATTTAAAAAAATATTTTTCAAATTCATTCTTGGCATTTTGTCTATGTAAAGTATTTAAGTCAATATAAGTCTTTAGCCAAGGTTTTTGTAAAAAGCGAACCCCTCTATGAATCTTTTTTAATATAAACCCATTTTGTATGCATTGCTGCAAATTTCTATAATGGATTACATCATTTTTTTGTTCCCGAGGTCAACTATTAATTTTTTAAATGTATCCTCTTTAGATGCAAAACTATTTGACGGACAAAACGGAAGAAATCCATTATAAAGGATGATTCCTTTGTTGGATCAAAATCTTTTAAGTATTTGTTATTTGCCTTTGTATATCTATGACAACATTGTACTAAGCCCCCTCAAATGCTATTATCTACTAATAGCTCTAGTTGAATATTTGTGGTCTTAAACATGGCTGCCCAAGATAGACCTGGTGTAGTAAAAACTCAGCAACTGAGGGTGTAATGAATAAATTTGTAAACATATTTTTCTAAAATTTTGAAATATATTAGTCAATAGGAAGACATCAGTTTTTAAATACAACTCTAGATAATTCTTTAGACTTGAACAAGAAAATTGTGACCAGACATTATGTGCGTGTTCATAATCATCTTGAGATCATTCCTTTTCTGTCAAGTTACTATAGAATGCTGCTCTTGATGGTAGGGAAGTTTCCTAAAGCCAACTAGCTAAATCTAAATATTCATAAGGAAAGATACCCTTTTTACCCATAAGCCTGAATTCTATTTCATTTTTTTTTTTTTTTTTTTTTTTGTTGTACTTTGCTATTTATTTTATTGAATCTTCTCCCTATGGAGGCTAGCAATAAGTGTATCAAATCCTAAACCTAATTACTCTAACTAACTGTCATATGACTGATATTATGCTATAGGGGGCCCGAAAGTTATTGCTGGCTGTGCAGGTCGTTGCTTTGTAGACGGGATCGGCTGGGAACCAGGCTTCTTGCGAGGAGATTGGGGTGCATAGAGAGTTTTTCATTGTAGGACGCTTTTTGTTTGTCTATTTCATCTTTTACGGTAAGAATGCCTAGGTCCCTGTGGATGTTTAGATTGCGAATGTACCATGGTGCCCCAGTGATAATTCGGAGGGTTTTTGACTGGACGCGCTGTATAATGTCTATATTCGTTCTGCTGGCGTTCCCCCATAGCTGGGAGCCATATGTCCAGATGGGCTTCAGGGTAGAGTTGTAGAGCAAGACCTTGTATTCCAGACGCAGGGGTGAACGGGCATTAAGAATCCAGTGGAGGCTGTTGGCTTTCAGTTTTAGTTGTTCTTTTTTGCATTGGATGTGTCTTCTCCAGGTTAGTCGTCTGTCTAGGTGGACGCCGAGGTACGTTACATCGTTAACTTGGGGAATCTGCGTGTTATTTAATGATAGTGGATGTTGCTGTGTTGCACCTTACTGCGAAGGTTCTGTTGTATAAATACGACTCAAGAAGCTTATGAGTGTATCCAGGCAAGTGTGTTTTAATTTTGTGCATGAGACCATCTAGCCATACTCTATCAAAGGCTTGACATACGTCGAGGAATATTGCGCTGCAGTATTCCCGAAGCTGAAAGGCTGTCCGAATTTCTGATATTATTCTGTTTACTTGTTCGATTGTTCCATGGTTTTGACGGAAGCCAAATTGATGGGCAGGGATAACATTATGTGCTTCTAGATATGGTATTATGCAGGTTAGAAGACATTTTTCGAACAACTTAGACAAACACGATAATAGACTGATTGGTCTGTAGGATGACGAAATTGTACGGTCTTTTCCGGGCTTCGGTATCATAATGACAGTAGATTTTTTCCATTTTTTTGGGTGGTAGCCGAGTGTCATGATCCCATTGAAGAGCTTACAAATAACCTCAACGGCAGAGTTTGGAAGTTCGGTTATCATTTTTGGGGTTATTTGGTCACCGCCAGGGGCCTTTTTCTGTTTCAGTTCCCCAATGACTTTCGCGATCTCCTTCGGCTGAAACAATGGTGGCAAGGAAATAGATTCAGATTCGATTTGTGGTAGTACAAATGACCCAGTGGCAGGGTTCGGCTGGAAGACGTTTCTGAGATGTAAAGCAAAAGTTTCGGCTCTATCCGCGTCGCTGCGTACCCAGCTGAATTTGAATTTCTTATCGGCGTGACTGTTTCGACAGGGGAGCTCAGATTTGGATGAGCCCTCCACAGAGGATGTTTTGTACTCGTTAACGAGAGTTTTTTAATATACCGCAGTTGTGCCTTTTCTGCTTCTTGCTTTAGAGCGCGATTTAGTAAGCGAGTGGATTTAATAAGACGTTGTTTTGATGATGGCGATCTGTTTGTTTGCCAGGCCCGTCGCAGGCTCCTCTTTTCTAGGACCAGCCGTTCAATTTGCAGATTAGTTTTAAGGTGGTTGGTTTCCATCTCCCTGCATTGTGGTGTTGCTGCCTTCACGAATACTTCTTCAAGAGCATCGGTGGAGCCGTCGATGTCAGCTGCGAGGTTAAATTGAGGGTTTAGTTTGATGTGTGAGCTTACATACTTTTTGTATTTTAACCAGTTGGTTCTGTGCGACGTCAACCTGTGGGGGTCATCTGTAATTTTTGTGCCTTGAAGGAGAGTTATTTGCACTGGAGAATGGTCTGACGACAGGTCCGAAAGTGCTCTGCCGCTTATTAAATTTCGTGGAATATTTTTTGTCACCGCAAAGTCTATTAGGTCTGGGACTTTCCGGGGGTCTGTTGGCCAGTATGTGGGGCTGCCGGGGGAAACGTAGTCTAATTTGTTGTTTGGTTTTATGATTGCATTGTATAATTGCCTTCCTTTGGGAGTCACAAGGCGTGATCCCCAGTGCGTGTGTTTGGCATTATAGTCCCCTGCGGCTATAAAACGATCCCCAAGCAGGTTATAGAAGTTCATGAATTGTCCTTCAGAAATTGAAAAACGAGGTGGGCAGTAAAGAGCGGCTATGGTGAGGTGTCCGTTGCCTGACTGCACTTGAATAGACGTGGCTTGCATATAATTAGTTGCAAAACTTCGGTGAAAGTGGTGCCTGATGCGTTCCCTGATTAAGATGCCGGCTCCGCCGTGGGCTTTACCATCCGGATGATCTGTGCGGTAGAGAGTGTATCCTCTTACTTGGAAGTTGTATTTGTTTGTGAGGTGCGTCTTTGCCAGTAGCATAATGTCGATATGATTATCATTCAGAAACTGTGTTACTTCATGGTTGTGCCGTGAAACGCCATTGGCGTTCCACATCGTTATTCGTAGATTTGCCATCTGTTATTTGGACTGCTTAGCTAAATGTAGCTGTAGCACCATGTTCTGGTTAGGAACCAGTGTTTGCATAGTCGTTTTCATGAATGACATGAATTCCATCATACTTTGTTGCATGGTGATCATCATAGATTCCAGAGTGCCTTGCGACTGAAGTTGGGTCTGTTGAGCGTTTTCTAGATTAGGCTGAAGTGGGTGTTTATCAGTTGACGCATTTTTTCTTTTTTGGGGTCTTCTTTGTTGGGAGGGCAGTTGGCCGAGTTGTGGAAGTCTCCACAAGCTACACAGACTGTTCGAAGTGAACAGTAGGCCCTGGTGTGTCCATACTCCTGACAATTTGTGCATTGCACTGGGCCGTTTCTTTTATGTGGCTCTTACACGGTAATTCTTCGGTGCAATAAGTATTTCAGATTATAGATGGGATGCACTTCATTTTTCTTTATGACTTCGCTATCTGGCTCGAGCTCGACCCTGAAGAGTGGTTGCGGTTCTTTTTTCTGTTCACGATATTATTAACGTTTTTTGCAGAGAACCCTTTATCCTTAAGAGCATCGATAACTTCCTTGGCGGTTACGTCTGGCTCTATACCTTTTATTACCACTTGCAAGCCCTTGCTGCTTTTAAGTTGGTACGTGTAGTAGCTTTTCCTAGCTTCCTCCAGGTATTTGGAAACAGCTCGGTACTGTTCTTCAGATTTGGTCTGAAGCTTGGTTTCATGGATATCCCCTTCTGTGACCGGAACAACATGAAAGTTTCCGTCCCCAGTCAGCGCAACAATTTTGTTTACCAGGGCGTTCGTAATTGGTGGGGGCTTAGGTTTCGGTTGGGTCTCCTGAGCCCGTTCTGATTTATTTACTGCTAGGAGCGCAAATCTATTGCTGTTCGAATTCCCAGGTATTTTATTTTCAGTTTGGACACGGTTTATTTTTGACTTGTTACATACGGCGTTATTCTGCGGGCTGAGCTTACGCTTGATATGAATGTACCGATCAAGTCCGGTCTGTATGGCTGAACCCGCTTGCTGAGTTTTGTTTTGGTCTTGGTTAGTTGTAGTTTCATTTCTATTTCTATTTCATTTTTAAAAAATGTTTTTATTGTATTTAACTGATCATCAATTAAATTAGAAGCATGGGTATCTAAACTTGATGGCATAAATCTGAATGTGCCAAGAAATCGAATTTCGAAATTATTTCCATTTGAATGGTTTTTTTGTGGTTTTGGACACCGAAATATATTGTTCTTTATTTACTGGGATTGCATTAATACTACTAATAATTTTAGCCAAGTCTTCAATAAATAAATGACAATCATATTTAGAAAAAATGATGGAGAAGCACTGGAATAAATTTATATAGTCTACATTTATATATATAGTATACATTTAGAATGAGCTGCACCCCTAAATAAACCGATTAAATGGCAATGATCCCTAACTCTATCATTTAATAATATTCTTTACAAATATGACAATTTCATGAATCCTGAACATCAAACTCGCCTTCAGGACTCATTATGATTGGTTTAAAATTGTACAAGAGAATCTACAAAATTTGATCCTGCGTTACTACCTGTTTTTATTACAAATTTATCTAGCTTAGAATCAAAGGCACACTTAATATTACATAATAACAGTCTTATGTCTTAGAGCAGCATACGCAGATCCAGAGAATTCAGACAAAATGCTTCCCAATTCCTATATTTCGGGTATAGGTGATAGGAGTCCAAGATCATTACATTACGTTCGTAATTCATTCCGTTTTCCCCAAGTGCTCACTACTACCCTAAAAAGGCAAAAATTTCGGTAATTGGGGGTCTCAATATAGACCCTCCCTAAATATTTCGAAAAATTATGGAAAATCACTGGTATAGTTTACATAGTCTACACTCCAAGTTACATTTAGAATGAGCTGCACCCCTAAATAAACCTGTTAAATGACAATGATCCCTAACTCTATCATTTAATAATATTTTATTGCAAATATGACAATTTAATGAATCCTGAAATTCAAACTCGTCTTCAGGAGTCATTATGATTGGTTTAAAATTGTACAAGATAGTCTACAAATATATCTAGCTTAGAATCAAAGGCACACTTAATATTATATAATAAGCAAAAGCTATAGGTATATGAGAAATTAAATTGAATAATTTTGGGCTTACTTCAATATTTCTGGGCTCCAGTACACATTCAAAGTCGGCGTACACGTCGAACGGAACCTCAAGCTGCAGTATTGGGTAAACTCCAGAGTTCGCTTGTGTAATTCCGGAAGCTTGGGGACAAAATGCTTTCCAATTTCTATATTTCGGATATAGGTCATATGAGTCCAAGATCATTACATTACGTTTGGTGTGTTTGGTGTCATTGGAAAGCAATTTTTAAGCCCTTTCCAATAGTATATTGAATATTGAATACGATGAATATTGAATATATTATACGATTGTAAGTTAAAAACTGCAACTTTTCATTAAAACGCTTAAAAATAAATTTCCACACCTCCGCGCACAAGCAGATATCAGCACACACTTGAGGGTTGGGAGTTCGCAGCTCTGCGCACAAGCAGACCCGAGCGCACACTTGAGGGTAGGGGTGAGTTCCCAGGTGGACTCGCCCAAGAGATAGCAAAGGGTCATGTCTTTCAGAAAACCAATGGAGGGAGGATCTTATAGAAACCTGTTCTCAGAAAACAATTACTACAACGTTACTTGTATCCCTTTTCTCCTTACTTACTGAAATCTAAAAAATCTGAAATTTGAATAAACAACTTGAAACATTGACTTATACTTGACTATGCACTTGACAATTTTATTATGGTGCGTCCATGAACGTAAATCGGTTCTCCATATCGTTAAATTTTATTACTTCTTTGAACACGTGCACTGATTTTAAAAACTATAATTTATGGGTTTCTGTGCCAGAATCCATACTGACTAAGAGGGTGAGGGGGAATCCTTATCACAGGAGACGACTGATAATGGGTTTCGGGGTGGGGGAAACCATGTTTTTATCACTAATGTGACATCTTAATAGCCCATAAATCTGTGCCAGAACCAGCGAAAACTAACTACTAGAAGCTTACCGAGAACAAATTAGAAAACTTAATGCGTAAGCCTCTTGTGTTCTGGTACGAAAAATAATGGATGATGTTAGTTTTTTAGGTTGGCAGGAGCGTTTACTTGTGGAAGCTTTACTCGTAAAGGGGGACTTTTTTTCTTTCTTTTTTTTGAACGAAAATATGTTGCGGCCAGAAATTGGTCGAACAGATATTGTCAAAAGCTATCGGAGGAACACGGATCTTAAAAGATGCCACGTGATATTTTCCACCCTAATATCGACTTTTAGTTAAGCTCGAATGTAAGCTAAGATGTCCGATTCGGTCGTATCAGGGGAAAGCCGGGAAACAAAAATGTGTTTCTCTAGAGGAATACCAATCAAGGGCTTTAGTGGGGCGGGTGGTTTACCCACGCTACCAGTGGGTGCCGGTAAACTGGACCCTAAGTTCCTCTGGTGAGTCAATGGTAAATTCTTTTGAGCTTGTAGAACATTTGGCACATTGCGACTACCTCGGACTGCTCATCGGACAAATGCCTACGCACCTTAGCAACATTTTCGGGGTCCGAAATATGGGCTGTTATGACGATTGAAGTGGTGGATGGCAGCGGTGACAATGAACATTGAATTGTTGAGCATCAGACGGAGGGAGAAGGTAGTTATTCGCATTACTGGCGGTAACCGCCAGCGGCAAATGGGTCGTTTTTTTGCGCTTAGGAGACTCATTCAACAGTTGTAAATTGTTGAACTGGGTGTCCAGCGCAGAAAACATGTCGTTAGCTTTGCGAAAAGCAACCAATACCTGACCTAACCGATTTTTAGTCAGCCGCATAAACGATCTAATTTCCCTCTGGGCCTCACGATATCTGTCACAACAGTAGTGCAATCCAGAGTCGGAACGACGATCCGGAATGGTGCACACTTGGAGTGGGCAATGCTATCACACAGCCAACAGTGGACGCTTACTTGGTCAACTGACACAATTTTATTGCATTTTTTAACGCAACAGATAATATCGGACATTTTGGCAAATAATTAATAAAATGTAAACCACTGTGCCAGAAAAATATTATAGGGAAGGGGAAAGATACTTTGAAAGAAAAAGTTAGAAGCTAGAGAGTGTTAGCGAGGGAGTGCTAGCGATAGTTACGAGGCGTTATAAGAGAGTATGAGTTGTATAAGAGCAGTAAGCAGTGTAAGTTACGGGGAGAGAGGGAGAGAGAGTGTGTTTTCAAGAGCTACAAGCCGGTGGGAGATGCAGAAAAGAGATATGGAGGTGTTGTGCTAGAGAGGTAAGCGGTGATAGTTCCGTTACTATTAGGACAAAGTAAAGTAAAAATATGTTAGAATACAGACCACAATTGTTGTAATTCGCTTGGAATAAAAGTATTATGCAACCAGATAACAATAAATGCACTGCACGACGCGGAATCGAAAACAGATTTTTGAAGTAGATAAACGTTTGCAAAACCGTAACAAAAACGAGGTGATTTGAGAATAAATGCAAAGATTAAATGGCTCGAGAACACGCAAAAGCCAACAACACAACCGTTCGTTTTGAAAGAGAAGTGAAGTGTCTTGTGACGCAAAAGTACCTATACAAACGTATGTTCCACCAAATTCCACATTCTAGCAACATTTCTGGTTGTATCCCTCTTGATGCAACGTCTGCTGGGTTGTCTTCGGATTTAACATGTCTCCTTTCTAAGCTTTCGTATCTCATCAGTTCGTCGTCGAATAAATTTGTCTATTTTATTCCCACTTTTAATCCATGACAGTGTGACTGTTTAACCCGCCATATGCATTTATTTATTCTTACTGGAGACAACCAGCAGGGGATCATAAATCTTTGCAAGATTTGCATAATTAAAATTAAATTCGGGGTTTTCTTTAAAATTTATTTATTGAATCTTCTCTTATTTTTTAAACTACCAATAAGTTTACGAATCGTAACATTAAAATTAAAAATAAGTCTGCATTCTGGTTGCGCATGCCTCAAGTCGGTCGCTGGGAGGGTAAGTCATTGCGACGAAGACGTGATAGGTTGCTCCACCTTGTTAGAGCTCTCGCCAGGTGGTTAGTGTCCAACCATAGCTTGATAAAGTAATTTTCCTTCTGTTCTGCGATCACTATTTTGATTGATAAAATGTTTAGGTCGCGATGTATGTTTTCGTTACGAACGTACCACGGTACCCCGGTGATTGATTTCAAGATCTTTGACTGAGCTCGCTGGACTATGTCATGCCGTGTGCTTGTCGGGATGCCTGCTGGGTAGAAGACATATAATCTTCGCCCTAGCACGCTACCTTGAGGAACTCCAGCTCCAACAGTAAGACTCTAAAAGCTTGAGGATGTAGTCTTGATCTTGTACATTAGATCTTCTAGCTAGACTCTATTAAACACTTTAGAGACATCTAAAAATACAGTACAGAAGTAGTTGTACAGAAGTACTGTTGTATTTCGAATCCGTTCGACCTGCTGAATTGTTACATTCTTTTCAAGAAACCTAAATTGGTGTGACAATGTGTGTCAATAATTATTTTTAAAAAGTTTAGATAAGCATGAATGTAGGTTTATAGGTGAATACGACGTGGGAATTATGTGGTCAAGTGCAAGTGCAAACAGCGCAATATGGGAACTCAATGAGTTATGAGGTCGCAGCCCGGGGATTAGATAGGATTCAGTTGATTTTTGATGATGTTAACGATTTCGTTTGGGCGAAACTCAATTGGCTCATGTTAAGGCAAAAGCTCATATGGTAAAATCGGCAAGGTAAACGCACTAGTGGCAGGATTTCGTTGGAACAAATTTTTAAGGTGGTTGGCAAACGTTCTGGCTCTTTCTGCATAGCTGCGCGCCCAGTCGCCTGTAGGATTTCGCATCCCGGTTTCTTTCGGTGAGCTCAGAGTTGGGTGAGCTCTTCATAGTGAGTATTTTGTACTTGAAGATGACAATGTTCTATGTAGCGGCTTCTTTTTGCTATAGAGCTTTAGTAAGTTGACGTGAGGTATGCATATCACAGTATCAAAGTTGCTTTTCGGCTTCTCCGGCTATTGATGCTGCTGGGACGTGTTCGGTACGGAGGCAGGGGTAGCCACTCCTGATTTTAAAGCGCTTGCGTATGTCACATTTTGTCTGAGTTTATGGGTCATAGTGAGGATCAATCAAACCTGCCTTCGAACTAAATATATCATCTGCAGTGACAGTCTTTCCACCCTGCAAGGAGTCCGAAACTTCTACAAAAACAGCAATCTCCTATGTGAAATTCGTCACCTCTGCATACAAAATAGCGCCAAAATAAAGCTACTATGGGTCCCAGCGCATATAGGAATATCTGGAAACAAGTTAGCCGACAAAGCAGCACCGAAATATCCTGCGTCGTGCGACAGAAGGGAATGCGCCATTATCACTGGATTAAAAACACGAAACTCACACACAAGCACATATTAAACGGCGAAAGACGGCAAAGCTGTCCTAACTGTGGGGAGGAACTATCAGTCAAACATATACAAGATTCATGCAGACAATATCATAAGCTTAGGATCAATTAGATCTTTCCGATTTATTTGTTATTTCCCGGGGGGAAGGTCGTTACGCTGTAATCGAGTATGGGCGCTGAAACTAGTTTATATTTTTTGCTTTCAATTTCTTCCTTAACGGACGACGTTCTGTGTGAGTAGATCGGAAAAACTTGTTACGTCTATTTGGACGTACGGAATATTAACACAGATCTTAAATGCCTGGCTGAGGCCAACATGAAAGTGGCACCAGTGCAAACAAAATTCATTAGGGAAAGCGGTACATTTTTGGGGTTTAATGTTACATGCAGTGATGCCAGAAAAGGTACGCACCAGAGAACGGGAATGGAACACCGAAACATTAAGTGCACCCGAATCATTTGTGCATTTTCGGCACTTAGAGTGTGATCGGCACCCAAAAATAAGGGTAAGTGCCTTGCACTGCTCATTTCGAATGTGCTCTTGCGCACCAACTATTCTATTGCGCAGACACCCAAAACACTTATAGCAAAAGAAGGGAGTGTCTGAAACACCCATGTTTCGGGATGAGTCATTCGGGTGTCTTCAACTGATATGAGTGTTTCGGGTGCCTTTAGCTGTACTGCATAAGCAGGTCATTAAGGATTGACCAAATAATTTCGGGTGTGTTACTCTTTTCTTGGTGTTCGTGCGACAAACACTCGAAATGTATAAGTGTGATTCGGGTGCCGAAAAAAGACACCCTTGACGTTTTCTGGTACTCACCATTCAAGAGTACACTGAACCAAAAAATGTTTTCAGCCTCAGGTTTTTTTTAGAGTTGACAAGTTTCTATAAAAGTTTTGAAAGAGATTTCGCATCCATAGCTAGACCACTTACCTCTGTACTCAAGGGTGAGAATGCCACGGTTACCAAACACGTGTCAAAAAAGGTGTCTAGTGAAGCTTCTGAAAGGTCGCCCATGAAAAATTTTGTCATCAGAGGAAGCTATACTATCGTAATCAGAATTTAAACTTTCTTCCGACTTGACCACCGATACGCCTGCGAACGGTATCGGTGCAATCGTGTCTCAAAATGGCAGCTGAAAACCACAAACCGCTACCATTGATCCAACAACTGGGTATCCGAAGCGGTCACAGAAAGAATTCGTATGAACTACACACGCATCGCTTTACAGCCTGGGATCCCACGATACTTGCGCCCAAAAGCCTACGCGCGGGAGGTGTAGAGAGATGCAGAACGTAAGCCAGCGGGTGGCTGCTAGCCTTCTAGAGCTATCGAAGTGAACGGAACCCTATTAATCAGCGAGAGCCGGGAGCAAGTAAATGCGTATCTCCATCGGTGGCTCCGGTCTATTCCAGCGAGTGTTGAGAGGTCAACGAGTTGCACAGGAAATACCACGCATGACCGATGGATTCAAGATGACCCAAAACGGTCATGGTTATAAAGGGATAGTAGTCAAGGGGTAACAGCAGGTCGTACCTTTCCCTGGTTGTTTTTGGTTCCCCCTAGAGTACAGCTAAAACTTCGGGTACTTGCACTCGAACAATCTGGGCTTATTTCACGTGTGACGCAGATTCCGCCGGCACTGTTACATAACCCGCCGGCCATAGGAAAGGCGCCCCCGAACGGAGCGTCTGCTGTCAATCAAAAACAGGCCATTCACCGGACTTTGACCCGGTCGCACCACGGCGATATAGACGACAGCGTGGGACCGCCTTTACGAACATTATATAATTTATTCATTATTTAATGTTCAAGAATAATTTATATTATATAATTACTTTCAATAGATGAGGAATTTGGCCTCGGCATACTTTCAAACAAGCCACGGATCTACAATGGTCAATGTAGTCGGGAGAGCACCAGTAGACGACATTTATTTATTTTGCAGTTCATCAAATTTATAAATTCATCCATAGTCGTTTAACAATTTAGGAGCTGGACTCAAAAATCTAATAGGTTAGCTAAATAAGGACCGTTAATAAGGCTGTATGTATTCATCTGTAAAATGGTATAATGTATATGATCGAAAACACTGATCGGTAACTATAGGAGTTAACTTTGAAAGGCTTTTCAATAAGGTATATTTTTTAACATTTAATTTATTTATTGGATCTTCTCTACGTGCTAACAAAAAGTATACAAATCTTAACTTAACAATGGTATTTAAATTGTATAAATGTCCATGGTGTGGCAAGGGGGAAGGTAATTTCGCTGTAATCGGGTATGGCCGATGAGCCTACTGAGCTATCTAACTAGTAGGTTTGAGTGTGATGATAATCTTGTTCTTTTAGTTCATTTTTTTGCTCTCAATTTCTTCCTTGACGGGTTTTTGACCAGATCATTGTGGATGCTGGTATTGCAAATATATCAAGGGTACCCAGTGATAATTCTCAGAAGTTTTGAGCGGAAGACAAAGTGTTGTCAGCGAAAGGTTGATATGACTGTTTGGTGCATCGTGGAAATGTCTACTGTGTACATAAGGTTAGGACTTGATTTAATGGTAATGGCAGATGGGGTTTAATGATATTTTGTAGGGGAAAGGCAAAAATGTTGTCATTTTCTTTGTCGCTGCGCGCCCATTCACCTTAGGGTGTCCCAAAAATCATATTTTTTTTAACGCATACCCTCTTGTTTGAATGATTTTGAAAAAAATTTAAAACGCAATTTGGATAACGATAACCCGAGCCGGCTTGCATTTTAACTTTTCGATACTTTATTACTACGGTCGACTCGTTCTAACGGTCAATGTGCAATTGCTTATATAGACATTCTTTCACATTCTTCAAACACATAGTTTTCGTTCGGTCAACATGTCAGCGGAATTACGCAGTTCTAAAAAGAATATATTCTTAATAGGTGATGCAAAATACCAATCGACAGATTCACATATTATTATTATTTTTATATTATTATTATTTTTATATTATTATTATTTGTATATAATTATTATTTTTATATTATTATTATTTCTATGTTTGGAGGAGGTTATGTTTTTTCAAAGCTGATTCGTTTTTATTTGATACAGGATTATTATTCTGAAATTAAATTGGAATTAGTATTTGTGTCATTTTTTTGTTCAAAAAGAAAAAACAAAATATTGTATGGAAAGTTCCGTTTGGGCGTTGTGCTTTTTTTTTAAATTAATGATTTTTCTCTTTTTTAATTTTTGTGTAACTGTGTTTATCGGCGCAGTGGTCCGTATTTGTCCGTTTTCGCGTTTCGCCTACTAAGGTACAGTTGCACCACAATCCACTTGGCAGCATTTTTTTTGATTGCATTCCACAACCGTTAGCTATTCTAACAGATTGCCACTTACACGAATTTTTACATATTTTAATTAATTTTTGCATCTTTAAAACATGTTTATAATTTTTTCCGCTCGCAAAATAGTTGCCACAACGGTTATCTGTGTTTATTTCGTTAAAATTGGTATTTTTACGATCGCGAATTAGCTACCCAATGCTATGGACTTATCGCCGCAGCGGACTATTGTTTTTTTGTTATTTCAGTATTTGTGCCCGCTAAAAGTTTGATAAAGCTGCTTCTGGCACAGATATATGGCCTATTAAGCTGTCACATTAGTGATAAAAACATGGTTTCCCCCACCACAAAACCCAATATCCGTCGTCTCCTGTGATAAGGATTCCCCCTCACCATCCTTTTAGACAGTATGGATTCTGGCACAGAAATCATAAACCCATAAATTATAGTTTTTAAAATCAGTGCACGTGTTTAAAGAAGTAATAAAATGTGACGATTGTGTCATGATTCGTTTTCCGACCCCCCTATCCGTTATTTGGGAATATTGACCCTAATTAGGAGGATTGGGAACGTCGTAAGATGTTGAACTTTCTGAAAACACACTGTCAAATTCTATATATGTAAGCCCCTGTCTACGTGTGTGCGTGTGTATGGTTGAGTGGGAACCCCAGATGTGTGTGGAAACATGACATGTGGAACCGACATGAGGAAGATCCATGCTCGCACCGTAATAAAATGTATGTTTTAGTATTTCTCTCTCTATTCCAACACATAGATAAAAAGGATACAAGAGGTTGCGGTTTTGTGTGTGTAGTCATTGTTTCACAGCGCTAAGTAATTTCACCCCTAATAAAGATCATGTTACGGCACCAGGGTGAGTTCCAGGGGTAGTGTACATCAGAATAGATGAGTGTATATGTGTACGTGCCAAGTGAGTCTATATATATGTATTTCCCTTCCCTTATTCATAAAAAGTAAGAAAGCAAGTTTTTTTTTTCATTTCACATAATACGTTTACCATATTTTATTTCATATTTATTTATTTTGAACAACTTTTAAAAAAAATGTAGAATTTTGTATGCATTGTTTAAAGCACAAACACCACCTTTGACATGATTTTTACAATAGGGAAATCTGTTTCCTCTAAACTGGTTTAATGACGGACAGTGTATGTCCTCAAAAATGTCCTTTCCAAAAATTGATTGTAGAAAACGTTTCTTTTTCATTCCCTTACAGATAATTTGTTTTCCAATAGTTATTGCCTTAAGATATCGTCGCGTTTGCGCAAAACTTTCGCCTCCATCGTTCCAACAAATTATATGATGCGTTTTTGTTAATTAGTTTGCAGTGGTTTGAGATTTTGTATTTAATAAAGTGAAATCATATGGTGGTTCTATAATAAAAATATTATTCAAGTTTGGTTCCTTTTCAACTACTATTCCAATTAAGAATAAATTTATTGTTACTGTCAAAGAAACCTTGAATATCAATTGATATAATATCTTTAATCATTTTTAAACAATATCAAACAACTCGTTGTACTAATCCGTTTAAGGGATTATATTCAACTAATCGATCGTGTATGAATAGGCAATAAGCTTGGGTATTTTCGTCACTTGGTGTCTTCAGTTCAGTTGAAATTCTCACGTCAATAGGACCAGATTTTACTGTATTTTTTCTAATAATTCCTTGAAAGTTGAGGTAACTTTCATGAGGGAGTACATACAAGTCTTGATTTTGGATAGTAATTCGAAATTTGTTTCATTAAATTTTTTCGAAATACTCTCATCCGAGTAAACTTTTCCTCGAATATTTAAAATTTCATTCATTGTTTTCTTCTAGTATATTTTTATTAATTTTTAACTTTGAAGCCTAGAGACTTTAAAAATAATTTATTTTTTAAAGTTAGTGATCTTCTTTTTAGAGTTGATCCTCTTCCTATTGCTTTACAATTAGTAATGCTTGGTTGAGTGTATGAACCAGGTCTTTTATTATAAAGAATATGCATCCGAATTGATACGTTTTCACCACGTAAATTTACCAAATCTCCGTTTTGATCTACGATGCGTATGGAGAGTGTGCTTATTTCATCACAGTTGATTGGCAAGAAAATAAGATTATGTGGTGTCACATACATTTTATAGCCAGGAGGAACATTTATACTGAATTCGTGTGACGTACGTGTAACATTCCAAACGAATAGTATTAATTTTTAAAATTTTGACAGTCTGATGTGATATATATGTTTTTGTTGGGTGCGGCTCTAGAACTCTTTCATCAAAACCAAAAAGTTGACCAATTGATCGTGTGCTGGTTAATTCTAGTTGAAAAGTATTGTTGTTGCTTTCAATTTTAAAAGATTTTTCAATACTGTAATCTTTAAGTTTTTTATAAATATAATCAGTTATATGATTTAGTTTATAGGATCCAGTAGGAATTGCGATTACATTAGTTCCAATGTGGAAAAGATTGTTTTTCGTCTATATTGTCTAATTGTACATATTAAAATCAATTAATGCACACTCAAAACGTCCATCCAATTCGATTGGTGGAAAGTAGTTTGTATTTATAATAGAACTATTTTCATTCAAAGACAAGGTGACTGATCTAGACATAATGAAATCTGTTACTAAACTGTCGAAATGTTTGTTTTTTAGTCTATTTTTATACCAAATCTAATAACTTTTTAAATCAAAATAAACTGATCAAAACCTTTTCTATATCTTCCATTATCCATATCGTTATCTTTACTTGTAAGCAAGTATCCAAATTTATCCTCCCAACATCTTTTACAAATTTCCACGAATGTGTCGTCTGTATTAATATGATCTCTATATATGTGTCGATCAACAATATTCTTATGACGACCCATACAAATACGATCTTATGTTGTCTTCATTTTCACAAGCTACATAATCAAATAGCATTATAGAATTATTTTTTGCTTCACTGGAGTCTAATACACAATCGTCATGAGAAAAAGAATGATATCCCATTCCTTTAATAGGTTTTATTAATTTTACCAAGTACTAATATTTAGGTTGATATAAACTCTTAGAAAGCACATAAATATTCTCGAATAATTTATACTGAGCATAATGTTGGTTTTACCACAATTTGAAGGTCCAACAATAAGAGCTCTTATTGTATTTGGTAAGAGAGAACTTTGTCGTGGAGGTTGTTTATTATCGTTTTCATCGTTGATATTTCTAAAGATAATTGTTTGTTTTTGACTTATTTAACGCATTCTTTAAGCTAATGCACCTCCATCGATGAGAAATCTGTGATGATTTAATATATAATGGAGGATCGTTTTTATAATCAACTCATTAGTCTTTTTAATTGTAAACGAGGTGGTGAACCACCACTCAACCCCTTAATTAATACAATACCATTTGAAGCCCATATACCAGGATATAAATTTTGTGGGCCAGGTACACCGCTAGAAAAACGTTTGAAACGAGATCAAGGAATAAATAAACTGGATGAGGCTTGTAAAGAACACGATATAGCACATTCCCCTATATGAATTTACATGAACGTCACATTGCAGATTCTATATTAATTGACAAAGCTTTGCCACGTCTAAGAGCACCAGACACTACTCTTGGTGATGTTGGTGGCAGCATATTTGGTGACCAACATTATGAAAGCAAAGAAAAAATTTAGGAATGGGAATATCAAAAACAAAAAAGAAATGTAAAGAGAAGACGACGGGAAAAAAGTAAAAATGACGAATCTTTCGACTGTTATTAACGCTGCTACTAGAACATTAAAAAAACAAAAGTCAGTTCAATCGATAATGGGTTCACAAAAAACCTGAAAGTAGCAAGAATAATAAATGTACCAAACATGGGTGTTTTTTTTACCAATCGTACCTTTTTGACTGCTCTAAGTGCCCTCGGTAGTTTAGTGGAAGTGCAGCCATTGCAAAAACAATAAATAATGCTAGAATGGCGAAAGAGGATATGGGGAGAAGAAACGACATAATAGAAAAATTGAAAGTGTTGCTCTAGAAGAAGGGTTATATTTCAAACCTTATAGAACAGGTTATGGATTCAACCTAAAACCATATAGTAAGGGAAATGGTATTAAGAAGCGAAAAAACTAATATGTCAGCCACCTAATTGACCACTTTCAAATATAAACAAAAATATAGCCCAAATTTTGGTATAAAAATCGGGACGGCTTACTTCAAAACGTAACAATGCAGAAGTTGTACAAGTAAACAAAAAACAACTGATTAACAACAACAAAAACAACTGAACAATAACAAAAAAACTGATTGACAAACAAAAACAACTGCAAAACAACAAAAAACAACTGTTTAACAGTAAAAACAACAGAATAAAAACAAAAAAAAAATAATGCAAATAATTGTAAACCTGAACTTGTGCTAATGCTTACTAAAAACCTAGATGATGTCTTTGAAAAAAGAGATTGGAACAAACATTTAAATTAGAAATGACCAATATAAGTTGGAAAATTCCTCATGTGACACCTAGTGACATTGCAAAAATTAAGATGTATGATATTATTAAAAGTGGTGTAAACCTACCTATTGCATTTCGTAGTTGGGACTCCTACGTTAACCCAAAGTTAGGACAAGGAACACAACACTGTTGGAATAAACTTTCACCAAGTGACGAAAATACCCAAGCTTATTGCCTACTCATACACGATCGATCAGTCGAATATAATCCCTTAAAAAATTTAGTACAACGAGTTGTTTGATATTGTTTAAAAATGATTAAAGATATTATATCAATTGATATTCAAGGTTTCTTTGACAATAACAATAAATTTTTTCTTATAGAAATTGGAATAGTAGTTGAAAAGGAACCAAACTTGAATAATATTTTTATTATAGAACCACCATATGATTTCACTTAATAAATACAAAATCTCATACCACTGCAACAAAAAAGCATCATAAAATTTGTGGGAACGATGGAGGCGAAAGTTTTGCGCAAGCACGACGAAATCTTAAGGCAACAACTATTGGAAAACAAATTATCTGTAAGGGAATGAAAAAGAAACGTTTTCTACAATCAATTTTTGGAAAGGACATTTTTGAGGACATACACTGTCCGTCATTAAACCAGTTTAGAGGAAACAGATTTCCCTATTGTAAAAATCATGTCAAAGGTGGTGTTTGTGCTTTAAACAATGCATTCAAAATTCTACATTTTTTTTAAAAGTTGTTCAAAATAAATAAATATGAAATGAAATATGGTAAACGTATTATGTGAAATGAAAAAAAAAAAACTTGCTTTCTTACTTTTTATGAATAAGGGAAGGGAAATACATATATATAGACTCACTTGGCACGTACACATATACACTCATCTATTCTGATGTACACTACCCCTGGAACTCAACCGCATGCAACGCGTGCGCAACGGGTCCCGTAACATGATCTTTATTAGGGGTGAAATTACTCAGCGCTGTGAAACAATGACTACGCACACAAAACCGCAACCTCTTGTATCCTTTTTATCTATGTGTTGGAATAGAGAGAGAAATACTAAAACACACATTTTATTACGGTGCGAGCATGGATCTTCCTCATGTCGGTTCCACATGTCATGTTTCCACACACTTCTGGGGTTCCTACTCAACCATACACTCGCACACACGTAGACAGAGGCTTACATATATAGAAATTGACAGTGTGTTTTGAGAAAATTCAACCCCTTAAGACGTTCCCAATCCTCCTAATTAGGGTCAGGAATACATTTCAATATTCCCAAATAACGGATTGGAGGTCGGAAAACTAATCATGACACAATCGTCACATATTATTACTTCTTTAAACACGCGTTTTTCAACCGGACCACACACGACGGTTGCGCCCTCGCTCTCAGAGCCAACACTTCGGATAACAGCAATTGGTCATCTTCTGGAATTGTGGCATCAGCCTCGATGCCCGCCAATCATGACAAAAAATTCTAGAATTCAACAATTCTAGAATTTCTAGAATTCAACAATTCCAAGAACTGTGTCATGTCTCATTTTTCATTCTGTCTGTGTGCGCATTTTTTGGCAATTCTGAATGTCATTTTGAACAGAAAGAAAAAATGTTGTTTTTCTTTGCAATCCTTTTGAAGTATTTTTGTGTACTTTTGGTTTCCATGGTTTTTATGCAGTTTTTTCGGGCGCGTTGCACACCTCTCAGCGTTTCTAGCAGACTGCCACACTATTTTATTAGTTTCTTTCTTATTTTGTTTGCCGCTCGCAAATTAATTGCCGCCGGTTGTTTATATAAAACGACATCTTACTCTCTCAAAGTCAGCTGCCGCAGTGCATAATCATTTTGTTATTTTTATTAAATTGAACATTGGAAACATTTTGTATTGACAGTGTGTTTATTGTGATTTAACTCTGATTGAATCGTAGCATAGGCAACTTTAGCACTCGCGGTCATGCCATCGGTAACCCGCCGGTCACCGCTTAGATTTTTGTTCTTATTTGCTTTTCCTTCACATACACAGCAAAAATTCTTAACGCACACTGAAAAAAAAGTGGTTAGTTAAAGTAGTTGTTCCTTTGGTTCCTGGTTCTCAGTTAACTCGTCTCTTCCCGTCTTGACCTAGGTTTTTCTATTTAAGGTTTTATTGGTTGAGATCAAAAGTCGTCCTCTTATGTCGGGGGTACGATTTTAAGTGACTCGCAGAATATTCCTGGCAGGGCGGCTGCGGAATTGCCGGTACCCAATAATTCTGCCGCCGTCGTTCTGTCGCTGAGCTGTCGTTCTCCCGTTCGGTGTCTCCATCGCTGTCGCCGCGGCGTTGTCGTTGTATATCTGCTGCTGCCTCGCTGCCGGTCTCATAGCTTGACACGTGGATTATGGTAGCCTTTTGAGTGGCCGAGAAGGGTGAAGGAAAGCCGGTGTTAACTTACATAATAATAAATAGCAATAAGTTCCGTGTATATAAATATTTTTTGACCTAAATAAACTCGATTTTTTAGTAATCTTCAATACTTATTGTTTACAGAAATTTAGGTATTATGTTCGATATCAAGTTGGCACGGTTTTCCTGATTTAATCGCTTTAATATTTGTGTTCTAAGTTCATAAGGCCATTTGGAAAGAAAGGTATGCGATTATAATTAGAAAACAAAATCCCACCTGTTACCTTGGGACAACCTAAACACCTAGATCGGGTTCGACTGGTGGCTGTATTTCTGGCCGAGTTCTCCAAAGCTGAAATTTTTTGCAGGTAGGAAAATATTTTTCTATGTGGGCCAATTTATCTTGGTTTTTTAATTTTTTGATTGTTCTTAACAATTGACGGGAAGCTGGCTTAAGTCTTTCTTTAGAAGCTGTACTTGGCAACAGCCGTATAAGCCGTCGGTGGACCTGGCGATCTCTACAGAGTCGGCGGTTTTCCTAAAGGAGCGACTCAATCTGCCTATATAAGCGTATGTTTCTCCGGTTCGGCGTAGGCACTTTGGCGGCAGAGGACATGACCTCCGTAAATTGATTAAGTGAGTTTTCGATATGAGTTTCGCAAGATATATTTGGTTCGAGCTCAATGTGAGTGCTTACATGTTGTAGTACTCGTAACTCGTAGAGTAAATGGGTATACTTGATTCGATGAACAGAATCTGTATGTAACAGATAGAAGGAAGCGTTTCCGCCCCTATAAAGTATATATACTCTTGATCAGGATCAGTAGAGAAGTCGATTACGCCATGTCCGTTTGTCAGTCCGTCCGTATGTCCGTCCGTCTGTCCGTATTACCGCTGAGATCTCAGGAACCATAAGATATACAACGTTGAGATTAAGCAGGCAGATTCCTGAGCTTATATATTGGTAACTATGGGTGATAGAAAGTTCGGATTAATCATGTAGGTTTTTGTGATTCCCAACTACCCATGCCTACTCTAACTCCCACAAAACCCAGGAAACCAAAAAGCGCATATCTCAAAAACTATAAGAGCCAGAAAGTTGTACTTAAGAATACGTAATTTAGAGATGCCACAACTCGGCACGACTTTTCATCCGGCAATGACCACTCTAACGCCCATAAGCAGCGAAAAACAGTAGCGTCCATAATATTATAATGATTATCTTCGTTTCACCTTGCATAATAAAATTGTTGTAAGAAAATTGTATAAAACTGTAACGGATATCTTATAGTCGCAGCACTCGATTATAGCTTCTTGTTTATACTTCAGTCACTTTGTTATTGGGCTCCTTTTGCAAGCTGTGGCTGGTCAAAAACGCATAATAGAACAGGTGAGTGGTCAGATGACTGATATGCCAATGTTTCAGCGCATATTACGTTAAGCTGCACTCTTCTTGTTACAGCGAAGTCAATAATGTCTGGGTGTTTGCTTAGGTCTGCTGGCCAGTAGGTAAGCTTACCCGGTGAAATCAAAATTTAACTTGTTAGCTGGGGAAATTTTAGCTTTATAAAGTTGGTGACCCTTAGGGTTCGTGAGGCGTGAGCCAAAGTATTGATGTTTTACGTTATAGTCACCGACTGCTAAAAAGCTGTAATTCATAATTGTGCTGGGAAACACAGTTGACGTTCCAAAAACAAATTTTTAGTGAAGCCATTTGTTTGACATCTGTTTTATTAGTATTACCAAGATAAGGTTTCGGTTTCGTGCCACCTCTTGTAGGGTACTTTGGATCAACAACATAATGTTTGTGAGCGTAGCTGAAGTAGCTTCGAGCTCGCTCGGTTTTTGTGAGCCGTAGTATTTTTAGGTGGACGGGTTTTTTTTTGTTGTTTGAACTTTTTGAATTGACAGCGATTGATCTGCTGATTGTAGCAGAGGTGGGAAACTTACAAAAGCGGATGGGGCAGTCTCGAGGGGTGGTCGTTTTTTGGAAACCACCATTTGATTAATGCTGAGGACATACATTGTCCGTCATTAGGCCGGTTTAGAGGAAACAGATTTCCCTATTGTAGAAATAATGTCAAAGGTGGTGTTTGTGCTTTAAACAATGCATACAACATTCAAAATTTTTTTAAAAGTAGTTCAAAATAAATGAAACATATCTATTTGCATTCACTTCATTTTGAAGTTGAGACCACTTGTGACAAGGCCTGTTTCACAAAAATATATTTCGATAAACAATGAAATTTCTTGAATAAATTCATAATTTTTTTCTACAATTTAATGGGAAGATATTTGAAAATCCTTTCCAATACCTTCTTAAAACCAAAATTATGTCATGAATCAAGGTGCACAAGATCTAAAAACAATGAAATATGGTGAACACTTTACGTTCTGTAACACCAATTTGATTGGAAGCATGCGCATGCCTCTTTTACGTAAATTGAAGGAATGAAGCTCGAAAAATAATTTCATTCTATCAATAATTAATAAATAAACGTATTATGTGAAATGAAAAAAAAAAACTAGCTTTCTTACTTTTTATGAATAATATAAATATATATATATATATATATATATATGAAATACATATATATAGACTCACTTGCACACGTACACATATACACTCATCTATTATGATGTACACTACCCCCGGAACTCAACCGCATTCAGCGCGTGCGCAACGGGTGCCGTAACATGCTCTTACAAGATGTTTACAAATCAGATGCATGCGTGTGAAGTGACATTTTATTAGGAGTGAAATTACTTAGCGCTGTGAAACAATGACTACACACACAAAACCACAACCTCTTGTATCCTTTTTATCTGTGTTGGAATAGAGAGAGAATGGATCTACCTCATCGGTTCCACATGTCATGTTTCCACACACATCTGGGGTTCCTACTCAACCATACACACGCACACACGTAGGCAGAGGCTTACATATATAGAAATTGACAGTGTGTTTTGAGAAAATTCAACCCCTTAAGACGTTCCCAATCCTCCTAATTAGGGTCAGGAATGCATTTCAATATTCCCAAATAACGGATTGGGGGTCGGAAATCTAATCATGACACAATCGTCACATTGTATTACTTATTTGAACACGCCGTTGCGCTCTCTCTCTCAAAGCCAACCCTTCGGATAGCAGGAATTGCTTATCTTCTGGAATTGTGGCATCAGCCTCGATGCTCGCCAATCATGACAAAAGTTTCTAGAATTCAACAATTCTAGAATTTCTAGAATTCAACAATTCCAAGAACTGTGTCATGTCTCATTTTTCATTCTGTCTGTGTGCGTATTTTTTGGCAATTCTGAATGTAATTTTGAATAGAAAGAAAAAATTTTGTTTTTCTTTGCAATCCTTTTGAAGTATTTTTGTGTACTTTTGGTTTCCATGGTTTTTATGCAGCTTTTTTGGGCGCGTTGCACACCTCTCAGCGTTTCTAGCAGACTGCCACACTATTTTATTAGTTTCTTTCTTATTTTGTTTGCCGCTCGCAAATTAATTGCCGCCGGTTGTTTATATAAAATGACATCTTACTCTCGCAGACGTGCCAAAGGCAGCTGCCGCAGTGCATAATCATTTTGTTATTTTTATTAAATTGAACATTGGAAACATTTTGTATTGACAGTGTGTTTATTTAGATTTAACTCTGATTGAATCGTATCATAGTCAACTTTAGCACTCGCGGTCATGCCATCGGTAACCCGCCGCAGTATGTAAATCACCGCTTAGATTTTTGTTCTTATTTGCTTTTCATTCACATACACAGCAAAAATTCTTGACGCACACTGTTTTATCTTCTCTAATAATTCCTTGAAAGTTGAGGTAACTTTCATGAGGGAGCATTTACAAGTCTTGATTTTGGATAATAATTTGAATTTCATCGTTCGGTTTAAATGTTTGATTATACGACGAATAGGTATGAAACTCTTTTTTCGAAATACTCTCATCCGAGTAAACTTTTTCTCGAACATTTAATATTTCGTTCATTTTTTTCTTCTTTTAATTTTTAACTTTGAAGCCTAGAGACTTTAAAAATAATTTATTTTTTAAAGTTAGTGAGTTTCTTTTTAGAGTTGATCCTCTTCCTATTGCTTTACAATTAGTAATGCTTGGTTGAGTGTATGAACCAGGTCTTTTATTATAAAGAATATGCATCCGAATTGATACGTTTTCACCACGTAAATTTACTAAATCTCCGTTTTGATCTACGATGCGTATGGAGAGTGTGCTTATTTCATCACAGTTGATTGGCAAGAAAATAAGATTATGTGGTGTCACATACATTTTATAGCCAGGAGGAACATTTATACTGAATTCGTGTGACGTACGTGTAACATTCCAAACGAATAGTATTAATTTTTAAAATTTTGACAGTCTGATCTGATATATATGTCAAAATAAAATCAAAATAAACTGATCAAAACCTTTTCTATATCATCCATTACCCATATCGTTATCTTTACTTGTGAGCAAGAATCCAAATTTATCCTCCCAACATCTTTTACAAATTTCCACGAATGTGTCGTCTGTATTAATATGATCTCTATATATCTGTCGATCATCAATATTCTTATGACGACCCATACAAATACGATCTTTTGTTGCCTTCTTTTTCACAAGCTACATCATCAAATATCATTATAGAATTATTTCTTGCTTCACAGGGGCTTAATACATAATCGTTATGAGAAAAACTATGATATCCCATTCCTTTAATAAGCTTTATTAATTTTTCCAAGTACTCACATTTAGGTTGATATCGAATTTTTATCCGTTTGGACTCTCTATTAAACTGAGAATAATGTTGGTTTTACCACAAATTGAAGGTCCAACAATAAGTGCTATTATTGTATTCGGTAAGAGAGAACTATGTCTTCGAGGTTGTTTTTTATCGTTTTTGACTTATTAAACGCATTCTTTAATCTAATCTACCTCCATCGATGAGATATCTTTGATTATTAAATATATAATGGGGGACCATTTTTATAATCAACTCATTAGTCTTTTTAATTGTAAACGAGGTGGTGAACAACCACTCAACCCCTTAATTAATACATTACCTTTTGAAGCCCATATACCAGGATATAAATTTTGTGGCCCGGGTACCCAGCTAGAAAAACGTTTGAAACGAGATCAAGGAATAAATAAGCTGGATGAGGCTTGTAAAGAACACGATATAGCATATTTCCATACATGAATTTACATGAACGTGACATTGCAGATTCTATATTAATTGACAAAGCTTGGTCACGTCTAAGAGCACCAGACAGTACTCTTGGTGAAAAAGCAGCAGCATATTTGGCGACCAACATTATGAAAGCAAAGAAAAAATTTGGAATGGGAATATCAAAAACAAAAAAGAAATGTAAAGAGAAGACGACGGGAAAAAGTAAAAAATGACGAATCTTTCGACTGTTATTAACGCTGCTACTAGAACATTAAAAAAACAAAAGTCAGTTCAATCGACAATGGGTTCACAAAAAACCTGAAAGTAGCAAGAATAATAAATGTACCAAACATGGGTTTTTTTTTACCAATCGTACCTTTTTGACTGCTCTAAGTGCCCTCGGTAGTTTAGTGGAAGTGCAGCCATTGCAAAAACAATAAATAATGCTAGAATGGCGAAAGAGGATATGGGGAGAAGAAACGACATAATAGAAAAATTGAAAGTGTTGCTCTAGAAGAAGGGTTATATTTCAAACCTTATATAACAGGTTATGGATTCAACCTAAAACCATATAGTAAGGGAAATGGTATTAAGAAGCGAAAAAACTAATATGTCAGCCACCTAATTGACCACTTTCAAATATAAACAAAAATATAGCCCAAATTTTGGTATAAAAATCGGGACGGCTTACTTCAAAAAGTAACAATGCAGAAGTTGTACAAGTAAACAAAAAACAACTGATTAACAACAACAAAAACAACTGAACAATAACAAAAAAACTGATTGACAAACAAAAACAACTGCAAAACAACAAAAAACAACTGTTTAACAGTAAAAACAACAGAATAAAAACAAAAAAAAAATAATGCAAATAATTGTAAACCTGAACTTGTGCTAATGCTAACTAAAAACCTAGATGATGTCTTTGAAAAAAGAGATTGGAACAAACATTTAAATTAGAAATGACCAATATAAGTTGGAAAATTCCTCATGTGACACCTAGTGACATTGCAAAAATTAAGATGTATGATATTATTAAAAGTGGTGTAAACCTACCTATTGCATTTCGTAGTTGGGACTCCTACGTTAACCCAAAGTTAGGACAAGGAACACAACACTGTTGGAATAAACTTTCACCAAGTGACGAAAATACCCAAGCTTATTGCCTACTCATACACGATCGATCAGTCGAATATAATCCCTTAAACAATTTAGTACAACGAGTTGTTTGATATTGTTTAAAAATGATTAAAGATATTATATCAATTGATATTCAAGGTTTCTTTGACAATAACAATAAATTTTTTCTTATAGAAATTGGAATAGTAGTTGAAAAGGAACCAAACTTGAATAATATTTTTATTATAGAACCACCATATGATTTCACTTAATAAATACAAAATCTCATACCACTGCAACAAAAAAGCATCATAAAATTTGTGGGAACGATGAAGGCGAAAGTTTTGCGCAAGCACGACGAAATCTTAAGGCAACAACTATTGGAAAACAAATTATCTGTAAGGGAATGAAAAAGAAACGTTTTCTACAATCAATTTTTGGAAAGGACATTTTTGAGGACATACACTGTCCGTCATTAAACCAGTTTAGAGGAAACAGATTTCCCTATTGTAAAAATCATGTCAAAGGTGGTGTTTGTGCTTTAAACAATGCATACAAAATTCTACATTTTTTTAAAAGTTGTTCAAAATAAATAAATATGAAATAAAATATGGTAAACGTATTATGTGAAATGAAAAAAAAAACTTGCTTTCTTACTTTTTATGAATAAGGGAAGGGAAATACATATATATAGACTCACTTGGCACGTACACATATACACTCATCTATTCTGATGTACACTACCCCTGGAACTCACCCTGGTGCCGTAACATGATCTTTATTAGGGGTGAAATTACTCAGCGCTGTGAAACAATGACTACGCACACAAAACCGCAACCTCTTGTATCCTTTTTATCTATGTGTTGGAATAGAGAGAGAAATACTAAAACACACATTTTATTACGGTGCGAGCATGGATCTTCCTCATCGGTTCCACATGTCATGTTTCCACACACTTCTGAGGTTCCTACTCAACCATACACTCGCACACACGTAGACAGAGGCTTACATATATAGAAATTGACAGTGTGTTTTGAGAAAATTCAACCCCTTAAGACGTTCCCAATCCTCCTAATTAGGGTCAGGAATACATTTCAATATTCCCAAATAACGGATTGGGGGTCGGAAAACTAATCATGACACAATCGTCACATTTTATTACTTCTTTAAACGCGCGTTTTTCAACCGGACCACACACGACGGTTGCGCCCTCGCTCCCAGAGCCAAGACTTCTGATAACAGGAATTAGTCATCTTCTGGAATTGTGGCATCAGCCTCGATGCCCGCCAATCATGACAAAAGTTTCTAGAATTCAACAATTCTAGAATTTCTAGAATTCAACAATTCCAAGAACTGTGTCATCTCTCATTTTTCATTCTGTCTGTGTGCGCATTTTTTGGCAATTCTGAATGTAATTTTGAATAGAAAGAAAAAATTTTGTTTTTCTTTGCAATCCTTTTGAAGTATTTTTGTGTACTTTTGGTTTCCATGGTTTTTATGCAGCTTTTTTGGGCGCGTTGCACACCTCTCAGCGTTTCTAGCAGACTGCCACACTATTTTATTAGTTTCTTTCTTATTTTGTTTGCCGCTCGCAAATTAATTGCCGCCGGTTGTTTATATAAAACGACATCTTGCACTCGCAGACGTGCCAAAGCCAGCTGCCGCAGTGCATAATCATTTTGTTATTTTTTATTAAATTGAACATTGAAAACATTTTGTATTGACAGTGTGTTTATTGTGATTTAACTCTGATTGAATCGTAGCATAGGCAACTTTAGCACTCGCGGTCATGCCATGGGTAACCCGCCGGTCACCGCTTAGATTTTTGTTCTTATTTGCTTTTCATTCACATACAGAGCAAAAATTCTTAATGCACACAGAAAAAAAAATGGCAAAAATGTGGTGCCAGGGTTTTCCTCGTAGAAGAAAAGCTGTTCGGGCGCCAATTTTGCTCGGACACGGCCAGAGGGACTATTCTCCCAAATATCACCTATGTACATAGTTAAAGTAGATGTTCCTTTGGTTCCTGGTTCTCAGTTTACTCGTCTCTTCCCGCCTTGACCCAGGTTTTTCTATTTAAGGTTTTATTGGTTGAGATCAAAAGTCGTCCTCTTATGTCGGGGGAACGATTTTAAGTGACTCGCAGCATATTCCTGGCAGGGCGGCTGCGGAATTGCCGGTACCCAATAATTCTGCCGCCGTCGTTCTGTCGCTGAGCTGTCGTTCTCCCGTTCGGTGTCTCCATCGCTGTCGCCGCGTCGTTGTCGTTGTATATCTGCTGCTGCTTCGCTGCCGGTCTCATAGCTTGACACGTGGATTATGGTAGCCTTTTGAGTGGCCGAGAAGAGTGAAGGAAAGCCGGTGTTAACTTACATAATAATAAATAGCAATAAGTTCCCTGTATATAAATATTTTTTGACCAAAATAAACTCGATTTTTTAGTAATCTTCAATACGTATTCATTACAGAAATTTAGATTTTATGTTCGATATCAAGTCGGCACTGGTTGCCCTGATTTAATCGCTATAATATTTGTTTTCTATGTTCATAGGTCCATTTGGAAAGAAACTAGAAGGTATGCGATTTTAATTTTAAAAAAAATCCCACCTGTTACCTGTTAGCTTACATGTTGTTGTACCCGTAACTCGAAGAGTAAATGGGTATACTAGATTCGATGAACAGAATCTGTATGTAACAGATAGAAGGAAGCGTTTCCGCCCCTATAAAGTATATATACTCTTGATCAGGATCAATAGAGAAGTCGATTTCGCCATGTCCGTCCGTCCGTATGTCCGTCCGTCTGTCCGTATGTCCGTCCGTCTGTCCGTCTGTCCGTATTACCGCTGAGATCTCAGGAACCATAAGATATACAACGTTGAGATTAAGCAGTCAGATTCCTGGGGTCCATACGCAGTACAAGTTTATTTCAGCATCCTTGCAAGCCCACTATAACGCCTGCAAATCACGAAAAACTGAAATCGCTGAAAGCTCGTGAACAATTAGAGCTAGAAAGTTGAAATAATCTAGACAACGGATCTTTTGAAGGTACCATTATCCGTCCACATGCTTTCTAACGCCCACCACGCTCGAAAGACGGTTTTAGCATTTTGTAGAAAAGCTTATATCTTGGTAACTATGGGTGATAGAAAGTTCGGATTAATCATGTAGGGTTTTGTGATTCCCAACTACCCATGCCTACTCTAACTCCCACAAAACCCAGAAAACCAAAAAGCGAATATCTAAATATTTTTTTACCAAAATAAACTCGATTTTTTAGTAATCTTCAATACTTATTCATTACAGAAATTTAGATTTTATGTTCGATATCAAGTCGGCACTGGTTGCCCTGATTTAATCGCTATAATATTTGTTTTCTATGTTCATAGGGCCATTTGGAAAGAACATAGAAGGTATGCGATTTTAATTTAAAAAAAATCCCACCTGTTACCTGTTAGCTTACATGTTGTTGTACCCGTAACTCGTAGAGTAAATGGGTATACTAGATTCGATGAACAGAATCTGTATGTAACAGACAGAAGGAAGCGTTTCCGCCCCTATAAAGTATATATACTCTTGATCAGGATCAGTAGAGAAGTCGATTACGCCATGTCCGTCTGTCCGTCCGTCCGTATGTCCGTCCGTCTGACCGTCTGTCCGTATTACCGCTGAGATCTCAGGAACCATAAGATATACAACGTTGAGATTAAGCAGTCAGATTCCTGAGGTCCATACGCAGTACAAGTTTATTTCAGCATCCTTGCAAGCCCACTATAACGCCCGCAAATCACGAAAAACTGAAATCGCTGAAGGCTCGTGAACAATTAGAGCTAGAAAGTTGAAATAATCTAGCCAACGGATCTTTTGAAGGTACCATTATCCGTCCACATGCTTTCTAACGCCCACCACGCTCGAAAGACGGTTTTAGCATTTTGTAGAAAAGCTTATATCTTGGTAACTATGGGTGATAGAAAGTTCGGATTAATCATGTAGGTTTTTGTGATTTCCAACTATCCATGCCTACTCTAATTCCCACAAAACCCAGGAAACCAAAAAGCGAATATCTCGAAAACTATAAGAGCTAGAAAGTTGTACTTAAGAATACGTAATTTAGAGATGCCACAACTCGTCACGACTTTTCATCCGGCAATGACCACTCTAACGCCCATAAGCAGCGAAAAACAGTAGCGTCCATAATATTATAATGATTATTTTCGTTTCACCTTGTATAATGAAATTGTTGTAATAAAATTGTATAAAACTGTAACGGATTCGATTAGCTTCGATTATAGCTTCTTGTTTATACTTCAGTCACTTTGTTATTGGGCTCCTTTTGCAAGCTGTGGCTGGTCAAAAACGCATAATAGAACAGGTGAGTGGTCAGATGACTGATATGCCAATGTTTCAGCGCATATTACTTTTAGCTGCACTCTTCTTGTTACAGTGAAGTCAATAATGTCTGCTGGCCAGTAGGTAAGCTTACCCGGTGAAATCAAAATTTAACTTGTTAGCTGGGGAAATTATAGCTTTATAAAGTTGGTGACCCTTAGGGTTTGTGAGGCGTGAGCCAAAGTATTGATGTTTTACGTTATAGTCACCGACTGCTAAAAAGCTGTAATTCATAATTGTGCTGGGAAACACAGTTGACGTTCCAAAAACAAATTTTTAGTGAAGCTATTTGTTTGACATCTGTTTTATTAGTATTACCAAGATAAAGTTTCGGTTTCGCGCCACCTCTTGTAGGGTACTTTGGATCAACAACATAATGTTTGTGAGCGTAGCTGAAGTAGCTTCGAGCTCGCTCGGTTTTTGTGAGCCGTAATATTTTTAGGTGGACGGGTTTTTTTTTGTTGTTTGAACTTTTTGAATTGACAGCGATTGATCTGCTGATTGTAGCAGAGGTGGGAAACTTACAAAGGCGGATGGGGCAGTCTCGAGGGGTGTTCGTTTTTTGGAAACCACCATTTGATTAATGTTGAGGACATACATTGTCCGTCATTAAGCCGGTTTAGAGGAAACAGATTTCCCTATTGTAGAAATAATGTCAAAGGTGGTGTTTGTGCTTTAAACAATGCATACAACATTCAAAATTTTTTTAAAAGTAGTTCAAAATAAATGAAACATATCTATTTGCATTCACTTCATTTTGAAGTTGAGACCACTTGTGACAAGGCGTGTTTCACAAAAAAATATTTCGATAAACAATGAAATTTCTTGAATAAATTCATAATTTTTTTCTACAATTCAATGGGAAGATATTTGAAAATCATTTCCAATACCTTCTTAAAACCAAAATTATGTCATGAATCAAGGTGCACAAGATCTAAAAACAATGAAATATGGTGAACAATTTACATTCTGTAACACCGATTTGATTGGAAACATGCGCATGTCTCTTTTACGTAAATCGAAGGAATGAAGCTAGAAAAATAATTTCATTCTATCAATAATTAATAAATAAACGTATTATGTGAAATGAAAAAAAACTAGCTTTCTTACTTTTTATGAATAATATAAATATATATATATATATATATATATATGAAATACATATATATAGACTCACTTGCACACGTACACATATACACTCATCTATTATGATGTACACTACCCCCGGAACTCAACCGCATTCAGCGCGTGCGCAACGGGTGCCGTAACATGCTCTTACAAGATGTTTACAAATCAGATGCATGCGTGTGAAGTGACATTTTATTAGGAGTGAAATTACTTAGCGCTGTGAAACAATGACTACACACACAAAACCACAACCTCTTGAATCCTTTTTATCTGTGTTGAAATAGAGAGAGAAATGATCTTCCTCATCGGTTCCACATGTCATGTTTCCACACACATCTGGGGTTCCCACTCAACCATACACACGCACATACGTAGGCAGAGGCTTTTACATATATAGAAATTGACAGTGTGTTTTGAGAAAATTCAACCCCTTAAGACGTTCCCAATCCTCCTAATTAGGGTCAGGAATACATTTCAATATTCCCAAATAACGGATTGGGGGTCGGAAAACTAATCATGACACAATCGTCACATTTTATTACCTCTTTAAACACGCGTTTTTCAACCGGACCACACACGACGGTAGCGCCCTCGCTCTCAGAGCCAACCCTTCGGATAACAGGAATTGGTCATCTTCTGGAATTGTGGCATCAGCCTCGATGCCCGCCAATCATGACAAAAGTTTCTAGAATTCAACAATTCTAGAATTTCTAGAATTCAACAATTCCAAGAACTGTGTCATGTCTCATTTTTTCATTCTGTCTGTGAGCTCATTTTTTGGCACTTTTGAATGTAATTTTGAATAGAAAGAAAAAATTTTGTTTTTCTTTGCAAGCCTGTTAAAGTATTTTTGTGTACTTTTGGATTCCATGGTTTTTATGCAGCTTTTTTGGGCGCGTTTCACACCTCTCAGCGTTTCTAGCAGACTGCCACACTATTTTATTAGATTCTTTGTTATTTTGTTTGCCGCTCGCAAATTAATTGCCGCCGGTTGTTTATATAAAACGACATCTTACTCTCTCAAAGTCAGCTGCCGCAGTGCATAATCATTTTGTTATTTTTATTAAATTGAACATTGGAAACATTTTGTATTGACAGTGTGTTTATTGTGATTTAACTCTGATTGAATCGTAGCATAGGCAACTTTAGCACTCGCGGTCATGCCATCGGTAACCCGCCGGTCACCGCTTAGATTTTTGTTCTTATTTGCTTTTCCTTCACATACACAGCAAAAATTCTTAACGCACACTGAAAAAAAAAGTGGTTAGTTAAAGTAGTTGTTCCTTTGGTTCCTGGTTCTCAGTTAACTCGTCTCTTCCCGTCTTGACCTAGGTTTTTCTATTTAAGGTTTTATTGGTTGAGATCAAAAGTCGTCCTCTTATGTCGGGGGTACGATTTTAAGTGACTCGCAGAATATTCCTGGCAGGGCGGCTGCGGAATTGCCGGTACCCAATAATTCTGCCGCCGTCGTTCTGTCGCTGAGCTGTCGTTCTCCCGTTCGGTGTCTCCATCGCTGTCGCCGCGGCGTTGTCGTTGTATATCTGCTGCTGCCTCGCTGCCGGTCTCATAGCTTGACACGTGGATTATGGTAGCCTTTTGAGTGGCCGAGAAGGGTGAAGGAAAGCCGGTGTTAACTTACATAATAATAAATAGCAATAAGTTCCGTGTATATAAATATTTTTTGACCTAAATAAACTCGATTTTTTAGTAATCTTCAATACTTATTGTTTACAGAAATTTAGGTATTATGTTCGATATCAAGTTGGCACGGTTTTCCTGATTTAATCGCTTTAATATTTGTGTTCTAAGTTCATAAGGCCATTTGGAAAGAAAGGTATGCGATTATAATTAGAAAACAAAATCCCACCTGTTACCTTGGGACAACCTAAACACCTAGATCGGGTTCGACTGGTGGCTGTATTTCTGGCCGAGTTCTCCAAAGCTGAAATTTTTTGCAGGTAGGAAAATATTTTTCTATGTGGGCCAATTTATCTTGGTTTTTTAATTTTTTGATTGTTCTTAACAATTGACGGGAAGCTGGCTTAAGTCTTTCTTTAGAAGCTGTACTTGGCAACAGCCGTATAAGCCGTCGGTGGACCTGGCGATCTCTACAGAGTCGGCGGTTTTCCTAAAGGAGCGACTCAATCTGCCTATATAAGCGTATGTTTCTCCGGTTCGGCGTAGGCACTTTGGCGGCAGAGGACATGACCTCCGTAAATTGATTAAGTGAGTTTTCGATATGAGTTTCGCAAGATATATTTGGTTCGAGCTCAATGTGAGTGCTTACATGTTGTAGTACTCGTAACTCGTAGAGTAAATGGGTATACTTGATTCGATGAACAGAATCTGTATGTAACAGATAGAAGGAAGCGTTTCCGCCCCTATAAAGTATATATACTCTTGATCAGGATCAGTAGAGAAGTCGATTACGCCATGTCCGTTTGTCAGTCCGTCCGTATGTCCGTCCGTCTGTCCGTATTACCGCTGAGATCTCAGGAACCATAAGATATACAACGTTGAGATTAAGCAGGCAGATTCCTGAGCTTATATATTGGTAACTATGGGTGATAGAAAGTTCGGATTAATCATGTAGGTTTTTGTGATTCCCAACTACCCATGCCTACTCTAACTCCCACAAAACCCAGGAAACCAAAAAGCGCATATCTCAAAAACTATAAGAGCCAGAAAGTTGTACTTAAGAATACGTAATTTAGAGATGCCACAACTCGGCACGACTTTTCATCCGGCAATGACCACTCTAACGCCCATAAGCAGCGAAAAACAGTAGCGTCCATAATATTATAATGATTATCTTCGTTTCACCTTTGCATAATAAAATTGTTGTAAGAAAATTGTATAAAACTGTAACGGATATCTTATAGTCGCAGCACTCGATTATAGCTTCTTGTTTATACTTCAGTCACTTTGTTATTGGGCTCCTTTTGCAAGCTGTGGCTGGTCAAAAACGCATAATAGAACAGGTGAGTGGTCAGATGACTGATATGCCAATGTTTCAGCGCATATTACGTTAAGCTGCACTCTTCTTGTTACAGCGAAGTCAATAATGTCTGGGTGTTTGCTTAGGTCTGCTGGCCAGTAGGTAAGCTTACCCGGTGAAATCAAAATTTAACTTGTTAGCTGGGAATATTATAGCTTTATAAAGTTGGTGACCCTTAGGGTTCGTGAGGCGTGAGAACAAGTATTGATGTTTTACGTTATATTCACCGACTGCTAAAAAGCTGTAATTCATAATTGTGCTGGGAAACACAGTTGACGTTCCAAAAACAAATTTTTAGTGAAGCTATTTGTTTGACATCTGTTTTATTAGTATTACCAAGATAAGGTTTCGGTTTCGTGCCACCTCTTGTAGGGTATTTTGGATCAACAACATAATGTTGGTGAGCGTAGCTGAAGTAGCTTCGAGCTCGCTCGGTTTTTGTAAGCCGTAGTATTTTTAGGTGGACGGGTTTTTTTTTGTTGTTTGAACTTTTTGAATTGACAGCGATTGATCTGCTGATTGTAGCAGAGGTGGGAAACTTACAAAAGCGGATGGGGCAGTCTCGAGGGGTGGTCGTTTTTTGAAACCACCATTTGATTAATGCTGAGGACATACATTGTCCGTCATTAGGCCGGTTTAGAGGAAACAGATTTCCCTATTGTAGAAATAATGTCAAAGGTGGTGTTTTTGCTTTAAACAATGCATACAACATTCAAAATTTTTTTAAAAGTAGCTCAAAATAAATGAAACATATCTATTTGCATTCACTTTATTTTGAAGTTGAGACCACTTGTGACAAGGCCTGTTTCACAAAAAAATATTTCGATAAATAAAGAAATTTCTTGAATAAATTCATAATTTTTTTCTACAATTCAATGGGAAGATATTTGAAAATCATTTCCAATACCTTCTTAAAACCAAAATTATGTCATGAATCAAGGTGCACAAGATCTAAAAACAATGAAATATGGTGAACACTTTACGTTCTGTAACACCGATTTGATTGGAAACATGCGCATGCCTCTTTTACGTAAATCGAAGGAATGAAGCTCGAAAAATAATTTCATTCTATCAATAATTAATAAATAAACGTATTATGTGAAATGAAAAAAAAAACTTGCTCTCTTACTTTTTATGAATAAGGGAAGGGAAATACATATATATAGATTTACTTGCACACGTACACATATACACTCATCTATTATGATGTACACTACCCCCGGAACTCAACCGCATTCAGCGCGTGCGCAATGGGTGCCGTAACATGCTCTTACAAGATGTTTACAAATCAGATGCATGCGTGTGAAGTGACATTTTATTAGGAGTGAAATTACTTAACGCTGTGAAACAATGACTACACACACAAAACCACAACCTCTTGTATCCTTTTAATCTGTGTTGGAATAGAGAGAGAATGGATCTTCCTCATCGGTTCCACATGTCATGTTTCCACACACATCTGGGGTTCCCACTCAACCATACACACGCACATACGTAGGCAGAGGCTTACATATATAGAAATTGACAGTGTCTTTTGAGAAAATTCAACCCCTTAAGACGTTCATAATCCTCCTAATTAGGGTCAGGAATACATGTCAATATTCCCAAATAACGGATTGGGGGTCGGAAAACTAATCATGACACAATCGTCACATTTTATTACCTCTTTAAACACGCGTTTTTCAACCGGACCACACACGACGGTTGCGCCCTCGCTCTCAGAGCCAACACTTCGGATAACAGGAATTGGTCATCTTCTGGAATTGTGGCATCAGCCTCGATGCCCGCCAATCATGACAAAAGTTTCTAGAATTCAACAATTCTAGAATTTCTAGAATTCAACAATTCCAAGAACTGTGTCATGTCTCATTTTTTCATTTTGTCTGTGTGCTCATTTTTGGCAATTCTGAATGTAATTTTGAATAGAAAGAAAAAATGTTGTTTTTCTTTGCAAGTCTGTTAAAGTATTTTTGTGTACTTTTGGATTCCATGGTTTTTATGCAGCTTTTTTGGGCGCGTTGCACACCTCTCAGCGGTTCTAGCAGACTGCCACACTATTTTATTAGATTCTTTGTTATTTTGTTTGCCGCTCGGAAATTAATTGCCGCCGGTTGTTTATATAAAACGACATCTTACTCTCTCAAAGTCAGCTGCCGCAGTGCATAATCATTTTGTTATTTTTATTAAATTGAACATTGGAAACATTTTGTATTGACAGTGTGTTTATTGTGATTTAACTCTGATTGAATCGTAGCATAGGCAACTTTAGCACTCGCGGTCATGCCATCGGTAACCCGCCGGTCACCGCTTAGATTTTTGTTCTTATTTGCTTTTCATTCACATACACAGCAAAAATTCTTAACGCACACTGAAAAAAAAGTGGTTAGTTAAAGTAGTTGTTCCTTTGGTTCCTGGTTCTCAGTTAACTCGTCTCTTCCCGTCTTGACCTAGGTTTTTATACCCGTTACTCGTAGAGTAAAAGGGTATACTAGATTCGTTGAAAAGTATGTAACAGATAGAAGGAAGCGTTTCCGACCCTATAAAGTATATATATTCTTGATCAGGATCAATAGCGAAGTCGATTGAGCCATGTCCGTCTGTCCGTCCGTCCGTATGTCCGTCCGTCTGTCCGTCTGTCCGTATTACCGCTGAGATCTCAGGAACCATAAGATATACAACGTTGAGATTAAGCAGTCAGATTCCTGAGGTCCATACGCAGTACAAGTTTATTTCAGCATCCTGGCAAGTCCACTATAACGCCCGCAAATCACGAAAACTGAAATCGCTGAAAGCTCGTGAACTATTAGAGCTAGAAAGTTGAAATAATCTAGAGAAGCCAACGGATCTTTTGAAGGTACCATTATCCGTCCACATGCTTTCTAACGCCCTCCACGCTCGAAAGACGGTTTTAGCATTTTGTAGAAAAGCTTATTTCTTGGTAACTATGGGTGATAGAAAGTTTGGATTATTCATGTAGGTTTTTGTGATTCCCAACTACCCATGCCTACTCTAACTCCCACAAAACCCAGGAAACCAAAAAGCGAAAATCAAACATATTTTTAGTGGAGTCATTTGCACTGACATTTGTTTTATTAGTATTTCCAAGATAAGGTTTTGGTTTCGTGCCACCTCATTTAGGGTACGTTGAATCAACAGCATAATGTTTGTGAGCATAGCTGAAGTAGCTTCGAGCTCGATCGGTTTTTGTGAGTCGTTAGTATTTCTAGACGGCCTGGTTTTTGTTTTTGGTTGTTTGAGCTTTTGAACTGACAGCGATTGATCTGCTGATTGTAGCAGAGGTGGGAAACTTACAAAAGCGGATGGAGCAGGCTCGAGGGGTGGTCGTTGGAGGTGTAGGAAAGTTTGGTTGGGTGGCATGTTGGGCAGTAGATGCTTGTTTGTTTTTCGGTTATGTCGGTTTCTGGGCTTTTTGTAGACTGGGCAGTATGATTCCCGCCACAGTTATTACTCTTCCTTAGTTCAGTATCTTATTTATTTTCTGGTCATCATTTTGTGTTGTGAAGATCACTGCAGGTAACGAAGATTGGGCATAGAGTGAAGTAGCTTTTCGTATGTCCATATTGGGAACCATTTCATTTTTTAAGGCTCCTCAACGGTAATTCTACGATGGAGAAGGTCTTAAGCTTAAATGTGGGGTGAACTGAGTTATTCTTGGAGCTTGCGCACTCGGACGCAAGCTCGATCTTAAATGGTGACTATTCGATTTTGGCCCTGGTAATCATGTTCGTAATAAGCTTGACTTCGAAACCCTGTCTTAAGACCTTTCGCAATGTCAGATATCGGGACGGATGGCTCTATTCCTTTTATAACAACTTGTAGTCCCTTGCTGCTTTTCAGCTGGTAGGTGTTGTAATTAACAGATAATTTCATATCAGAGCGGATATTTTCTTCATTGTTGATCTGCAGTTTTTTTTCTTGGACATTTCCTTTTTTAGTACTTTTAATGTAAAAGTGGTTGGGACCAATCTGATTCTTGTGCGTACATATTAGGTCAGAGCAGTTGTGTTCCCTAATATAAATTGAGAGCGATTTTACAATTTTCTAGCGTGCAGAGCGCTGTTTTCCTTTTTCTATAATATCGCTAAGTACGGTACGGTACGGTATTTGGGCTTAGAAGTCGGGGCGTCAGAGAGCGGACTTCTTTGGGCATTGGGCATTGGTCGATGGCATTGCATTACTTTTAGACCCCAGTGATATATACGAAAAGAACGCGTTGTACGTAAGTAAGTACGGAGAGTCTGCGCTCGGCTGGTTTCTGTTGTAGTCTAAATGTTGTAAAATGTTGAGTAACACATGCCCAATTGCTGAGAACTCCTTCTCATTAACTTTGGACGCTACGACTGCAATATTTTCTTCTGTGCGTACTGTACGCATGCGAGTCGATTGTTTAATGTCCTACAAAGTAAATTTAGTGCAATTAATAAACCTATATATTTATGGATGGTCATAATTTCGTTAGTTTGAAAAAGATAGTTAACTTAATGTTTTACGTTTGCTAAAATAATAAAAACAATCATGTTTTTTTTAACAGTCTTGGTATGATTACAAACTTCGATGGGAACCAAAAGAATATGGTGGAGTTCATATGCTGCATGTTCCTTCCGATCATATATGGAGACCTGATATTGTCCTTTATAACAAGTGAGTAAACAATAGATATATTAAAAATTTATGCGTTTCCATAAGTTACAAATTATTTAGGCTCTGCAAAGAAGTTAATATAAGTTATTATTAGTAACTTTTGTCTAAAAGCATATAGTATTTTAAATTTTGCTAATGAGCTAGTATTCATAACCCCTTAAATACGTAAGCTTTCATAGGTATACATTAAAAAATTGTTTTTCTAATATAACAATTTTGTTATTATACCCGTTACTTGTAGAGTAAAAGACGGGTATATTGTATTTTTTGGAAAGTATGTAACAGGTAGATCAGGATCAATATCCGAGACGATTAGGACATTTCCGTCTGCGTTTAAAAAGCTACGCTACTCCCATAGTATTTCGTTTTGCTATTGATACCGCTCTCACTTTGACGCTATAGAAAAACGACAAATTTCCTTATCTGCTCTGCTGGATGTTTCGAGGAGTTGCGAACTACAGTTATAGGAATAGCAGAAAGTGATATTTTGTGCTCTGCGAAGCCGTAGCTGAAATTTTTTCTGTTTCTGTTTTTTTTTTGGTACAATAAAATGAATGTTGCCATAATAAAATTAATTGAAATAAATTATAATATGTAATAAAAGTTTTTTCAGTAAAAAATTAAAATAAATAATTTCAAATTAAATAAAAATTAAACATTTTTATTTCTGGTTTTTGTTCTAATTATTCTGGCTCTTATCGACGGTAAATCTAATCGACCGGAATAACCAGAACAAAAAGACGCGAAAGCCGTAGCACAGAAAAAGTATAATTTGAACCGCTCTCATCTCAGCGTATTCTAGAGATGCCACCGCAGTTAGAGGTGATTTTCAATTCGCCCACGTCCACTTTTACGCCCACAAACTGCAGAAAACTGTGGCGTCCATAATATTAAAATGTATGTATTTGACCTTGTTTGACCTTATATAACATTTTTATTTAATTAACATTATTTTGCGATTTATTAATGGGCACATGGGCTATGACGTCACCACAATTAATTAATTAATTAATTTTAATCAATTAATTTAATTTAATATTTTAAAATTAAATAAAGCAGTTACGGGTATCTTATAGTCGCGACACTCGGCTGTAGCGTTTTTTCTTGTATTTTTCAATATTATATGTTGTTTTTTAGTTTTTAGCTGATCTTCCCCATCTTATTTGCGTTTATGCCCGTTGCTCGTAGAGTGAAAGGAAGTATTGTATTCGTTGAAAAGTATGCAACAGGTAGAAGGAAGCGTTTCCGCCCCTATAAAGTATACATATTCTTGATCCCGATCAATACCCCAGTGGATTTAGCCCTGTCTGTCTGTCCGTATTACCGGAACTATAAAAGATAGCTATATATATATTATATATTGGCATCACAACTTATGCTTCAATTTTTGCTATCCAGCTTTTCTACAGCCACGAGGTTTTATATGTTTTCTCTTCCTGTATTTAGAGGCTTAGGATGAGGAGGTTGATTTAATCGTTAGTGGGCTTGTAGGAAATTCTGAGTTGTACAGAATGTACAAGATTGGTCCAAGTGCGCTTCATTGAGGAACTCCAGAGCCATAGTTGTGCTCGTCCCTTGTGAAGAGCCGGCTTGTGAGTGTTTTTCGGCAGGATTTTGGGTCTGTAAGAAGACGATTGACAGTCATCGTCATGACTGGCTCTTTTCATTGGGGGGAAGTAACCCCATTTGGAATAAATATGGTATTGATGATATAACATAAGTTCACAATTGGGCGAAATTTGATGGTGTTTTTAAGTGTGCATGTGAAAAGTAATCGGGGAAGAAAGCTCCAAGATTCGAAGATTTCGTGCTGCTCAGGATGTCGTTTTGCGTATACTCTGTCACTTGGGTTTTGGTTTTACGCATGAGGTCACCGAACCAGACTCTGTCGAATGCTTGGGAGACGTCGAGGAATATCGCACATTAATACTCACTGTTTTCGAAGGCGGTGCGTATTTCAGATAGCCAAATTTATGTGTCTGAATTGTGAGACATATAAATTATAAACATTCTTGATCTGTACCAATTAGACCTAGAAAATGTGACTTATTATGTATAATCTTGTGATGCCTGCACATCTTAAGGTGAACCCATTATCTGACCACGCCCACCAAGCTCGAAAGACTGTTTTCGGTTTTTGTAAAAAAGGTGAGACTTCGGTAACTGACTTGACTTGACTTGATCTCGGTGTTCAGTACACACAGGGACAGCAAAAGCTCGGACTATCGATCCTTTTGGTTTAAAGAGCTTTTAACAAGAGGTGTCAGAAAAGGTACCATAGGGATAACTGGCTTGTGGCGGCCAAGCGTTCATAGCGACGTCGCTTTTTGATCCTTCGATGTCGGATCTTCCTATCATTATGAAGCAAAATTCACCAAGCGTTGGATTGTTCACTCATGCAAGGTAACGTGAGCTGGGTTTAGACCGTCGTTAGATAGGTTAGTTTTACCCTTCTAATGACAAAACGTTGTTGCGACAGTACGAGAGGAACCGCAGGTACGGACCAATGGCTCAATACTTGTTCGAGCGAACTGTGGTATGACGCTAGGTCCGTTGTAATATGCCTGAACGCCTCTAAAGTCGTATCCGTGCTGGACTGCAATGATAAATAAGGGGCAATTTGCATTGTATGGCTTCTAAGCCATTTAAAGTTTATAATTTACTTTATAAACGACAATGGATGTGATGCCAATGTAATTTGTAACATAGTAAATTGGGAGGATCTTCGATTACCTGATGCCGCGCTAGTTACATATAAAAACATTATTTAATACAATGACAAAGCCTGGAATCAATTATAAACGACTTTTGTAACAGGCAAGGTGTTGTAAGTGGTTGAGCAGCTGCCATACTGTGATCCACTGAAGCTTATCCTTTACTTGATGATTCAATTTTGATGATATGATGGATCCACATCCATCATTTGTAAAAAAAATATATGTGGTATATGGGTATATTAAGGTATTAGGCAGCCTATTTAATTTCATATGGGGACACACTGTTCGGAATACCACAACCTCGTAGCTTTTTTCCATCAGCCAAAACGCCATATAGAACTGTCTCTTTTCATCAAAGAATGTCTATAGCCATCACCCTGTTCCTAATAGATATGGCGCCTTACTAATTTAAGTTGAAGTCAGTCGATTGCGAATATTGAAGAGAGCAAGTGTCATTCATAGAGTGCGGAAGTCGTGAAGTTAAATACAAAACCTTTGTTTCTTTAATTTACCTTTATATATATCCGAAATAAACATTATCAATTCGTACTACCCTAAAAATTATTGGGGGCTCGTCCGGGAATATAAAAGGAAAAAAGAACAAAGAGAAAACTGTGCGTTAACACATCGAAAACTGTCGCGACGAAGAATAAAGTGAAGACTGAGAAAAAAAGAAGTAAAAACTGCAAAGAGTTGGATGTAATTGCTTAACAAGAACAGATAAAGACGAGGAAAATCTAAAAAAATAAAAAGATCAACTAACGTTGAAGCAGCGAATTGGTGTACACAGACTACAAAAGTGCCAAAAATTTTGCAAAAACTTTACTGTGAGCGTACCCAAAATCTAACTCGAAAAAAAAACTTGCAACGCAAAATCTGCGTAGTATAGAAAAGAGAACGACGACATACAGCAGCGGACTGGCCACTTGCTATTTTTGCGACAACTAAAAATTCCCTGTGGAGAAAAGAGGAGCTTCAAGATCTGCAAACGACGCAATCCGCCAAAAAATTGCGAGAGAAGAGCAAGAAGTGGCAACGAGACAAGCAAGCAGTGCAGCGTGACGACATCGTAGAGTACGAGCTGGAGTAGCAGAGTGGACTGGATTGGCAAAATTCAAGCAGACGTAGAAGACAGCAAAATCCCATTGGGTGTGGTGAGCGACTGAGGCGATTTCATATATTTAATCTGATTTAAATTTTTTTTGAATACACGAATTGTTTAACGTCAATTAAATTCTTACTTTGTTGTATCAAAACAGTTAAATATTGAATTGTACCACTGCTTGTAAACGGCTTGAACGCATTACTATGGATGCTAGAACGATAGATCTGGCTGAAAAGGAGCTTTGCAGGATCGGTTGTTCGATTATTATGCATTAGATGTGGATGACGATGATGATGAGGACGGCGAGGCTGATGGGGAAGTTGCGAGTATTGGTAGTGCTTCCAATTACCAAGAGGCGGCTCAACCTAGTAGCTCGAGATTTACACTACGCGATATTCAGGACAGTGTTTCATCATTTTCAGGCTCCGAACAGGAAGACGTCAATCACTGGCTGTCTAAATTCGATGACGTTGCAGTTACCGTGGGTTGGGATAATTTGCAGAAATTTATTTATGCTAAGCAACTTCTGATTGGAGCAGACAAGCTTTACATTAAAAGTACAAGGGGAGTTAAGGGTTGGATTGAGCTGAAAAACGCGTTAAAGGAAGAATTTGGTAAAAAGCTTTGTTCGGCAGAGATACACAAGATTTTGCGCAAAAGGCAAAAACAACCAAAATAGACATGCCTCGAGTCAACAAGGCAGGGTTGTATCGGGCGAATTCCATTAGGGAACTTAAAGCCGAATTAAGCATTTACGAAAAGATGTAAGGGAAACACTAAAGACAATTTGAACAGGGAATCGACAGGTAAAGCGACTCAGAGCAATTTTCAAAGGAAATGCTTCAAGTATAACAGCGAAGGCCATATTGCAAGGCTTGCAAAGGCGAAGTAATGTGTTACAAGTGCAACAAAAAAGGACATATCTCTAAAAATTGCGATGAGAATAAAGAATCTATTTCCGTTAAAAAGAGTTTGCAAACATACTGGAAGTAAAAGCTGCGAAGGGACTCATTTACAAATAGATGAAAGCTGAAGGAGTGACATTCATAGCCATGATTGATTCGGGATGTGAATTGTGTTTGATGAGAGAGGACATTTTCAGAAGTTTTCACGGCTTGAAGCTAAAGCCAGTAGTTAAGCACCTGAGAGGTATCGGCAAGGGCGAACTTGTGACCGGAGGATATTTCGACGTCGATCTTGAAGCTGGTGGTGTATGCTTCGCCGTAACTTTCCATGTCGCTAAACAGAACGAACTCGAGTACTCTGCGGTTGTGGGAAACGATGTGCTACAGTTAGTCGACGTAATGTTCAGTTCCAACGGCGTCGAGTTCAGGGCAAAAGAGAGAGACTGTGCATCGACATTTAATGGAATGTGTTTCACGGAGATGGTCGAGAAAAGTTCCGTCCTATACAAAATTAATTTATCTCACCTGGCCGACAATCAAAAACTAAAGGTACAGGAAGAGGAGAAACAGATCGCAGCTACCCAGTCGCCCTCCAAAAAGACCAGGAAGCAACCAGTGAAGGAAGTTCCACCGTCGAGAGAGGAAGAGTCCGACGCTGAGGAGCAGATCGACGACAGGTTGAGGACGATAGCGACTCCGAGGCAGATGATGAAGATGAAGATGAGAATAATGACGAAGAGGAAGATGATGACGAGAAGGTGGAGCTAGGAGAGGTTTCAAAGACCTCAGACGCGGTGAAGGAAGAAGACTCCGACGAAGATGATGAAGCTCCTGTAGAGGACGCTGTTTCCAAGAAAGGCAAGGAAAGTAAGAAACCCGAGGAATCCAACTCTGAAGGATAAAAAGAAAAGAGCGGAATTCCTAAAGTGTCCGTAGGTAGGATTCCCATAGGAACGCCAAAAAATCAGATCGTCTATGCCGCGAATTTACCAAATGAATACAAACACAAGGATGTGGTCACCTTATTAGCCAAGTTCGGACCGATCTATGCAGTGCACCGTATCACTAATAAGTTGGGTTCCAATTCAGTCATTGTGGCCTTTGATACGCCGGCTGGAGGAGAAACCGCTTTGCAAGTAGTTGCCCTGTTTAGACCAAATGTCAACAAAGACGATATCAAGAGCTTTATCGAGAAAGTAGCTCCCGTGGAGGACGTAACTGTAACTGCTAACCGCCTTATCCCCAGAGCATTTGTACGTTTGGAGTCAGTAGATGATATTCCCAAAGTCCTAAAACTGCACAGCACAGAGCTCTTTTACGCTTTATTACGGTGCGACCTGTTTCGTTCAAGGCGTTGTCAAAGTCCAATGAACTTACCCTGGTCGTCGAAAATGTAGGCAAGTGCGAGTCTTACTTGGAGAAGATATTCAAAAAATATGGCGAATTGGACTATGTTGACGTTGTGTGCAGCAAGACAGTTTTAGCTTTCGCCACATTCAAGCAACCTGAAGGAGCTACAAAGCCAAAAGCTGAAGCCCTATCATGTCAGGGAGGGCTATTCTAGTGACAAACTTGACATCAGATACTACTGAAACTGACCTTAGGCAATTGCTTACCAAGAGCGGCGAAACCGATAGCATCCAGATGTTAGGCATTAAGGCCTTAATAAAGTTCACAACCGATGAAGGCTTCTGTAAATCACTCTTGGGCAACGAAACTATCGTCAACCGCGTACCTATTTTTATCGAACCCAACTCTCTGCTGAAGCACAGATGAATGAATATACGCACTGCAAAAAGCCACCCCCCGGAAAGTTCCAGAAGAACACATTTGGCCAAAAACCTTTTAATAAGCGTCCGTCACATGAAAATCGAGGCAATCCGTTTATAAAAAGGTATTAATTTCATATGGGGACACACTGTTCGGAATTCCACAACCTCGTAGCTTTTTTCTATCAAGCCTCTATGCAAGCCTCTGTCTACGTGCGTGCGTGTGTATGGTTAAGTGGAAACCCCAGATGTGTGTGGAAACATGACATGTGGAACCGATGAGGAAGATCCATTCCAACACATAGATAAAAAGGACACACATTAGTGATTAAAACCTGGTTTCCCCCACCCCGAAACCCATTATCAGTCTTCTCCTGCGATTAGGATTCCCCTCACCACCCCGCAGGCCCTTTTAGTCAGTATGGATTCTGGCATAGAAATCATAAACCCATGAATTATAGTTTTTAAAATCAGTGCACGTGTTCAAAGAAGTAATAAAACGTAACGATATGGAGAACCGATATACGTTCATGGACGCACCATAATAAAATAGTCTAGTGCATAGTCAAGTATAAGTCAATGTTTCAAGTTGTTTATTCAAATTTCAGAATTTTTAGATTTCAGTAATTGTTTTCTGAGAACATGTTTCTAAGATATTTCTAGTAGCTAGAACATAGGACATAGGCTGATTAAAATACATCAGTTTTATGTTTAGCTGAATTGATTTTAAAATTTTAAATTCTTATATGCACGGATACTCGGTATGTATGTGTGCGCCTGAGTCAGGTATTCTATAAGATCCTCCCTCCATTGGTTTTCTGAAAGACATGACCCTTTGCTATCTCTTGGGTAAGTCCACCAGGGAACTCACCCCTACCCTCAAGTGTGCGCTCGGGTCTGCTTGTGCGCAGAGCTGCGAACTCACCCCAACCCTCAAATGTGTGCTGATATCTGCTTGTGTGGAAATTTATTTTTAAGCGTTTTAATGAAAAGTTGCAGTTTTTAACATACAATACATATAAAGCATACTATTGGAAAGGGCTTGAAAAATGCTTTCCAATGATACCAAACACACCGAACGTAATGTAATGATCTCGGACTCCTATGACCTATACCCGAAATATAGAAAATGGAAAGCACTTTGTCTGAATTCTCTGGATTTGAGCGGAAAAGTATCCAAGCTCCCGGAATTACACAAGCGAACTCTGGAGTTTACCCAATACCGCAAGCAACTTGAGGTTCCGTTCGTCGTGTACGCCGACTTTGAATGTGTACTGGAGCCCAGAAATATTGAAGTAAGCCCAAAATTATTCAATTTAAACTCTCATATACCTATAGCTTTTGCTTATTATATAATATTAAGTGCGCCTTTGATTCTAAGCTAGATAAATTTGTAATAAAAACAGGTAGTAACGCAGGATCAAATTTTGTAGACTCTCTTGTACAATTTTAAACCAATCATAATGACTACTGAAGACGAGTTTGAATTTCAGGATTACTTAAATTGCCATATTTGTAAAAAAATATTATTAAATAATAGAGTTAGGTATCATTGCCATTTAACAGGTTTATTTAGGGGTGCAGCTCATTCAAAATGTAACTTGGAGTATAGACTATGTAAATTATACCAGTGTTTTTTCATAATTTTTTTTAAATATTTAGGGAGGGTCTATATTGAAACCCCCAATTACCGAAATTTTTGCCTTTTTAGGGTAGTAGTGAGCACTGGGGGAAAACGGAATGAATTACGAAAGTAATGTAATGATCTTAGACGCCTATCACCCATACCCGAAATATAGGAATTGGGAAGCATTTTGTCTGCATTCTCTGGATCTACGGATGCTGCTGTAAGACATAAGACTGTTATTATATAAAATTAAGTGTGCTTTTGATTCTAAGCCAGATACATTTGTAAAAAAAACAGGTAGTAACGCAGGAGAAATTTTTGCCTTTTTAGGGTAGTAGTGAGCACTGGGGGGAAAACGGAATGAATTACGAACGTAATGTAATGATCTTGGACTCCTATCACCCATACCCGAAGTATAGGAATTGGGAAGCATTTTGTCTAAATTCTGCGGATGATGCATATTTAGGGAGGGTCTATATTGAGACCCCCAATTACCTACATTTTCGCCTTTTTAGGGTAGTAGTGAGCACTGGGGAAAAACGGAATGAATTACGAAAGTAATGTAATGATCTTGGACTCCTATCACCCATACCCGAAATATAGGCATTGGGAAGCATTTTGTCTGAATTCTCTGGATCTGCGTATGCTGCTCTAAGACATAAGACTGTTATTATATAAAATTAAGTGTGCTTTTGATTCTAAGCTAGATACATTTGTAATAAAAACAGGTAGTAACGCAGGATCAAATTTTGTAGACTCTCTTGTACAATTTTAAACCAATCATAATGACTCCTGAAGACGAGTTTGAATTTCAGGATTACTTAAATTGTCATATGTAAAAAAATATTATTAAATAATAGAGTTAGGGATCATTGCCATTTAACAGGTTTATTTAGGGGTGCAGCTCATTCAAAATGTAACTTGGAGTAGAGACTATGTAAATTATACCAGTGTTTTTCCATAATTTTTCTAAATATTTAGGGAGGGTCTATATTGAGACCCCCAATTACCGAAAACTGGGGGAAAACGGAATGAATTACGAACGTAATGTAAATCTTGGCTCCTATCACCCATACCCGAAGTATAGGAATTGGGAAGCATTTTGTCTAAATTCTGCGGATGATGCATATTTAGGGAGGGTCTATATTGAGACCCCCAATTACCTACATTTTCGTTTTTTTTATGTTTTTAGTGGAGCACTGAGGAGAAAACGGAATGAATTACGAATGTTATGTAATGATCTTGGACTCCTATCACCCATACCCGAAATATAGGCATTGGGAAGCATTTTGTCTGAATTCTCTGGATCTGCGGATGCTGCTCTAAGACATAAGACTGTTATTATATAAAATTAAGTGTGCTTTTGATTCTAAGCTAGATACATTTGTAATAAAAACAGGTAGTAACGCAGGATCAAATTTTGTAGACTCTCTTGTACAATTTTAAACCAATCATAATGACTCCTGAAGACGAGTTTGAATTTCAGGATTACTTAAATTGTCATATTTGTAAAAAAATATTATTAAATAATAGAGTTAGGGATCATTGCCATTTAACAGGTTTATTTAGGGGTGCAGCTCATTCAAAATGTAACTTGGAGTATAGACTATGTAAATTATACCAGTGTTTTTCCATAATTTTTCTAAATATTTAGGGAGGGTCTATATTGAGACCCCCCAATTACCGAAATTTTTGCTTTTTTTAGGGTAGTAGTGAGCACTGGGGGAAAACGGAATGAATTACGAACGTAATGTAATGATCTTGGACTCCTATCACCCATACCCGAAGTATAGGAATTGGGAAGCATTTTGTCTGAATTCTCTGGATCTGCGGATGCTGCTCTAAGACATAAGACTGTTATTATATAAAATTAAGTGTGCTTTTGATTCTAAGCTAGATACATTTGTAATAAAAACAGATAGTAACGCAAGATCAAATTTTGTAGACTTTCTTGTACAATTTTAAACCAATCATAATGACTCCTGAAGACGAGTTTGAATTTCAGGATTACTTAAATTGTCATATTTGTAAAAAAATATTATTAAATAATAGAGTTAGGGATCATTGCCATTTAACAGGTTTATTTAGGGGTGCAGCTCATTCAAAATGTAACTTGGAGTATAGACTATGTAAATTATACCTGTGTTTTTTCATAATTTTTTTAAATATTTAGGGAGGGTCTATATTGAGACCCCCAATTACCGAAATTTTTGCCTTTTTAGGGTAGTAGTGAGCACTGGGGGAAAACGGAATGAATTACGAAAGTAATGTAATGATCTTGGACGCCTATCACCCATACCCGAAATATAGGAATTGGGAAGCATTTTGTCTGCATTCTCTGGATCTACGGATGCTGCTCTAAGACATAAGACTGTTATTATATAAAATTAAGTGTGCTTTTGATTCTAAGTTAGATACATTTGTAATAAAAACAGATAGTAACGCAGGATTAAATTTTGTAGACTCTCTTGTACAATTTTAAACCAATCATAATGACTCCTGAAGACGAGTTTGAATTTCAGGATTACTTAAATTGTCATATTTGTAAAAAAATATTATTAAATAATAGAGTTAGGGATCATTGCCATTTAACAGGTTTATTTAGGGGTGCAGCTCATTCAAAATGTAACTTGGAGTATAGACTATGTAAATTATACCAGTGTTTTTCCATAACTTTTATTGAGACCCCCAATTACCTACATTTTCGCCTTTTTAGGGTAGTAGTGAGCACTGGGGAAAAACGGAATGAATTACGAAAGTAATGTAATGATCTTGGACTCCTATCACCCATACCCGAAATATAGGCATTGGGAAGCATTTTGTCTGAATTCTCTGGATCTGCGGATGCTGCTCTAAGACATAAGACTGTTATTATATAAAATTAAGTGTGCTTTTGATTCTAAGCTAGATACATTTGTAATAAAAACAGATAGTAACGCAGGATCAAATTTTGTAGACTCTCTTGTACAATTTTAAACCAATCATAATGACTCCTGAAGACGAGTTTGAATTTCAGGATTACTTAAATTGTCATATGTAAAAAAATATTATTAAATAATAGAGTTAGGGATCATTGCCATTTAACAGGTTTATTTAGGGGTGCAGCTCATTCAAAATGTAACTTGGAGTATAGACTATGTAAATTATACCAGTGTTTTTCCATAATTTTTCTAAATATTTAGGGAGGGTCTATATTGAGACCCCCAATTACCGAAATTTTTGCTTTTTTAGGGTAGTAGTGAGCACTGGGGGGAAAACGGAATGAATTACGAACGTAATGTAATGATCTTGGACTCCTATCACCCATACCCGAAGTATAGGAATTGGGAAGCATTTTGTCTAAATTCTGCGGATGATGCATATTTAGGGAGGGTCTATATTGAGACCCCCAATTACCTACATTTTCGCCTTTTTAGGGTAGTAGTGAGCACTGGGGAAAAACGGAATGAATTACGAATGTTATGTAATGATCTTGGACTCCTATCACCCATACCCGAAATATAGGCATTGGGAAGCATTTTGTCTGAATTCTCTGGATCTGCGGATGCTGCTCTAAGACATAAGACTGTTATTATATAAAATTAAGTGTGCTTTTGATTCTAAGCTAGATACATTTGTAATAAAAACAGGTAGTAACGCAGGATCAAATTTTGTAGACTCTCTTGTACAATTTTAAACCAATCATAATGACTCCTGAAGACGAGTTTGAATTTCAGGATTACTTAAATTGTCATATGTAAAAAAATATTATTAAATAATAGAGTTAGGGATCATTGCCATTTAACAGGTTTATTTAGGGGTGCAGCTCATTCAAAATGTAACTTGGAGTATAGACTATGTAAATTATACCAGTGTTTTTCCATAATTTTTCTAAATATTTAGGGAGGGTCTATATTGAGACCCCCAATTACCGAAATTTTTGCTTTTTTAGGGTAGTAGTGAGCACTGGGGGGAAAACGGAATGAATTACGAACGTAATGTAATGATCTTGGACTCCTATCACCCATACCCGAAGTATAGGAATTGGGAAGCATTTTGTCTGAATTCTCTGGATCTGCGGATGCTGCTCTAAGACATAAGACTGTTATTATATAAAATTAAGTGTGCTTTTGATTCTAAGTTAGATACATTTGTAATAAAAACAGATAGTAACGCAGGATTAAATTTTGTAGACTCTCTTGTACAATTTTAAACCAATCATAATGACTCCTGAAGACGAGTTTGAATTTCAGGATTACTTAAATTGTCATATTTGTAAAAAAATATTATTAAATAATAGAGTTAGGGATCATTGCCATTTAACAGGTTTATTTAGGGGTGCAGCTCATTCAAAATGTAACTTGGAGTATAGACTATGTAAATTATACCAGTGTTTTTCCATAACTTTTCTAAATATTTAGGGAGGGTCTATATTGAGACCCCCAATTACCTACATTTTCGCCTTTTTAGGGTAGTAGTGAGCACTGGGGAAAAACGGAATGAATTACGAAAGTAATGTAATGATCTTGGACTCCTATCACCCATACCCGAAATATAGGCATTGGGAAGCATTTTGTCTGAATTCTCTGGATCTGCGGATGCTGCTCTAAGACATAAGACTGTTATTATATAAAATTAAGTGTGCTTTTGATTCTAAGTTAGATACATTTGTAATAAAAACAGATAGTAACGCAGGATTAAATTTTGTAGACTCTCTTGTACAATTTTAAACCAATCATAATGACTCCTGAAGACGAGTTTGAATTTCAGGATTACTTAAATTGTCATATTTGTAAAAAAATATTATTAAATAATAGAGTTAGGGATCATTGCCATTTAACAGGTTTATTTAGGGGTGCAGCTCATTCAAAATGTAACTTGGAGTATAGACTATGTAAATTATACCAGTGTTTTTCCATAACTTTTCTAAATATTTAGGGAGGGTCTATATTGAGACCCCCAATTACCTACATTTTCGCCTTTTTAGGGTAGTAGTGAGCACTGGGGGGAAAACGGAATGAATTACGAACGTAATGTAATGATCTTGGACTCCTATCACCCATACCCGAAGTATAGGAATTGGGAAGCATTTTGTCTGAATTCTCTGGATCTGCGGATGCTGCTCTAAGACATAAGACTGTTATTATATAAAATTAAGTGTGCTTTTGATTCTAAGTTAGATACATTTGTAATAAAAACAGATAGTAACGCAGGATTAAATTTTGTAGACTCTCTTGTACAATTTTAAACCAATCATAATGACTCCTGAAGACGAGTTTGAATTTCAGGATTACTTAAATTGTCATATGTAAAAAAATATTATTAAATAATAGCGTCATTGCTATTTAACAGGTTTATTTAGGGGTGCAGCTCATTCAAAATGTAACTTGGAGTATAGACTATGTAAATTATACCAGTGTTTTTCCATAATTTTTCTAAATATTTAGGGAGGGTCTATATTGAGACCCCCAATTACCTACATTTTCGCCTTTTTAGGGTAGTAGTGAGCACTGGGGAAAAACGGAATGAATTACGAAAGTAATGTAATGATCTTGGACGCCTATCACCCATACCCGAAATATAGGAATTGGGAAGCATTTTGTCTGCATTCTCTGGATCTACGGATGCTGCTGTAAGACATAACACTGTTATCATATAAAATTAAGTGTGCTTTTGATTCTAATCTAGATACATTTGTAATAAAAACAGGTAGTAACGCAGGATCAAATTTTGTAGACTCTCTTGTACAATTTTAAACCAATCATAATGACTCCTGAAGACGAGTTTGAATTTCAGGTTTACTTAAATTGTCATATGTAAAAAAATATTATTAAATAATAGCGTCATTGCTATTTAACAGGTTTATTTAGGGGTGCAGCTCATTCAAAATGTAACTTGGAGTATAGACTATGTAAATTATACCAGTGTTTTTCCATAATTTTTCAAAATATTTATGGAGGGTCTATATTGAGACCCCCAATTACCGAAATTTTTGCCTTTTTAGGGTAGTAGTGAGCACTGGGGGGAAAACGGAATGAATTACGAACGTAATGTAATGATCTTGGTCTCCTATCACCCATACCCGAAGAATAGGAATTGGGAAGCATTTTGTCTGAATTCTCTGGATCTGCGGATGCTGCTCTAAGACATAAGACTGTTATTATATAAAATTAAGTGTGCTTTTGATTCTAAGCTAGATACATTTGTAATAAAAACAGATAGTAACGCAGGATCAAATTTTGTAGACTCTCTTGTACAATTTTAAACCAATCATAATGACTCCTGAAGACGAGTTTGAATTTCAGGATTACTTAAATTGTCATATTTGTAAAAAAATATTATTAAATAATAGAGTTAGGGATCATTGCCATTTAACAGGTTTATGTAGGGGTGCAGCTCATTCAAAATGTAACTTGGAGTATAGACTATGTAAATTATACCAGTGTTTTTCCATAATTTTTCTAAATATTTAGGGAGGGTCTATATTGAGACCCCCAATTACCGAAATTTTTGCCTTTTTAGGGTAGTAGTGAGCACTGGGGGGAAAACGGAATGAATTACGAACGTAATGTAATGATCTTGGTCTCCTATCACCCATACCCGAAGAATAGGAATTGGGAAGCATTTTGTCTGAATTCTCTGGATCTGCGGATGCTGCTCTAAGACATAAGACTGTTATTATATAAAATTAAGTGTGCTTTTGATTCTAAGCTAGATACATTTGTAATAAAAACAGATAGTAACGCAGGATCAAATTTTGTAGACTCTCTTGTACAATTTTAAACCAATCATAATGACTCCTGAAGACGAGTTTGAATTTCAGGATTACTTAAATTGTCATATGTAAAAAAATATTATTAAATAATAGCGTCATTGCTATTTAACAGGTTTATTTAGGGGTGCAGCTCATTCAAAATGTAACTTGGAGTATAGACTATGTAAATTATACCAGTGTTTTTCCATAATTTTTCAAAATATTTATGGAGGGTCTATATTGAGACCCCCAATTACCGAAATTTTTGCCTTTTTAGGGTAGTAGTGAGCACTGGGGGGAAAACGGAATGAATTACGAACGTAATGTAATTATCTTGGACTCCTATCACCCATACCCGAAATATAGGCATTGGGAAGCATTTTGTCTGAATTCTCTGGATCTGCGGATGCTGCTCTAAGACATAAGACTGTTATTATATAAAATTAAGTGTGCTTTTGATTCTAAGTTAGATACATTTGTAATAAAAACAGATAGTAACGCAGGATTAAATTTTGTAGACTCTCTTGTACAATTTTAAACCAATCATAATGACTCCTGAAGACGAGTTTGAATTTCAGGATTACTTAAATTGTCATATGTAAAAAAATATTATTAAATAATAGAGTTAGGGATCATTGCCATTTAACAGGTTTATTTAGGGGTGCAGCTCATTCAAAATGTAACTTGGAGTATAGACTATGTAAATTATACCAGTGTTTTTCCATAATTTTTCTAAATATTTAGGGAGGGTCTATATTGAGACCCCCAATTACCTACATTTTCGCCTTTTTAGGGTAGTAGTGAGCACTGGGGAAAAACGGAATGAATTACGAAAGTAATGTAATGATCTTGGACGCCTATCACCCATACCCGAAATATAGGAATTGGGAAGCATTTTGTCTGCATTCTCTGGATCTACGGATGCTGCTGTAAGACATAACACTGTTATCATATAAAATTAAGTGTGCTTTTGATTCTAATCTAGATACATTTGTAATAAAAACAGGTAGTAACGCAGGATCAAATTTTGTAGACTCTCTTGTACAATTTTAAACCAATCATAATGACTCCTGAAGACGAGTTTGAATTTCAGGTTTACTTAAATTGTCATATGTAAAAAATATTATTAAATAATAGCGTCATTGCTATTTAACAGGTTTATTTAGGGGTGCAGCTCATTCAAAATGTAACTTGGAGTATAGACTATGTAAATTATACCAGTGTTTTTCCATAATTTTTCAAAATATTTATGGAGGGTCTATATTGAGACCCCCAATTACCGAAATTTTTGCCTTTTTAGGGTAGTAGTGAGCACTGGGGGAAAACGGAATGAATTACGAACGTAATGTAATGATCTTGGTCTCCTATCACCCATACCCGAAGAATAGGAATTGGGAAGCATTTTGTCTGAATTCTCTGGATCTGCGGATGCTGCTCTAAGACATAAGACTGTTATTATATAAAATTAAGTGTGCTTTTGATTCTAAGCTAGATACATTTGTAATAAAAACAGATAGTAACGCAGGATCAAATTTTGTAGACTCTCTTGTACAATTTTAAACCAATCATAATGACTCCTGAAGACGAGTTTGAATTTCAGGATTACTTAAATTGTCATATTTGTAAAAAAATATTATTAAATAATAGAGTTAGGGATCATTGCCATTTAACAGGTTTATGTAGGGGTGCAGCTCATTCAAAATGTAACTTGGAGTATAGACTATGTAAATTATACCAGTGTTTTTCCATAATTTTTCTAAATATTTAGGGAGGGTCTATATTGAGACCCCCAATTACCGAAATTTTTGCCTTTTTAGGGTAGTAGTGAGCACTGGGGGAAAACGGAATGAATTACGAAAGTAATGTAATGATCTTGGACGCCTATCACCCATACCCGAAATATAGGAATTGGGAAGCATTTTGTCTGCATTCTCTGGATCTACGGATGCTGCTGTAAGACATAACACTGTTATTATATAAAATTAAGTGTGCTTTTGATTCTAATCTAGATACATTTGTAATAAAAACAGGTAGTAACGCAGGATCAAATTTTGTAGACTCTCTTGTACAATTTTAAACCAATCATAATGACTCCTGAAGACGAGTTTGAATTTCAGGATTACTTAAATTGTCATATGTAAAAAAAATATTATTAAATAATAGCGTCATTGCTATTTAACAGGTTTATTTAGGGGGTGCAGCTCATTCAAAATGTAACTTGGAGTATAGACTATGTAAATTATACCAGTGTTTTTCCATAATTTTTCAAAATATTTATGGAGGGTCTATATTGAGACCCCCAATTACCGAAATTTTTGCCTTTTAGGGTAGTAGTGAGCACTGGGGGAAAACGGAATGAATTACGAACGTAATGTAATGATCTTGGTCTCCTATCACCCATACCCGAAGAATAGGAATTGGGAAGCATTTTGTCTGAATTCTCTGGATCTGCGGATGCTGCTCTAAGACATAAGACTGTTATTATATAAAATTAAGTGTGCTTTTGATTCTAAGCTAGATACATTTGTAATAAAAACAGATAGTAACGCAGGATCAAATTTTGTAGACTCTCTTGTACAATTTTAAACCAATCATAATGACTCCTGAAGACGAGTTTGAATTTCAGGATTACTTAAATTGTCATATTTGTAAAAAAATATTATTAAATAATAGAGTTAGGGATCATTGCCATTTAACAGGTTTATTTAGGGGTGCAGCTCATTCAAAATGTAACTTGGAGTATAGACTATGTAAATTATACCAGTGTTTTTTCATAATTTTTTTTAAATATTTAGGGAGGGTCTATATTGAAACCCCCAATTACCGAAATTTTTGCCTTTTTAGGGTAGTAGTGAGCACTGGGGGAAAACGGAATGAATTACGAAAGTAATGTAATGATCTTAGACGCCTATCACCCATACCCGAAATATAGGAATTGGGAAGCATTTTGTCTGCATTCTCTGGATCTACGGATGCTGCTGTAAGACATAACACTGTTATTATATAAAATTAAGTGTGCTTTTGATTCTAAGCTAGAAACATTTGTAATAAAAACAGGTAGTAACGCAGGATCAAATTTTGTAGACTCTCTTGTACAATTTTAAACCAATCATAATGACTCCTGAAGACGAGTTTGAATTTCAGGATTACTTAAATTGTCATATTTGTAAAAAAATATTATTAAATAATAGAGTTAGGGATCATTGCTATTCAACAGGTTTATTTAGGGGTGCAGCTCATTCAAAATGTAACTTGGAGTATAGACTATGTAAATTATACCAGTGTTTTTCCATAATTTTTCAAAATATTTATGGAGGGTCTATATTGAGAACCCCAATTACTGAAATTTTTGCCTTTTCAGGGTAGTAGTGAGCACTGGGGGGAAAACTGAATGAATTACGAACGTAATGTAATGACCTTGGACTCCTATCCCCCATACCCGAAATATAGGAATTGGGAAGCATTTTGTCTGAATTCTCTGGATCTGCGGATGCTGCTCTAAGACATAAGACTGTTATTATATAAAATTAAGTGTGCTTTTGATTCTAAGCTAGATACATTTGTAATAAAAACAGGTAGTAACGCAGGATCAAATTTTGTAGACTCTCTTGTACAATTTTAAACCAATCATAATGACTCCTGAAGACGAGTTTGAATTTCAGGATTACTTAAATTGTCATATGTAAAAAAATATTATTAAATAATAGAGTTAGGGATCATTGCCATTTAACAGGTTTATTTAGGGGTGCAGCTCATTCAAAATGTAACTTGGAGTATAGACTATGTAAATTATACCAGTGTTTTTCCATAATTTTTCAAAATATTTATGGAGGGTCTATATTGAGACCCCCAATTACCGAAATTTTTGCCTTTTTAGGGTAGTAGTGAGCACTGGGGGGAAAACGGAATGAATTACGAACGTAATGTAATGATCTTGGTCTCCTATCACCCATACCCGAAGAATAGGAATTGGGAAGCATTTTGTCTGAATTCTCTGGATCTGCGGATGCTGCTCTAAGACATAAGACTGTTATTATATAAAATTAAGTGTGCTTTTGATTCTAAGCTAGATACATTTGTAATAAAAACAGATAGTAACGCAGGATCAAATTTTGTAGACTCTCTTGTACAATTTTAAACCAATCATAATGACTCCTGAAGACGAGTTTGAATTTCAGGATTACTTAAATTGTCATATTTGTAAAAAAATATTATTAAATAATAGAGTTAGGGATCATTGCCATTTAACAGGTTTATTTAGGGGTGCAGCTCATTCAAAATGTAACTTTGAGTATAGACTATGTAAATTATACCAGTGTTTTTCCATAATTTTTCTAAATATTTAGGGAGGGTCTATATTGAGACCCCTAATTACTGAAATTTTTGCCTTTTCAGGGTAGTAGTGAGCACTGGGGGGAAAACGGAATGAATTACGAACGTAATGTAATGACCTTAGACTCCTATCCCCCATACCCGAAATATAGGAATTGGGAAGCATTTTGTCTGAATTCTCTGGATCTGCGGATGCTGCTCTAAGACATAAGACTGTTATTATATAAAATTAAGTGTGCTTTTGATTCTAAGCTAGATACATTTGTAATAAAAACAGATAGTAACGCAGGATCAAATTTTGTAGACTCTCTTGTACAATTTTAAACCAATCATAATGACTCCTGAAGACGAGTTTGAATTTAAGGATTACTTAAATTGTCATATTTGTAAAAAAATATTATTAAATAATAGAGTTAGGGATCATTGCCATTTAACAGGTTTATTTAGGGGTGCAGCTCATTCAAAATGTAACTTGGAGTATAGACTATGTAAATTATACCAGTGTTTTTTCATAATTTTTTTAAATATTTAGGGAGGGTCTATATTGAGACCCCCAATTACCGAAATTTTTGCCTTTTTAGGGTAGTAGTGAGCACTGGGGGAAAACGGAATGAATTACGAAAGTAATGTAATGATCTTAGACGCCTATCACCCATACCCGAAATATAGGAATTGGGAAGCATTTTGTCTGCATTCTCTGGATCTACGGATGCTGCTGTAAGACATAACACTGTTATTATATAAAATTAAGTGTGCTTTTGATTCTAAGCTAGAAACATTTGTAATAAAAACAGGTAGTAACGCAGGATCAAATTTTGTAGACTCTCTTGTACAATTTTAAACCAATCATAATGACTCCTGAAGACGAGTTTGAATTTCAGGATTACTTAAATTGTCATATTTGTAAAAAAATATTATTAAATAATAGAGTTAGGGATCATTGCTATTCAACAGGTTTATTTAGGGGTGCAGCTCATTCAAAATGTAACTTGGAGTATAGACTATGTAAATTATACCAGTGTTTTTCCATAATTTTTCAAAATATTTATAGAGGGTCTATATTGAGACCCCCAATTACTGAAATTTTTGCCTTTTCAGGGTAGTAGTGAGCACTGGGGGGAAAACGGAATGAATTACGAACGTAATGTAATGACCTTGGACTCCTATCCCCCATACCCGAAATATAGGAATTGGGAAGCATTTTGATTGAATTCTCTGGATCTGCGGATGCTGCTCTAAGACATAAGACTGTTATTATATAAAATTAAGTGTGCTTTTGATTCTAAGCTAGATACATTTGTAATAAAAACAGGTAGTAACGCAGGATCAAATTTTGTAGACTCTCTTGTACAATTTTAAACCAATCATAATGACTCCTGAAGACGAGTTTGAATTTCAGGATTACTTAAATTGTCATATGTAAAAAAATATTATTAAATAATAGAGTTAGGGATCATTGCCATTTAACAGGTTTATTTAGGGGTGCAGCTCATTCAAAATGTAACTTGGAGTATAGACTATGTAAATTATACCAGTGTTTTTCCATAATTTTTCTAAATATTTAGGGAGGGTCTATATTGAGACCCCCAATTACCGAAATTTTTGCTTTTTTAGGGTAGTAGTGAGCACTGGGGGGAAAACGGAATGAATTACGAACGTAATGTAATGATCTTGGACTCCTATCACCCATACCCGAAGTATAGGAATTGGGAAGCATTTTGTCTGAATTCTCTGGATCTGCGGATGCTGCTCTAAGACATAAGACTGTTATTATATAAAATTAAGTGTGCTTTTGATTCTAAGCTAGATACATTTGTAATAAAAACAGATAGTAACGCAGGATCAAATTTTGTAGACTCTCTTGTACAATTTTAAACCAATCATAATGACTCCTGAAGACGAGTTTGAATTTCAGGATTACTTAAATTGTCATATGTAAAAAAATATTATTAAATAATAGAGTTAGGGATCATTGCCATTTAACAGGTTTATTTAGGGGTGCAGCTCATTCAAAATGTAACTTGGATTATAGACTATGTAAATTATAACAGTGTTTTTTCATAATTTTTTTAAATATTTAGGGAGGGTCTATATTGAGACCCCCAATTACCGAAATTTTTGCTTTTTTAGGGTAGTAGTGAGCACTGGGGGGAAAACGGAATGAATTACGAACGTAATGTAATGATCTTGGACTCCTATCACCCATACCCGAAGTATAGGAATTGGGAAGCATTTTGTCTGAATTCTCTGGATCTGCGGATGCTGCTCTAAGACATAAGACTGTTATTATATAAAATTAAGTGTGCTTTTGATTCTAAGCTAGATACATTTGTAATAAAAACAGATAGTAACGCAGGATCAAATTTTGTAGACTCTCTTGTACAATTTTAAACCAATCATAATGACTCCTGAAGACGAGTTTGAATTTCAGGATTACTTAAATTGTCATATTTGTAAAAAAATATTATTAAATAATAGAGTTAGGGATCATTGCCATTTAACAGGTTTATTTAGGGGTGCAGCTCATTCATAATGTAACTTGGAGTATAGACTATGTAAATTATAACAGTGTTTTTTCATAATTTTTTTAAATATTTAGGGAGGGTCTATATTGAGACCCCCAATTACCGAAATTTTTGCCTTTTTAGGGTAGTAGTGAGCACTGGGGGAAAACGGAATGAATTACGAAAGTAATGTAATGATCTTGGACGCCTATCACCCATACCCGAAATATAGGAATTGGGAAGCATTTTGTCTGCATTCTCTGGATCTACGGATGCTGCTGTAAGACATAACACTGTTATTATATAAAATTAAGTGTGCTTTTGATTCTAAGCTAGATACATTTGTAATAAAAACAGGTAGTAACGCAGGATCAAATTTTGTAGACTCTCTTATACAATTTTAAACCTATCATAATGACTCCTGAAGACGAGTTTGAATTTCAGGATTACTTAAATTGTCATATGTAAAAAAATATTATTAAATAATAGCGTTAGGGATCATTGCTATTTAACAGGTTTATTTAGGGGTGCAGCTCATTCAAAACGTAACTTGGAGTATAGACTATGTAAATTATACCAGTGTTTTTCCATAATTTTTCAAAATATTTATGGAGGGTCTATATTGAGACCCCCAATTTCCGAAATTTTTGCCTTTTTAGGGTAGTAGTGAGCACTGGGGGGAAAACGGAATGAATTACGAACGTAATGTAATGACCTTGGACTCCTATCCCCCATACCCGAAATATAGGAATTGGGAAGCATTTTGTCTGAATTCTCTGGATCTGCGGATGCTGCTCTAAGACATAAGACTGTTATTATATAAAATTAAGTGTGCTTTTGATTCTAAGCTAGATACATTTGTAATAAAAACAGGTAGTAACGCAGGATCAAATTTTGTAGACTCTCTTGTACAATTTTAAACCAATCATAATGACTCCTGAAGACGAGTTTGAATTTCAGGATTACTTAAATTGTCATATTTGTAAAAAAATATTATTAAATAATAGAGTTAGGGATCATTGCCATTTAACTGGTTTATTTAGGGGTGCAGCTCATTCAAAATGTAACTTGGAGTATAGACTATGTAAATTATGCCAGTGTTTTTCCATAATTTTTCTAAATATTTATGGAGGGTCTATATTGAGACTCCCAATTTCCGAAATTTTTGCCTTTTTAGGGTAGTAGTGAGCACTGGGGGGAAAACGGAATGAATTACGAACGTAATGTAATGACCTTGAACTCCTATCCCCCATACCCGAAATATAGGAATTGGGAAGCATTTTGTCTGAATTCTCTGGATCTGCGGATGCTGCTCTAAGACATAAGACTGTTATTATATAAAATTAAGTGTGCTTTTGATTCTAAGCTAGATACATTTGTAATAAAAACAGGTAGTAACGCAGGATCAAATTTTGTAGACTCTCTTATACAATTTTAAACCTATCATAATGACTCCTGAAGACGAGTTTGAATTTCAGGATTACTTAAATTGTCATATGTAAAAAAATATTATTAAATAATAGCGTTAGGGATCATTGCTATTTAACAGGTTTATTTAGGGGTGCAGCTCATTCAAAATGTAACTTGGAGTATAGACTATGTAAATTATACCAGTGTTTTTCCATAATTTTTCAAAATATTTATGGAGGGTCTATATTGAGACCCCCAATTTCCGAAATTTTTGCCTTTTTAGGGTAGTAGTGAGCACTGGGGGGAAAACGGAATGAATTACGAACGTAATGTAATGACCTTGGACTCCTATCCCCCATACCCGAAATATAGGAATTGGGAAGCATTTTGTCTGAATTCTCTGGATCTGCGGATGCTGCTCTAAGACATAAGACTGTTATTATATAAAATTAAGTGTGCTTTTGATTCTAAGCTAGATACATTTGTAATAAAATCAGATAGTAACGCAGGATCAAATTTTGTAGACTCTCTTGTACAATTTTAAACCAATCATAATAACTCCTGAAGACGAGTTTGAATTTCAGGATTACTTAAATTGTCATATGTAAAAAAATATTATTAAATAATAGAGTTAGGGATCATTGCCATTTAACAGGTTTATTTAGGGGTGCAGCTCATTCAAAATGTAACTTGGAGTATAGACTATGTAAATTATAACAGTGTTTTTTCATAATTTTTTTAAATATTTAGGGAGGGTCTATATTGAGACCCCCAATTACCGAAATTTTTGCTTTTTTAGGGTAGTTGTGAGCACTGGGGGGAAAACGGAATGAATTACGAACGTAATGTAATGATCTTGGACTCCTATCACCCATACCCGAAGTATAGGAATTGGGAAGCATTTTGTCTGAATTCTCTGGATCTGCGGATGCTGCTCTAAGACATAAGACTGTTATTATATAAAATTAAGTGTGCTTTTGATTCTAAGCTAGATACATTTGTAATAAAAACAGATAGTAACGCAGGATCAAATTTTGTAGACTCTCTTGTACAATTTTAAACCAATCATAATGACTCCTGAAGACGAGTTTGAATTTCAGGATTACTTAAATTGTCATATTTGTAAAAAAATATTATTAAATAATAGAGTTAGGGATCATTGCCATTTAACAGGTTTATTTAGGGGTGCAGCTCATTCAAAATGTAACTTGGAGTATAGACTATGTAAATTATAACAGTGTTTTTTCATAATTTTTTTAAATATTTAGGGAGGGTCTATATTGAGACCCCCAATTACCGAAATTTTTGCCTTTTTAGGGTAGTAGTGAGCACTGGGGGAAAACGGAATGAATTACGAAAGTAATGTAATGATCTTGGACGCCTATCACCCATACCCGAAATATAGGAATTGGGAAGCATTTTGTCTGCATTCTCTGGATCTACGGATGCTGCTGTAAGACATAACACTGTTATTATATAAAATTAAGTGTGCTTTTGATTCTAAGCTAGATACATTTGTAATAAAAACAGGTAGTAACGCAGGATCAAATTTTGTAGACTCTCTTGTACAATTTTAAACCAATCATAATGACTCCTGAAGACGAGTTTGAATTTCAGGATTACTTAAATTGTCATATGTAAAAAAATATTATTAAATAATAGCGTTAGGGATCATTGCTATTTAACAGGTTTATTTAGGGGTGCAGCTCATTCAAAATGTAACTTGGAGTATAGACTATGTAAATTATACCAGTGTTTTTCCATAATTTTTCAAAATATTTATGGAGGGTCTATATTGAGACCCCCAATTACCGAAATTTTTGCCTTTTTAGGGTAGTAGTGAGCACTGGGGGGAAAACGGAATGAATTACGAACGTAATGTAATGACCTTCGACTCCAATCCCCCATACCCGAAATATAGGAATTGGGAAGCATTTTGTCTGAATTCTCTGGATCTGCGGATGCTGCTCTAAGACATAAGACTGTTATTATATAAAATTAAGTGTGCTTTTGATTCTAAGCTAGATACATTTGTTATAAAAACAGGTAGTAACGCAGGATCAAATTTTGTAGACTCTCTTGTACAATTTTAAACCAATCATAATGACTCCTGAAGACGAGTTTGAATTTCAGGATTACTTAAATTGTCATATTTGTAAAAAAATATTATTAAATAATAGAGTTAGGGATCATTCCAATTTAACAGGTTTATTTAGGGGTGCAGCTCATTCAAAATGTAACTTGGAGTATAGACTATGTAAATTATGCCAGTGTTTTTCCATAATTTTTCTAAATATTTATGGAGGGTCTATATTGAGACCCCCAATTTCCGAAATTTTTGCCTTTTTAGGGTAGTAGTGAGCACTGGGGGGAAAACGGAATGAATTACGAACGTAATGTAATGACCTTGGACTCCTATCCCCCATACCCGAAATATAGGAATTGGGAAGCATTTTGTCTGAGTTCTCTGGATCTGCGGATGCTGCTCTAAGACATAAGACTGTTATTATATAAAATTAAGTGTGCTTTTGATTCTAAGCTAGATACATTTGTAATAAAAACAGGTAGTAACGCAGGATCAAATTTTGTAGACTCTCTTGTACAATTTTAAACCAATCATAATGACTCCTGAAGACGAGTTTGAATTTCAGGATTACTTAAATTGTCATATGTAAAAAAATATTATTAAATAATAGAGTTAGGGATCATTGCCATTTAACAGGTTTATTTAGGGGTGCAGCTCATTCAAAATGTAACTTGGAGTATAGACTATGTAAATTATACCAGTGTTTTTCCATAATTTTTCTAAATATTTAGGGAGGGTCTATATTGAGACCCCCAAATACCGAAATTTTTGCTTTTTTAGGGTAGTAGTGAGCACTGTGGGGAAAACGGAATGAATTACGAACGTAATGTAATGATCTTGGACTCCTATCACCCATACCCGAAGTATAGGAATTGGGAAGCATTTTGTCTGAATTCTCTGGATCTGCGGATGCTGCTCTAAGACATAAGACTGTTATTATATAAAATTAAGTGTGCTTTTGATTCTAAGCTAGAATTAGTTTGTAATAAAAACAGGTAGTAACGCAGGATCAAATTTTGTAGACTCTCTTGTACAATTTTAAACCAATCATAATGACTCCTGAAGACGAGTTTGAATTTCAGGATAACTTAAATTGTCATATTTGTAAAAAAATATTATTAAATAATAGAGTTAGGGATCATTGACATTTAACAGGTTTATTTAGGGGTGCAGCTCATTCAAAATGTAACTTGGAGTATAGACTATGTAAATTATACCAGTGTTTTTTATAATTTTTTTAAATATTTAGGGAGGGTCTATATTGAGACCCCCAATTACCGAAATTTTTGCTTTTTTAGGGTAGTAGTGAGCACTGGGGGGAAAACGGAATGAATTACGAACGTAATGTAATTATCTTGGACTCCTATCACCCATACCCGAAGTATAGGAATTGGGAAGCATTTTGTCTGAATTCTCTGGATCTGCGGATGCTGCTCTAAGACATAAGACTGTTATTATATAAAATTAAGTGTGCTTTTGATTCTAAGCTAGATACATTTGTAATAAAAACAGATAGTAACGCAGGATCAAATTTTGTAGACTCTCTTGTACAATTTTAAACCAATCATAATGACTCCTGAAGACGAGTTTGAATTTCAGGATTACTTAAATTGTCATATTTGTAAGAAAATATTATTAAATAATAGAGTTAGGGAATTGGGAAGCATTTGGTCTGCATTCTCTGGATCTACGGATGCTGCTGTAAGACATAACACTGTTATTATATAAAATTAATTGTGCTTTTGATTCTAAGCTAGAATTAGTTTGTAATAAAAACAGGTAGTAACGCAGGATCAAATTTTGTAGACTCTCTTGTACAATTTTAAACCAATCATAATGACTCCTGAAGACGAGTTTGAATTTCAGGATTACTTAAATTGTCATATGTAAAAAAATATTATTAAATAATAGAGTTACGGATCATTGCCATTTAACAGGTTTATTTAGGGGTGCAGCTCTTTCAAAATGTAACTTGGAGTATAGACTATGTATTTTATACCAGTGTTTTTCCATAATTTTTCTAAATATTTAGGGAGGGTCTATATTGAGACCCCTAATTACCGAAATTTTTGCTTTTTTAGGGTAGTAGTGAGCACTGGGGGGAAAACGGAATGAATTACGAACGTAATGTAATTATCTTGGACTCCTATCACCCATACCCGAAGTATAGGAATTGGGAAGCATTTTGTCTGAATTCTCTGGATCTGCGGATGCTGCTCTAAGACATAAGACTGTTATTATATAAAATTAAGTGTGCTTTTGATTCTAAGCTAGATACATTTGTAATAAAAACAGATAGTAACGCAGGATCAAATTTTGTAGACTCTCTTGTACAATTTTAAACCAATCATAATGACTCCTGAAGACGAGTTTGAATTTCAGGATTACTTAAATTGTCATTTGTAAAAAAATATTATTAAATAATAGAGTTACGGATCATTGCCATTTAACAGGTTTATTTAGGGGTGCAGCTCTTTCAAAATGTAACTTGGAGTATAGACTATGTATTTTATACCAGTGTTTATCCATAATTTTTCTAAATATTTATGGAGGGTCTATATTGAGACCCCCAATTTCCGAAATTTTTGCCTTTTTAGGGTAGTAGTGAGCACTGGGGGGAAAACAGAATGAATTACGAACGTAATGTAATGACCTTGGACTCCTATCCCCCATACCCGAAATATAGGAATTGGGAAGCATTTTGTCTGAATTCTCTGGATCTGCTCTAAGACATAAGACTGTTATTATATAAAATTAAGTGTGCTTTTGATTCTAAGCTAGATACATTTGTAATAAAAACAGGTAGTAACGCAGGATCAAATTTTCTAGACTCTCTTGTACAATTTTAAACCAATCATAATGACTCCTGAAGACGAGTTTGAATTTCAGGATTACTTAAATTGTCATTTGTAAAAAAATATTATTAAATAATAGAGTTACGGATCATTGCCATTTAACAGGTTTATTTAGGGGTGCAGCTCTTTCAAAATGTAACTTGGAGTATAGACTATGTATTTTATACCAGTGTTTATCCATAATTTTTCTAAATATTTATGGAGGGTCTATATTGAGACCCCCAATTTCCGAAATTTTTGCCTTTTTAGGGTAGTAGTGAGCACTGGGGGGAAAACGGAATGAACTACGAACGTAATGTAATGACCTTGGACTCCGATCCCCCATACCCGAAATATAGGATTTGGGAAGCATTTTGTCTGAATTCTCTGGATCTGCTCTAAGACATAAGACTGTTATTATATAAAATTAAGTGTGCTTTTGATTCTAAGCTAGATACATTTGTAATAAAAACAGGTAGTAACGCAGGATCAAATTTTCTAGACTCTCTTGTACAATTTTAAACCAATCATAATGACTCCTGAAGACGAGTTTGAATTTCAGGATTACTTAAATTGTCATATGTAAAAAAATATTATTAAATAATAGAGT